>NW_027122718.1:10692532-11292532 GCF_030686945.1 Centruroides vittatus | reverse complement strand
GTTAATATAGTACAGAGGTGCTAATCCAGCAATACTCAACATTTTTTCCTTGGGCCATGTATGTTTGCAACATTATGCTGAATGGAACATAGCACAGTTATACAACATAATATAATAATTAAAAAATAAAACTCAAAATCTAAATGTTGCCAAGTGTTCATTTAAAAATTAGTGTGATATTTAATGTTGGGATAAACTTTAGACTATTTTAGACAAATCAGGTTTTATACTTGCTAACATGCAACTCCCAATATGT
The DNA here is from genome assembly GCF_030686945.1 of Centruroides vittatus. Taxonomy (NCBI): domain Eukaryota; kingdom Metazoa; phylum Arthropoda; class Arachnida; order Scorpiones; family Buthidae; genus Centruroides; species Centruroides vittatus. The sequence goes on along the minus strand of NW_027122718.1, from coordinate 11,292,276 downwards.
CATCAAATTGAGAATCAGTAAACTAATTTCTATATATGCTCTTTGCATACTTCATTTTAGAAGAGGATGATTCCCAAAGATACATTGATTAAAACAAGGTGAAAATCAGGAGAGCATATTTTTGTACTGTCTTCCATTGTCAGGGACTCTGCATATTCTTTCCTTCCCTCTTTTCTTTAAAAATATCTTCCAAATTCTTATCTTTTTCAGCTCAATGAATTTGTTGAATAGCTTTGCATAATCATATCCAAATGCAGCCAATTGTGTAACCAGTTTCTCGAAACAACAGACAATTCTTAACATTTCTTAAATCTTGAAATCTGCTCTTGCATTCCTTGGATAAGGAATCCAAATAATTTAACACGATCTTATAGTTTTCTGGAGAAGTGTCCATACCATCTCAAAATTTTTGTGATAAATAAATCATAATTTTCCAACTGACTTTGTATTTCCTTGTAATAAATGCTTAGTTTCTCTTCAAAAGCAAATACTTTATTTGCCACTCATAAAATAATTTTATTTTCACTCTGTAAACTGCAATTGAGATCACTAAGTTTTTTGTGATGTTGCACAGAAAGACTACAATACATCACCATCAATCATTTTCAATTTTGCTGTAAACTTTATTGTGTTGTTTAAAAATAAAATAATTTCTTGTAGTAAAGAAAAATTTGACTTCAAACTTTTCCTCTCATTTACTACTACTGTATGATGATACAGTAGTAGTAAATGAATGCCACTATAATTGCTGTTCATATCTTCAAACAGAATTTTGAATTTTCTGTGGTTCAGTTTTCATGATCTGATATAATTCACTAAATTATGATCATTTTCATCATGGCGTATACTTTGATCATGGAAATATATGCTGCCAAGTTTTCTTGGTAAGTATTGCCTTTTGTTACTGTATTTCTTTTTTGATAGGAAAACAAATCCTCCAGATCCAGTCATTGAAGAACATTCATCAGTATACACACAACTAATTTTTTGTTTTTTGTTATTATTATTCTCAAAAAAAGTACTATTATCATCAAGACAATCTGTGCCTCTGGTTTGAATCTTCATAGAAAAAACTTTAAAAAAAATCTACAAGAATTAAATTCTGTTCAGTACTTTAACAAAAATGGAGCATTGTAATCTTGCTGAAATGTTGACACTGGAATTAAAACCCAAACTAAAATATTTACAATTTTTCATATCTATCATGTGATGAGAAATGTGTTTTGCAATATCTTCAATAAGTCTAATGCAGGCAGAATCAGAAAGCTGCATTTTTTTAATTTGCATTATTATTTGATTTTTATTGTTAAAATTATCAAACACTGAAAACATCAATGAAACATTCCATCACTGCTTCTGTGTCAGTAAATGGTTTCAGATGTTTATGATGTAACAAATTTCAGATGATGCTCATCACTGCTGCACTATATCATCACTGAAATAACACTTCATTGTTGTTGCAATGACTTCTTAAAGAGAGTTAATTTTCACATCTTATTAAAGACCCTCCAAAAAAGTGTCAGTAAATAATGTGTGTTTTATGGCATAATGACAAACAATGTTATACACAGTAAAACTTCTAACTCAAATATTTCTTTAACTCTAAGAAAATAAAGCACTTGATAGTTCTCAATGGAATAGCATAGGGATTTAAATGTCTCCAACTTGAATTTCCTTAACCCAAATTTTCTCCAAGTCAAAGGTTTACATGGTCCTCTGACACTGATTTAGGTTACTTTCAACTTTCCCAATTCACATTTTAATATTTATTCTAACCTAAGTGATCCTAGTTATTGGATATCCATGAAATTTTCAGACAGTTGTATCTAATGCCCAACACCAATTTGTAACATTCCAGTCCAAAATGAGAGGATGTCTCACTTTATCTCAATATGATGTACCTGAGAACTGTTCAATTCCATTAATTACATTGAACATTTTGCTGAAAGGCATTACACAGGCCATTTAAAACAAAAACTATCAAAAGATTCCTTATATGATGCAAGAGAGGTAAAAATATAAATCTATTCAGAATTGACATTTTTCACTCTATTGTTCTCTAACTCAAATTGTCTTTAAATCATCTAAGTTTTTTCTTACCATTTGGAGCTTTTTGAGTTAGCGAAATTTTACTGTATTTTTGATATTACATTTTTGCAACAAATCAAACAAGTTGCCTACCTGTTTATTTGACACAACAAAACATGCTTCTTCATGGTTGTCTCGAACCACTATTTTATTTGGATACCTTTCATTTGTATTTTTTGAAGATCCTGCATTGTGGGTAATCAAATTATTTTTGACACCCAATACAGTGTACAACAGTTACCACTTCGGTTTAGTGTGGTTGACAGTTGGTTATAAGAAATGAAACTGTACGCATTATTACATAACTAAAACAAACAGGTCGTGAGAGCATTGTGCTTGTTCATACCAGCCAGTTGAAAGTTGTCCGTGTCTCAAGGTTTTAAACTTTTGCCAATTGCAAGTAGTTTTAAAAAAGTACTTAATGAGTGTAATGTTATGGGCAGCAAATAGAAACTTTGTGGGCTGTAGGTTCAGTATGGCCATGCTGAACTGTTTAGTCTTAGAAAAGAAAGTATTTTTTCCAATAACTGTTCATTTTGATATATTTAAACAGCTTAACATTTATATGACTGTTCCATTCCTTAAATCTAATGATGTGAGTTTGTACCTTACAACATGGCACAATTGAACAATGTTTTATCAGCAGATATTATAGATGTCATCTGCATAAAATTTCTAAGTTAAACAGTTCTGTGGATTTTCTTGTTTAGCACTTGCAGCAGCACTGCCCTTCTCAACATATCTTCTTGAATTAAATGTCATGCTTATATTTTTACTGAGACAACTAAAACCTTGTTTTGAAATCTTTGTGGCACAGCTTTTCAGCTATCCATGTTTTTAGCATTAGACCACTGACAAATATATACAAACCAGTTAAAACTGAGTATCATTGAAGGCTTCTTTAATTATGTTCCCATTTTTGAAATGTTTCCTGTTATCATATAATGCCCATTCTACTTGCAGTTTATCTTGCAACTGTACTGTGTGTGGCAATTCAATTATCTCCACTAGACAGCAACAACTGATATTAGATGGCTGACTTTTGATTTCAAGTAAGGCAATTCTATGTTAGGATCAAATCACAGGCATCTTGGCAGTTGTTTGAAATTAATTTTGTAAAATTTCAAAAGTTTGAAGTATACTGACTACATCTGCTCATTACTGAATAAGTCTGAATGTCATACATCTGTAGCAATCATAAGCATGTCATCACTTCAACCAAAGTCACTATACTGCTTGAAAATGCATATGTTCATTAATGAATTACTCAATGACAATTTATTGACTAATGGATCCATACCAGATATAACGAATATGCCATCATTAAATGGCATAGTATCTGAAACAACAAATTCTGATTACTTTCTTGATTTGGTTTTTGATTTTAAAATTTGTCCTGAACAAGTGGCTACCTTGATTAAGCAGAATATATTCTATGTGCAAAACAAATATAAATCATCATTTGACTTAATCTGCAAATAAATGCAGACTGTAGTGTTAATAACTGGAATTTATTACTGGAATTTATAACTGGAACTTTTTGATTTGATACATATTTCTAAAAATGTTGGTAGAACTAGATACAAAAACAAATCTTTCATGAATGTCTATTTGCTTATAGATGAATTTATAAATTTATCTATATCATTAATATATTGTGCACCATTAAGTATTTATTGAGAGAATTAATGAAGGAAAAAATAGAATTTAATAGCTAACAAAGAATATGTATCATTTCAGTAAAATTGTATGCTACAGAAACAAAAATGGTGTAAAAATATTGAGAGATGAAATCATCAGATTGTTATATGAAGACAAAAAATCTAGTAACATCTCATTAAATCATATAAAAATATTTACACATACAAGTAAATAAACCAGAAGAGAGAAACAAAATTATACACACTTCACAAAAACATGCAAATAAGATATACAAAAATTGTTTAAAATATACAATTTGTTGATAGAATCATGAAATTCTAAACTGTAATCTGTATGATTACAATTGGGAAAATTTTTTACAACAGAACTTCCATACACATCACATCCAAAATTACAAATTTTTCCCCATTAAAGAATGTGAAGATATTTTCTGTTTATTACCAACAAAATGCAGTCACTAAATTTCAATTACAAAGTATAGAGAAAGAAAAGCTTAAAGTTTCATTCTGCAAAACTCAATTTTCTTTCTCTGCACTAAAGCTACTTTTGTATCTTCTAAGTTGGAAGAAATAAAAGTTTTGTATGTCATTTTAAGAAATAAGAAATTAAATCTCAATCAAAATATGATTAATTAAAGTCTGATATAATGTTTCATCATTACAAAAAGAAATGCCTTTTTTAAGTGGATATTTTATATTTTTGATTCTTTTTGTCTGAATTACTTTTTGCATGAGTTATGACAATTCAGGTTTTATATATATATATATATCCTTTGTAATTTGTCTTTGGTGAATTAAAAGTGGATTTTTCCAAAGATATATGAATAATTACTTTATTGACTATAAATACAGAGTCTTTTTCACAAAATTCCTGAACTCTCATTCCCTGTTAATGCTTTCATTTTTTTCATTTGTCATTTATTTGAAATGAAATAACCCAATTAACACAATCTTTTGATTTCCAAATTTAAATCTGTTTAAATTATCTTTTTCTCTATCATTTCTAAAAAATTTCAAATTTGTTCTTTATTATGAAACAGATAAAAACTTAAAATTAATTACCTCAAAAATCCTATCTATATAGTATTGGAGCTTTTGTTAAACACTGTATATCATATTATAATAAAAAGAATTTTTAGGAAGAAAATACTTTAAAAAACAATTGCATTAAAATAAATTTTATATGGAAATTAAGTAACTTTTACATTTGTAAGAAAATAATTTGATTTTATATACAAAAAATTTGGATGTAGCATTAAATTATAATAATCAATACAAAATTACTTTATGGAGTGTATTTTGTATAATTTAATGAAACACTTAAGTCTAAATAATCTTAATTTATTCCCTCAGTGTACTGCCACCTTATAATTTACAAAATATGCATTTACTGAAGTATTTTAATTAACAATTATCCCTAGTTGTTTCAATTCTCACATCTGGACTATCAAAAGAAATGTACATTGTTAAGATACATTTGAAAACATTCTGCATACCCAAATGGACTTTAACATCTTGCCATAGTAATAATTTAATATTTTAATGAAAAACAAAAACCAATATTCAGAAGACATTAATCTTTATATAGATAAAATGCTGCCAAGTATTCCATAAAACTGAAATTTTTTACATTAATTACTATTTTATGCATTTTGCATAAAGTTATGTTATCCTTATCAAGAGAATGGTGTTTCTAGCATACAAAAGATTGGACCAAAAAAAAATCCAATACCATATAAAATGATTCTATTGTACACAACATATTTCTTTTTGGGATAGAGATTTTTTTAAACAATTGTTATAGAAAATTGTTTAATGTGAGATTAAACAATTTTCTATAAAAAAAAATTCTGCAAATGAGATTTAAATTTAGAAATCTTAACTGGAGATTGTATTATATATTTCATCTCAAATATTTCACGTAAAAAAATGAAACGATCTGAAGCATTGTGAGAGGAGAGAGAAAAAGCAAGGACATGGGAACTCTTGTGAAATACCCTGTATATACAAATATTTTATGAACCAGTGCAGCATAATCTGCAATTTTTTTTAAATAAAAAAAAAGGAAATACTATAATATAGCAATCATGCATACATTATAATTAAAATGGAATTTCATACTTATTGATAAAAGAAACTCTTTTTAAACATTTACCTGTTGCTATGATATAGAATTGGGCCATGCAAGAGGCACCAGAGTTCGACACCACAAGAACTGGGATACGCCAAATATGGAAAGGAAGCCAAGGTGACTGGAACCCAGACCAACTACTGGTTATATACGTGGGAAGGCGGCCCTGATATCCAGCTTCCACTCGAACTCGACACATTTAAGGGGGGTTTGGCAGGTTCCTTTCAGCCACCGGAATTCATGATGGTGGACGGTCATGTCTGTAGGCTCAAGAAAGGTGGCAATAATTCAACCTGATACCTGCCAGTTTGGTATCTGCAACACCTTGCGCGACCTTGCCCTCAAACTTATGGGTGTTTGGTACTTTTCATTTCGAAGCCTGATTTTTCATAATGTAGGAGTCACTGGGTAAGCCAACCACTCAACGACCCACAGTGAAACGCACAAACCTCAACGGATGGACGGTGCGTTCTACACGTTAGGATCTTGTATGAAAGAAACATTACATTGTTTTAGATCGAAAGAGAATTTTTCTTCTAAAGCTAATACTACTAAATATGGCTTACCCATAGAGCTTTGCTGAAATGCTCTAGAGCATAAGTATCTTATGCAGCCATATATTTAAATAAACATGGGCATGATTTAATATGATTAAATAACAGTTCATTATATAAAATTACAAGCCGTATAAGTGAACTGTTTTTAAATTTATGGATCATTAAGACATAGTTATAGACAGATAAACTCAAGAATTTCAATGTTTTATACAAATATTTTAAAAAAATTTTAAAACACGACAACCAAATTATGTATCACTCATTCACAATTAAACCCTTCATTACTTGAATAAAAAATATTTAAAAACTCATTTATGAAGTACTGAAGGGGTTAATATAATATTAAACCATACCCACTTTTTCTTCCGATTCATTTGCAGTCTCCCAAAATTTCCCATATTTCTTAATATTAAAAATTAAAAAATTTATTTTTAGATTAAATCCTATAGGATGAGTAATTTTGATTTCAAAAGATGTTTTAATAGCTAATAAAAGTGATTTTAAATGACAAAAATATCTGGGCATTTAATTCATATCAGCAGTTTAAAAAAAATTTAACTTTGTTTGGAAAAATTATAAAAATTCTCTTATCAATATAAATAAAACCTCTTTATTCTTTTTTTATAATGTAATACTACTTACTTGCCAGCTCACTCTGCTACTAAGGTTTTCTACTATTAGACGATAATCTGTTCTTGTAGGTGGTCCATATCGACTGAAATATATTTTCATTTATGTAATTTTACTTTAATATAGGATGTATCTTAAATATATTATAAGTGTATATATCAAATAATGCAACAACAATATAAAGATCTGAAATCTTGTTTGTGTGAAAAAAAAAATCAATGTAATTTTTATTTAAGAGTGTAAACTATCAGATATGATGGCTTATAAAGCTGGCTTTGCTTTTTCTCTTCAAAACTAGGAGTCAACTCAGGTAGACCTTTATCACAGTAAACAAGTAGAATTGCACTCTTACCAGCCACTATGCACACTTACCATAACTCCTACAGATCAATGTAAATAATTCCAAGTAAAAGTTGTGTTTGGTGAACTTATTTAACAAAGATAAATAAAAATTCAGTATAAGTGTACAGGACACCATTTCCAACAGCTGACATCAACCATGCATCACTGATGCAAATGACAGTAAGAGCATACTATAGCCTACCATAGCATTCTACTATCAATACGTAATGGTGCTATCATGGTAACAGGCTTTATGAATGTTTCTAATATAAAATAGGGAATATAAAAATTAGGATTTTTGCTCTGTTGTGTGTCTTTACATAATAAAAAATGATCATTAAAAATAAATGACTATATTAAAATAAAAATATCTAAATTATTTAATTGTAAATACTTAACATATACTAAGATTTGTATATGACAACCATTTCAAGAATTTAACAAAAAATTTATGATATATCAATTTACCAAAATTGAGCAATTCTCATTTGTGCTACTGAAGGTGGAAATCTAACATAGAATAGAAAAATTGCTGAAGAATGATTTATAGAAATTACCTATCCCTTCCTGTGCGCCTTCTTTGTGGAGGACCTCTTCTTCCTCTATTTCTGTTTCCCCAAAGATCATTTCCACGAGGTGGACCACGTGCATGTTCCACAGTGACTCTGATGAAAAAAATTCAGTTTCATATGTAACAAAATTTTGTAGGAAATTAATCATTTAGATATATATTATTAAAATTATAAATGATTGTTTAAATGAATCTGTTTTTGTGAATATGACAATCTAGTTAGCTTATTTTAGTATGTATATCAATAGTGACTCTCGATTGAATATTTTAAGCTACTCAAAAAGTATAACAAAGTGAACCCACCTGACAGACATGTCATTTCTACTCTATGTCCCATTGCCTGGGACTGTAAGGATTGCTTCATATTAGGTAATAAGCATGCTTGAAAATTTAGAACAAACAGTTAAAAAAAAAAGCTAATGATTCTTACAAAAAATTGTTTCAAATTACAAATATGAAGTATCATAAGGATGGCATTACTGGTTAATTGGATTACCAGCAAATAGTCAAATTTAGAAAACCAGCACAATCCTAACATTTTTCACAACTAATTAGTCAAACTGCTAAAGAATTTTTCCTGGCACTGAGTGAATGTATATTACATCAACATTTCCCAAAGTGAGCTCCATGGAGCACTAAGATTCTGCAATTGAAATTCTAAGGCACATCTTTTAAAACATTTTTAAAGCTAATAAATAAAATAAACAAAATGCATTTGATAGCTATTTTTAAGTGACCAGTTATTTGAACCAGCAGTACACACACCTCAACAGAAAGGGTGCGTTCTTTTATTCCTCCGCGTAACTCCGCGCAAGCAACATCCATTTAAAAATTCCTGCAAAACGCGTTCCTAAATTCTGGTGGGAGTGCGCGCCGTTGAACGGCAAAAACCGTTTGTACGTAAACTACGGCCGTTTGTAGCCGTAGTTTACGGTGGAAAGCAAAATGGCGTCCTCCATGGCTCAGATAGTTTCGTTTTGGGGTCCATTACGTGGTTTTATGAATGAAAATTTAGAAGTTGTGAAAGCGCAAGTTAGTGCACGCTGTGATGAAAGTGTCTTTTCGAATGGTAGTCTGCATTCTAATTTTTTTCGTGGCTATTTTGAACGCTCTTTCAACAAATAATCCATTTTATGGTTAAATTTTACAATCGGGACCCTTCTTTTGCCTTTAAAAGCTCATATTTTAGAATTATAGATTCCTCCATCACCACACTATCGATAGTGCGGGTGCCACCATCTTTCTTTCTTTCACCGTCTTTCCTAAATGCCTACAAACAGCAGCGCACTCCCGTAGTAGGGGCGATGCGGAACGACCGCTGTTAAAGAACACACCTGAACACTGTCAACTGGACAACAAAATACATTTTTTATTCTTTTCTTTATTAAAATTGCCATTTTTTTCTATTGATCTAATATACTGTAAATTTAAAATAATTTAAAATACTATTAAATAATTTTAACTCATTTCTTAAAAAGTATTATTTAATGAGTTGAGAATGATTTTGTAATTAGCAAACATATTTATACATATTATTTATTTTTACAAGTAAATAGAAAAGTCCCAAAGGACAATTGATACGTCCACAAAATTAACAAATACACAAAAAACAAGGACAATAATTACATAAAATTAAAAATACATTACATTCTACATTAAATACAATATACATTAAACAAAAAAGTATGAAAGTTCTTCAAAAGAATTTGTTTTGGAAGAACTGCTTTTCTTTTATGTTAATCACTTATGTCTTACAATAATTAACAATGCTTACAATGTGTTGTTCTAAAGCATTTCCTAAGTTGGAAATACCTCATAACCCATAAGTCTTAACCATATTTATATTTACATATATTTTACCAATATTTACAAAAAAACCTGCCAAATTATATGTTTGGTAAATGTGTAAAAATGTTTAAGTGTCTGTTGCCCAATTGACTATCGCCCAGCTGTCATGTATCCACCTCAACATACATAAGAGCAAATGGCAACTACTAACATTCCTACATCTGACATTTTACCAATTGTACAAATTTATAGCAAAAAAATGCTGAGTTGTGAGGGGCCTGAGGAAGAAAAAAAATTTCCTTGCTTGAGGGTTCCAGTTTACTGAGAAGTTTGGGAAATGCTGTATTATAGCACTATGCTGGACAGTTTGGCAATTTGTTTCTTTACCCATAATAACTAGTGCAAAATAGCAATTTTAACTAACAACATTTTAGTTGAAAAATGAAAGATATTTATCTGAATGCAAGTGCTCACAATGGCAGCTTTTTCATCACAGCAACTAAGAAAATTACAGTATGCTCTATTTTTCAGGCAATGTAACTTGCTTTTCAGAATAGAATGAAAGGAATTCAATTAGACAAACTAATGATTGTTTAGTTACCATTCCAAATATAAATTAGCAACTAAACAATCATTAATGTACTAATTTTCACATTTGGAGTCAGAATAAACTGGTAATAGTTTTTTAAATTTATTCTTTTACCAGTTATAATAAAAAAGTTGGTAAATTTGCAATCCTTAGTGTCTCATAAGGCAATGACAGAAATTTATTTCTACCCAACTAATATTTTAATACATTTAAACAATTTTAATTTGTCTATTTCTTGTCCTTCTATACGTCACACAGAAATAAATTTTTAAAAAACATACCGTTCTCCTAACAAGTCTTTTCCATTAAGTTCATAAACTGCATCATCAGCATCTCTATAATCATCAAATTCCTAAAAGCACAAAACAATTCCATTAATTTTAAGTTTCAAAAATTAAAAAATTTATTTAAATAACATGTACCACAAAACCAAATCCATTTTTGATAAGTATCTCTCTTATTCGTCCATAACCTTTGAAAAACTTCTCTAAATCTCTTTCTCGGATATCATAACTGAGACGTCCTATATAAACTCTAGTTCCCATGGTGACTGAAATATTAATTTGTAAAATTATTAATTTCAATATGTAAAGCATTGTATTAGAAAAATTTTATTTTATACAATGGTAAAAATTGTGCATTTATTGAAACTGCAAAAATTTCACACACAAAAAAAAGATCAAAACAACCAAGGTGTGACCACTCACATCAAACACATGCATCCTTAAAAAAAGCAAATATTGAAAGCAGATTAAAAGTAGTCTTGCAACCAAAAAGTTGTTTAAAAAGGTAATTTTAAAGGGGGATACAGGTTATATACCAATTTTAAGTTTCACTCATGGAAGTCATGCCTATGGAGCAATGGCTGTTTCCACAGATACTGAGTATACAATTCGGACATTCCTACTTTCAGCATTGCATTAAGCGCTTCACAAAATATCTTCCTAAATTTGAGCTGAGCAGGTGCTGAGAAGTCAGTGGAAATTAGTTTGAGAGTATTTTTAAAGCATCTGGAGAGGCTGCTTTTTCTGCTTAACCTGTCAGCAGCTGTGTATCTCGATAATCCAAAACAACACCACTGTCGCGTAGACATTTTGCGGTTTTTAAAGTGGTTTTTCAATTTGCGATATCTCGCTTAAAAATTGTTGTAGATATGATCTGTTTTCGGTTTTCTATCACGTACATATTACACTTTACGATTGTTAACTTCAAAATATTATGAATGTTTAAAAAAAGTAATAAAATTTAAGATTTTAAAATATTTAAAAAAAATTTTTTTATAAATATTCCATTAATTTGTTATATACATTACTTAGATATGTCTATTTTCTGTCAAATAAAAGAAACTGTAGCTTTCTAAATCAACGTAGAGAAATAATACGGCCTATAGATTATAACGCCGATCGGGGGTGGTGGTGGCCTTTCTAAATCTAGGTCAATACACTTTTATTGTTGATGATGTGTATTTGATTCTATTTATACATTATATACACTATTGTACTAATAGTAGACTATAATAAGCGATTATTATATTAACGACTATACATGTATTTCTTATGTATTATGGAAGTATTACCGGAAGTACTTTGTTTTTTGAAAGATTTATGGCTGGATGGTTTAAAAAACATGCTTATTTGTTAAATAGGATAAATATACATAAAAATTTATTAAATTCAAGCTAAATATAGAGAAGAATAATGATTTATAATTGTTTGTTTACATTTGTAGCTGACATTGTAGCTCCAAGTTGGTATAACTTTTTCCAAGAAAGTTCCCACCCCACAAACCCAAGTCGATGCTTATTGGTTAAAGGATAGTCATTTAGCTATAATATACCAATTAGAGCCCAACAGGCATGCTAACTGGGATTTTATTGTCAAATGAACAAAAGAAGAGTCTCCCATAGACTTAACATGGAAAGTAGTAGTTTTGTTAGTAAATTTAAAAATATGGGGTTGTAACAAATAACTTATTCGTTGAAACAGACAGTCTTTGTAGGTAAAAGCCAATCAGTGCTTAAATCGCCACCAAGTAGTTAATTACAAAACAAAATTGACACTTACTCCAACTGGAGTACTACACAACAGTTTAACGAAAACTGGTTACTCCAATGGGAGTACCACACAAACAACTGGTTAAGCAATAATCACATGACCAAGCATAAGTTTTTTTTTTATATAGAGAATAACTTAAAAGCTGATACTAACAGTGGTAAATCATCTTCACTTTTCTTCTTTATTGTCAGGAAATTGCAAAAAGGAACTTATTTTTTGGTGCAATAAAATACTCGAGCATTACAAAACCTGATGATGAAGAGTTGACAGTCCTTTAAGTGCTGTCAATTCATCATTTAAAACTGTTTCTAATTACTCACACTGCTGTATAAGTACTTTCTAGCTTCCTCTAATACAGTACTGAAAATAGGAATGTCTTGAATGGATTAGGTTATATAAAGGTTTTAGTTTCATTATAGAAATTTCCTGCAAAGTATACACCACTGCAGGTTAGGTGCATTAAAAGACAATAGTAAAACATAAAACCTACTAATAACTCATTGAAAAATATCTTCATTACAATAAATAATATAAATAATAGAATAAATAATTGCTTATTGCCTTTACACAAAAGGTAAACTTCATTCCTTTGTTGTTAGATCCAGATATGTTTGATTGGTTAGTGAAATATGGAAATGTAACAATACTAAACATAGGCAATCTTCCTCCCAGGACGACTTTCTATGGAAAACTAGCCTCTATTTAGATGTTAAACATGTGAATAAAATGAGACCTGTACCAATGACACTGTACCAATGGACATGTTCAGTCCATTGGTACAGTGCAAACTCAGAACCAACCACCAGTATTCAGTGATAGTATCCATTCAGCCACTAACGGGCTCCGAATCATTTTTAGTAGAGGCAGTTGAATACAGAAGGTTGATTGTGTTCCACAATGCCGATTTGATTACTACCCATAGTTCCAGTTGTAGAAGTAGAATAAAAGCAACTGGCCCATGTGCTGCTGTATATTCTGAGTTTTACTTTTGATAAGTAAGGTTTATCTATTGCAAATATGCCACCTAAAATTTCAGGTTATGGGCAGGTTATGTAACTGCACTTTCCAATGCAAAATATCCGCAAACTCAAATTATTAAAATGTGCAAAAATCATGGTTTTAATGTTTCACGATATGGGATACAGTCAGTTCTCAAAAGAAATGATTCGCAAGAGCCAGGACCATCGTCAAGTGTTTCAATTCAGCCCAGAAAAAGGAACGCCCCAAGCTGCACATCGGAGGTGATAGCAAAAGTGCAACGACTGATTAGTGGTTCAAATCCAAAAACCCAATGAAGTATTGCCCAGAGTGTCGAATAACCCAGTCCACAGTTCATGCCATCATTCACAAGAATTTGAAACTGGAGAAATGCCATAAAGGTTGAGTTCACAAGCTGCCGTCTCATCACTTCCAAGAACAAAAGACCAACTGCCAAAAACTGTATGAAAAGTATCTTTTGGTAAACAAGTGGCAGTTTGTAGTCACGCTAGATGAAGCATGGGTGTAGTGGATGGAATTGCCCAGGCAAGCGATTCCCACTCTGTAAGATAACGGAAACTTTCGTAATTCAAAATCATAGCCGTTACAGAAGAACCGTTAGAGAAGATCCGTTGTGGTTTGAATCGATGATCGGCTGTCGGAAAATGTCCATTGGCCAGACTTTATGAAGACATCGAAGCTGATTGGCGGAGAATTTGAATGTCGGCTACTATATAAGAAGCAGTTTTCGGCGGGAAAAGGATCTCTCCTTGGGACCTTGCTGAAACCTGGTGTAAGTGGACTCCCGTTGGACTATCACAAACTTTTTCCTGACTCAGAGGTGTTGAGAGTACTAAGTCTGTTAGCGGAGGTCGTAAGGTGTCCTTCCAACGAACTTGTACAGAACATAGTCGGTTGTAACTTAGTGTATTGTGGATACCTAGTTGTAAACGTTATTTTGTATTTATTTTGTATGTTTGTTTCATCGATATAAACATGTTTTGTCAACCCAACTGGTTATTCTGAACATTACTATGGGTGTACATGGACAATTGTAACAAATCACAAGCAATTTACTACAAACCATCAGATGGGAGACCATACCAAAAATGGTTCAAGGAATGTCGTGAAAGTTTTCAGTCAGGCTTTATGATCATTGCGGGTTATTGTTATCGTGGTAAACTAAATATCAGAAAAGTTGAAAAAAACATTAAAATTAATCCGATGTACTACCAGACTAACACTCTGGAACCTCTATACTGTGAAGAGATCCCTGCTTTGTACGGAAATGACCAAACAAATGTATTGGTGGATCAAGACAAAGCTTCCAGTCATACCTCCAAATCGACCCAAGATATTGGAACAGGAAACGGGAATCTATACCATTCCTTTCAATGACATTCTTGTCGTCCCCAACGTCCCAAACCCAACCCACCCAAAGTGACTCCAATAGAGAGGTTTCAAGGTCGCATGTCACGTGATAAAACACACGTTTGCTCCGCCCATTCGCCATTTTTGTGGTAGTTTTCGCTCGCTTAGCTTGCACATGGTCTGTTATTCGACGTCTTTTTTTAGTTTAAACATACAAAAATACTGCAGTTCTATTATCATGGATTAAGTTAAAAAAGATTCTTTTCTTGCGGGTTATTCTAGCAGCCTAACAGGACGAGATGCAGCTCTATACGAAGAGAAAATTTCGTTATGTCAAGACGATCCATACGAAGCCAGTTTATCAGACTTCGTCGTAGATCAAGAGTTGTGGCCGAAAGTAGAATTTGGTGACATTATAAACTATTTGGTTTTGACAACAAATTTCTACACCCTGTCACATATGAAAGCTTATAAATCTTTAGAGGCCCATAACTATTTAACAAGTGGCTGGGTTTCTCCTGATATAAAAGTAAAAGTAATGAATAACAGCGAAGTAATATTGCTTGGAAAGATGTTTTCTTTTGTTTGTTTAAACTCGTGTTTTTACATATTTCTTAACTAAGAATTTTTGTCTGAAAGTAAAAATCTATTTAAAAACAGCTGTGGAAATTTTTTAATTCAAATTGTTCAGTACCTTTATTTTCTAGTTGAAACTAGCATATAATAAGCCTACTTGCTTTTAGTTTTAACGTGTAATGTTTATAAGTTTGCACTAGCTAAAGCCTGAAATTACATTAGTTATTCGTTTATAAATGCACTATACCTAACTAAATTAATATAAGCAAATCAGTAAACTCTTTTAGGTTTTAAAATATAACTTAGTGTTCATTAACGTAAATATTGAAATGAAATGTTTCTGACAAACTCTTGTATTGATATTCACTTTATTCGTAACGAAATTTTTCCGGTTAATTTTCGAGAGCCATGCAGTTTGCCTTCGTCGTGAAAGCTCCTCAGTTTGGGATCCTTGATGACAAATAATGCCAGGAATTTTAAAAAATAACGTTCCTTTGTTCTTGAGTGAACTAGCATTACACCCAATTACACAACAAAACACCATAGTGATATTCGCGACGAAAAAAAACAACACAAGAACTCCAGGTAAAGCGCACGTGAACACACACAAAACGTAAACAAGTCACAGTCACAAAGATGGCGCTGGACAATTGTGCATGCTCATGACGTCAATAGTGATGTCGACATGAAACCTCTCTATAGACTACTGTGCATTTGGTCTATTAAAACAAGTTCTGGGAAGCCATTGTCCATAAACAATGGCAGGCTTATGGAAAGCCTGTAAGGAGGAATGGGACCGTTTGGACATGAATGTTCTTCAAAGAAGTCTTCTACATTAGAAACTTCAATGTAGGGCTATAGTTTCATAACATGACCATCAGATCAAGCATAATCAAAACTGGCGCCATGGCATTTAGGTTACTTTATAGGCCTCTTAATTTGGCATTATGTAACACGATCAACCCTCTGTATAACTGACTGCTGTCTCTAATTCAACAAATGTTTCAGCGTGCACCAGACCTGTTTTGTTGTTCTTGCTTTCATCCTCTTCTTCACTTTCATTTTCAACAGAGACTAGTTTCACTCAAAAGCCTCACAATCTCATTAGTTAAGACTTGAAAACTACCATTAATATCTGTATCATTCACCAGTCATTCATATGAATCTTCATCACAATCTTCAATCCAGGAATCAATTAAAATAAGTTTGTAAATTCACTGATCTTTTACTTCAAGCAGTTTCTGGTTGGTTGGTTTGAATTGGTTTTTGTGGCATAAAAGCTTAGGTAGGAAAGAATGCCAGGCCTAGCCAGTTATTAAGACCTAAAAGATCTGGCAACATATCTCATAATTCAGAGACACAGACTAAAACCTTTCACAGTGTTGTATACGATAGAGAACCAACTAATGTTTTCGGCCTCCACCATATACAACACTGTGAAAGGTTTTAGTCTGTCTCTCTGTGTTACACACTACAGTGTTATTAGAAGTCGTTTATCTCATAATTGTTCTGTTGTATGTTCTAGAGTTCTGTACAGAAGTTTACTGCCTTCAAATATGCCATTATAGGTTGGATTTGTTCATTATCGTCTAGTATATTACATCTTCAGACAGCAGATGCATCGTCCGTAATACAAATTAGAAACAGATTGCAGCCATTCATATTACTAATTCTAGTACAAATGGTTGCGAATTAAGTTAGCAAAGTTGGATTCTGGTGTGCATGCAAGTTTTTCTTTTTGAATATTTAGAAGTTAAAAATAAAAAGTGCCATAAACTCTCTTCAAAATAGACAAAAAACTAAACAGAAAATATTTTATTATAATATCACAATATACATAAATGGTGTGTAAAAAATTTCATTAATAGCTAAACAAAAATCCTAAATTTTGGATATAATAAAAATGAAGTACTTTACACTAAATTATTACAGGATCCATACAGGTAATTCCATCTGTGATTCCCTAATTTTCCCTGACCAATTATAACATTATTCCAACTTATTAATGCCTCATAATGGAAAGGTTCCTCTCTCCATTATGTAATTATTTGGCCAAGTCTATTTAAACCCATTTTGTACACAATTATATAAATTTTTTTTATTAAAATATCACTTTACTCAGTGACAAAAAATGAAAAACTTTGCATAAAATCAATTACATAATTAGCTACATCATATAAAAAAACTTCATGTTGTAAAATAAAATTTTTCTTGAAGTGAAGAGACGATAAATTCAAAATAATTTAAACAGAAAAAAAAAATGCTTATCGCATGCATTTTTGCACAGACCCATTCAAAATTGTTACATTTCTTCCCATCCTTCCCTGAAACTTATGGTGGGAGCAGTGGAGTTTTGGTGGGAAAGTGGGTGGTTGTCAATGGTGTTTTTGAAAACCTGATTTTAACTCTATGGTGATGTTTTGGTATACTTCCAAAATTCTGCAAGCCATCTGAAGATGAAAATTTGCAGTTAGAGAGAAAACATCACATATCATCGATACATCAAAATTGGCAGGATTATCATCTACATATACTGTACATTGCCAGTAGCGAAGAAGACAAATAAAAATACATAAATTGTACGAGGTCCGACATGCATTTCCGAATGTCCTGTACATATCATCATTAAGCCAACTGACAGTTCTTTGCCTCCCCCCACAGCATCAACTGACTGCAATGAGTTAACTAAATGTCATGCAGGTCAAAAAAAATTGGGGAGGATTGGGTACAAGACAATTGCAATTGTTTAAATACTGACAACAGAACCCATGTTTATATGGAATTTTTCCATCATGATGCATTTTCTTTTGATTTAAACAGGCATATTTAGTAGACATTTCCAAAACAATTTTTTTAGGGCAACCCACATATACAGTAGAATCTCATTTTGATGGATTGCTCGAGGTGCTAAAAATCCTTCATTGTACCAAAAATCCATTATATTGCAAACAATAATTTCCCACTCCTAGGAAAATATCCATTATTCAAAAAATTTTCTTTTTTTAACCCCCTACAAAAAGAAACACCTATACTTGATATTATTCAGTCTCTTGAGATTTCTATCTTTTATTTTATATAAACACATATTACAAGATTGTTCATTATAACCTGTGTGAGTTTAACAAAGCTGACAGAAACTATACATTATAAGCACTTTATGATATGTTAAAAAACTCATCACTCTTGGTTTGTTTTGATGATTTACTGCCTATTGAGTTCAACCATCACTCAATATTTGCAATGTTATGTACAGCCTGTTCGTTTATGTTAAAACTTGTTAGGAAGGTCTTCACGAATTGGAAACACTATAGTCTCGCTAAATTTCAGTACTGCATTTGGGCCTATGTTGAAATGTTCACCAGGTGGCTGCTCCTCAATTGTGTCAACCTGCTGACTCTCTTTGTACAATTCTTCAATTGTACACAGCCCAGATGTAACAAGTAAAACAGCAAAGCTGTACTAGGGACAAGACTATGTCTCAGAGACTAACTACTAAGCAGGATCACTTTGACGCTCAAGGCGGGTCTGTGATGTTCTCATTCTCCAATCTTCTTTGGTATTGCTGGTTTTGAGCACAATCTTTCAAACTTCGCCATCCTAGGCCACGACGTCATCCACGATGCATTTTCAGAGAAATTAACCTATCCAATTTCAAAATTTCTCTCCATTGCATGTCACCCCAGGTTGAATTTTTGTCAATGCCTAACAAAAATTTCCCGTTTTTGAAAAAAATAATCCTGGCTATTGTATTGTCCAAAATGATTTTTTATTTTGCACAAATAATATATATATATATATATATATATATATATATATATATATATATTAATAAATGTAAAAAGAAAAATTATATTTTGGAAGTTAGTTTTAGTATCAAATTATAATGACTAGCACCATCTACTTTGAAAAACATTCCAATGCTGAAACAAGATATCTTGGGTCAACCAATCAAGGTCAGCACGCGGCAACCAGAGATATGTCAGGAATAACATGGGACAGGTAAACGGGTTTTTTTCAAAGGTTCGTTTGTCAAAGTTCAATCTTGCAATGTTCACATTTCCAACTTCATGTGCAAAGCTCTCACTACTGCCTGTTTGTGTAGTGCAGGCATGGGCAAATGCGGCTCTTTTTGAGTTACGTGCGGCTCTTGCTGAAAGTGTTAATTTCTGTTTTTTATTATTATTTTTACAATTTTATTTTTATAATTTTGTGAAAATATGTTTATTAAAAAAATTCAATGTTTGTTTTATATATTTATATTATATAATAAAATCGTGCACCTTACCATACTATCCACCACGACAGTACAGAACAGCGGCTCCCATGCATTTTGCAAAACCTACATTGCGGCTCCCACCGAACTCTTGCTTGCTCACCCCTGGTAGTGTCACCATTTTGAATTTTACAATAAAAAAGACAGTCTTGTCAACAAGAGCATCATCAAACTCTACAGATTTATTAAAGTCAACATCTGCACTTGCAATTTATTCCCATGCACCTCCCTCCAGTTGCAGCTATTCTTCAGCATCACCACCCTTCATTTTGAGCTCACCAATAGCAACAGTGCACTGACCATGATCTTGACTGTATATAAAGCCATTTATATATGATCAAGATCATTTGGCAAAAACAATTGGGAAGGTTAACTTCTCAGACAACTGCCATGCACCTACAGTGAATTGTATGACTTGCAAGAGATCTGGTCTAATATCTTTGTTACAAGTGGAAAAAATTATATCCAAGTGCATCGGGCAACCAACTTTCAGTAGCATTGTTTGAAAGATTTTATTATTTCCAGGTCAAGGGGCTGAAGATAGCTTGTGCAGTTAGGCAGGAAAAAACAAAGCTCCATGTTTCTCAGACCCTGCATGCTATTGGGATGCACAGGACAACAATCTAGAAACAGAGTTACTTTCCTGTTTTGTGAGCCATGTGAGCATCAAATGAGCAAAGAAACTCTTCAAACAGTTCACTTGTCATTCAAGATTTTACTATTATTTCAATATTTGCAAGGCAGGGTGTGGACCTTCTTGAAACATTTTGAATTTCTGTATTTTCCAATAGCATGCAAGGGATACGTCTCAGAGCCATCTTTATTGACCATAACCAGCAACATTATTCTCACCTTGCTATTTTCCACAAACATTTTTTGCTCTTTAGAAGTTAATGTTTTTTTGGAATCATGTTGTTAAAAAAACCTGTCGTCACAATTGAAGTCATTTCATGGGTCATATCTCCCCAAAATTTTTGGGAGCTGACCTCTTCCACATTTCAACAGTTACCTTGTCTACTCTCTTGCTTTCTCCACATAGTATTGTATACTAAACCATGTCACTCTGAATTTTGCAAGCCATCCATTTGATGCACTAAATTCCTTCTAGATTCCCATTTTTTCCACATCTAAGGCTCTCTGGCAAACAAGAATGCCATCAATGCTAATGCCTGCTGTATGTGCCTGACAAATCCACTTAATTAAAATAGATTCAAGTTCTTCAAAGTTGCCTCACTTTGCTTCTTTGTTGAGATTTTTTGCTTTCTCAAAATCTCTGCTTTTAAGAATCATATTGACCATCTGTGTAGGTAAATTAAACTGCTTAGCAAATTTCAACTTTTTCGTTTGAGGATTGCTTTCAACAAGCTGTATGATCTGCACTTTCAAAAGATTGCAATATGGGAAGATTACAATGCTGAACGTTAATGACCACAAGAAAAAAAATATTAGACATGACAAAGATTACAAATCTAACCTGTGTTACTATACGTTATTACCTTGAAAGAAAAGGTAAGAAGATAGTGTTTCTGGGCTTCTTTTGCTGGCACAATCAGTACAAAATGTTATGCAACCACAATTTCAAGGTGCAATATTCCCAAGTTGCCACATACCTTTTTAGCAAACACATGGATATCTGGAAGTGTTAAGTTGGAAGTAGTTTCCCCACCACTAATCAATATGCTACAGAAAGATACTGTGACGACCGGGTAAAACCGGCCAGTCCGTTTTAAATTTTATTGTTCGAATTCCCTCGGGAGATAACGACCAAAATCAGAGATAACAATCACAAGTCAAAGGATGTGCAGCCTTCCGCCGTCAAACTCGCTTCCCTCCTCTCCGGAATCGCCTTCTGCGTCACAGAGCCCGAATCATCGCCCTCCGTCGCGATTGGTAATCTTAGCGGACGCGATCGGGAGTATAAATAGGGGGGAGATATCTAAGAACGGTGTGGCTGAACGTCCGAAGAAGACGAACGTCCCAGCGAAACAGTCCTATACGAAGGCCATTCCGAAGACGCCGGATCCTTCCGCCCACCGCCAGAGCCGAAGAACATTCTGCGATTGTTGTCGATAACCGAGAGGTATGAACCCCCCCAACAATTGTGAACTCTCTCTCTCTCTCCCGCGATTAGGGACAGGACGCGGTAGATTTTTGTATTTTGTTTGTCCTTCTAAATAAACCGTTATGTGTTTTCATCCTGGGTCCGTTTATTCGAATATCGCCTTGAACTTATCGACGAACTTCCCACACACTTCCTCCACTCGACCTGACAAATAATTACCTGATCCCGACGAGTCGGGATATCGTGAAAAATTTAGCCATCCTTGACAGTGGGGTGGGTCTTACCAACCTATTCGCCGAAGAGAAAGGAGATACGACTTCCATCCTACCTCCCGGCGTTTCCCACAATACTAACACACAGCTGCAATGTTAGCAGCGAGAACTGACAAATATGCACATACATTTCAAGCTGTGCAAACTTTTTTTTTTAAAGTTCAGCATCTGAAAACATCCAATTATTAATTAAAAGTTGAAAAAGAAAATTCAATGTTTACTAAAGATGGAGCTAGAAAAATATGTTATTCCAAGTTACAGATCTACTAAAGGGAAGTAAAATTACATTGATTTGGTGGAACCTGGAGAAAAAGACTGGGCTGTTGTGTAGATTACTCCTGGTGGAATTTTGGGACTGAGTATATATCTGAACTGAGGGGACCAAGACGAGTTCAACGGTACCCTACTTTTGAACTGGAGACAAAAAATAACAAAGTTATCATATTTACGATTTCTTGCCTTTCACAATGCATTCTACGCAATTTTAGAGTTTTACATGGTAATGTATTTAATCCAACTGCATGTGGACTTGCAGCCTTGAATATCGATTGAGCTGAAATAAAAGGTTTTCTGTTAGCCTAACTAGGGACAATCACCTCCCAGAGGGGTAGGTTAGGTTTTCTGGAAAAGCCGCAAAAGCGGTGCATAGTACTAGTCGGCCACGAGAGAGTCAGCAGCTGAGGGACCATAAGCCCCTAGGTCGAGGAGTGCGAGGGCGTGCGAAAAGAACTTACTCCAAATGCAGACGATCAGTGTGTCCGTGAATCAACATCTGCCTCTGTTGAAGGTGATGTGTACAATCTGTTTTCTTGGCCTTTTACATGGGCAGTTTCTTTAGTCTTTGCCGATGTGTCTTTAGAATATATGGCTGCAACACGACTCCCAATCGCGATATAAACTGTTAAAGTTTGATTATCAATAAACATGGTGAGATAATGAAAAATTTTTTTAATAGGGACAATATGTATAAAGAATCAGAAAGTGCCACCTAGTGAAAAACTCTAGATCATCATAGAATGCATTGTGAAAGGCAAGAAATCGTAAATATGATAACTGTTATTTTTTGTCTCCAGTCCAAAAGCAGGGTACCGTCAAACTCACCTCAGTCCCCTCAGTTCAGATATATACTCAAATCACAAAATTCCACCAGGAGTGATCTATACAACATCCAATTTGGCTGTTATTCCGCAATCCATTAAAAAGAGATTCTACCGTATAAAGTGCTATAAACAAAAAAATCAAAGGGCTACTTACTGACTGTGCCCTGTTTGAGATACCATTGCTTAAGCTTGTCATAGAGCAGCATACTGAATGGCAGATGCATGCAAAGTATGTCATTTGACCATGCTTCAACATCACTTGGTCACACAATTAAATTGAAACATCACTATCCCAGCCATGTGACATCTCAGATGTGTTTCTGAACACCTTATTAGCACTTCTTATGGAACCTGTTACCAGTGTGCTTCATGAAAGCACAGACTTATCACAAACGCTCAAGGTTCGAAAGCAAGTCTATTCTCATGAAGCACACTGGTAACAGGTTCCAGTAGTAGTGCTCATTTCACCCTGGTGTTTAGCCCATGTTGAACTTTGTATTGATCACCTTATTCTTCTCACAGAAGAATTCATTCTTTTGCAATATTTATATCAAGACATTTGATGTCTTTTGTTGCATCTGACTAATGTTTATCATGATAACCTACATCATAATAGAATTATCTTTATTATTTCATATAGTCAAAAAATAAATAAATTAGACAAATCTTTCCATTATTTTAACTATTCACTAACAAACACCAACAAAACAATTCATAGGAAAATGATTAAAAACAAAGTTCAGAGGCTAACTTAAAGCTAATACCTTTGGCCTGTGACCAATTGAATTTTGTATCCGTGTTTTTTAACACAGTGCTACTCAAAACTGGGTCTACAGACCAGTGCTGATCCCTTTTATAATTATTTTTATTTAATTTCACAAAAGTATTGATCTGAGAGATATTGAAATGAGGGGAAAAAACTGGTCCATGATCACAAAAGGTTTGAAAAGTGCTGCTTTAACATTTGTTGCATTAATTGTTTTAAATAAAACTTTAAAAATAAAATTTTATTTCCAAACAGGAGAAAGTCATATCTTACTTACAAGGTGCGTTCCATAAGTAATGCAACCAATTTTTTCATGATGCGATGATATGCTGTAACTTATTCTAACCTGCTGTGCTAGGTGGCAAGGAGTGTTAGCTTCAAAACTCACCCGGTTTCATTTGCCTCCAAGCTGCCGGCGGGTGAGGACATTCATTCCCGTGAACCCTGTTTTGAGTTAATGTAACACAACGCAACGGATCATTTTGTGGAGCAACGTTACACTATCAAATTTTGCATTAAACTTGGAAAGTCTGCCATCAAAACCTTTACATTAATTCAGTAGGCCTTTGGGAATGATTACTTGTCCAAATCACAAGTTTTCCGATGGCAGAAGTCGTTCAAAGATGGCCGAGAGGAGGTCACCGACGAACCTCGCAGTGGATGTCCATCAACCTCCCGAATCGATGAAAATGTGATGCATGTGCATGATTGTTTGAACTCTGACCAATGGTTGAGCCTTCAATTGATAGCAGACACTCTAAACATGATGAAAACAACCATTTATCGCATTGTGACTGAAGATTTAAACATGAAAAAGGTGTGCGTCAAACTGTTCCCAAAAGTGTTGACCAACGAACAAAAGGACTGTGAATGCTCTGGTGCAAGAGCTCTTGGAAATGTGTGAAAATGATTCAAATTTTTAAAACTCAGTTATCACTGGTGATGAGTCATGGATCTTTGAGTATGACCCTGAGACAAAAAGGCACACCTCAGCATCACCCCGCTCCAAGAAGGCATGCATGAGCAAGTCCAGGATCAAAATCATGCTCATTGTCTTCTTTGATGTCAGAGGCATTATCCACCACGAATTTGTACCTGCCGGGACCACTGTGAATGCAGTTTTTTACTTGGAAGTGCTCAAAAGAATGAAAAGGAGGGTCGCACGCTGCTGAAGCGACATCAAGGACGTGTGGAAATTTCATCATGACAACGTGCGAAGCCAAAGTGCCTTTGTTGTCAATGATTTCCTGGCCAGGACCCACACCCCATTGGTTCCCTAGCCTCCCTACAGTCCTAACCTGGCTCCCGCCAACTTTTTTTTGTATCCTCGTTTAAAATGGGCCTTGAAAGGAAAACATTGGGACACGATTGAAAACATCAAGGCTTATGTTACATCGGCTCTAAAGGACATTCTGGAGAAGGCCTTGCAGAATGCCTTCCAGGCCTGGAAAAATCGCCTTCACAAGTGTATTGATGCAGAAGGGTGCTATTTTGAAGATTTTTGACTAATTATAAGAATACATTCAATAAATGATTTTTTATGAATTTGGTTGCATTACTTATGGAACACACCTTGTATATATTGTTATATAATTTTACATTTTAAAATTAAACGGATTAGTTATATAAAACATGTATACTTGCAAATTTTAAAAATATTTATAGTTTTAATCTGAAATTTAAAATAATTCAATTCCTTATTTGTTCTGTTTTTATTGGAGTTAATCTTGAAAAACAAATCATTGTAATCAAATCTTAACTTGGTGGATTTTGTTATAGAATGTTAGTGTTATAAAAATGTAACTAATACAATGTTTATCAAACTCTGGTCAACAGGCTGTTTGGAGTCAAAGAGTTTAGGACAAATCATATTAGGAATAAGATGTTACATGGCCAGGAAGTGTGACATTTTGACATAGTCTTATGACCAAGGGACATCAAAGCAAGGTCACATGACACATTGCACACATCTGTTGTCCAATGTGCCCCTCCACAACAACAGCAAGCTTATACAATAGCATCTCAAACGGTATACAGACAGCAAGTAGTCTTGTGATTTTTTGTTTATAGCACTTTATATGTGGATCACTCAGAAAAAATTCTTAATAATGTCTTAGTTTACATTTGTAAAACAAAAAGGTGTGTTTTTAGTAATATTTAGGTAATCAATTATTGGGTCCTTTTAAAATCATCACTTTCCTTTCTAATATATATTTGTTACTATTCCATATACTTTTTTGAATGATACTATCTTCAAAAATTGGTGTTCTTTCTTTATGCTCACATATACAGTCATTTGGTATTTTTCTTGTGCGAGCCAACTGGAAAGTGGCATCAAACTCACTATTAGAGGCCATACATAAATTATGCCCATAGTTTTCTCAAAATTTTTACTGTCGTACCCCGTTTCCGTAATCCCCCTACAGTAGTGCATTATTTATAGCTGCTTTTACTGAAACTATGTTCATAATATTTTATTTTATTTTTTTATTTTACCAATGTAGATATTTGTGTGACTATTTTAAAAGGACCCAATAACCAACAGACCACCTAAATACAGTGATACCTTGGTTTTTGTCAATAATCCATCCGAAACCAACCAGCAAAATCTGAAACTGACGAAAACCAAGGCAATTATTTCCATACGAAATCAACATTAATCGAATTACTTTGTTCTAGACACTCCAAAATACATACCAAAAACACATTTTATAGAGAATAAAATATAGTGTTTAATACTAAAAACAATAAGAAATTAATATAAAATGAATATAAAAGACTAATGTAAAGAATAAATGAACATTTGACATGGCATTCGAAGGGCTGCCGGCTCTGAAAACTTCCTTTGGTCCCATGATGAAACTAAAAAGGAAAGGAAAGTAACGGAATTGGCTAAACGTGCAGTGTAATGCTCACAACGCAACACCGAGACAAGAAACGAGAAACAACAAAAAACAATGCCACACCAAGCTGGAAAATGCTTGGGTCACTGTTTTTGGCAAAGTCACACGGGCATCCTGACGAAATCACAGACAAATTTTTCGCAAAAAAAAAAAAAGACGAAAACAGGTGTTACCGTATTAGTAAAAACACTTTATTTTACGAACGTAAACTACGACATTTCCAAATTCTGTTTAGGAAACATCCATTAAACATACCTCTTTTAAAAATAAAATTTTAACAGAAAACACGTCACGTTAACAGAGATAATCATCAACAGGATAAATGCGAAATATAATAGCATTCACCAGTTTATTACGTCGTTGGACTTCACATATTTTATTATAATTTATGAAGCACCATACTCACCTACAAATTATTAAATAGTTCTCAGATACTCATTCACTTCTACAAATGTACCAACACTTACCACTTTCCATTATAGACATTCAAATTGCCAAAGTTCTTAATGATGTTTTACTTTATTTATAACAGTAAACATTTTTTAATTTTTCAAATATTCACTATTCTGTTTGGTTTCTATTCAAATCACAGACCCGAAAGTGCATTATTACAGACAAAAACAATGATTCTCTCTGTTTTTTTTTGTTAATTTTATGGATATACAACTGTGTGATGTAACAGCATACCAGCATCATTATAACAGCATTTTTTGTTTATATATCCTCAATTCATGAATTAGTGTGATAAAAGATTGACAAAGGTGAATGTTACAGCTTGACTTAAATACCTACGGATCATTTACGTATAGGAATTTCACGATTGATAATGCTTGGAACGTAACGTTGATAAATATTCATCAAATGTATTTCATGTAAATTCATAAAAATCTAAAGGATACGAACATCATTTCCAAGATGGCGATCGATGCTTCAAACAAGGGACTTAATAATTCTTTATGTAAGCCAATGAAATTTTTATTTCTAATATTTACAACCGTGTATTTTAGTTTATAAACGTATTTACTATTAAAATTTTATTATTTATCGTAAATATTACCTCAAAAAAAAGATATCTTTTCTTCACGAACACAAGTTGACTAACTGCAAAACACCGAGTCAATAACTGGGGATGACTAACTTTGAACAGGGGCTTTTTACCGAAGTGACGAAATAAAAAAAAAAAAATAATAATAATAAATTGAAATATTTAAATTTAAACGTAAAATATTTTTAACGTAATTTTTAATATTTTTATTGAGTAAAAGTTTTAATATTAAATAAATTAAAATACTATTGTCCAACTATTTAAGAAATAAATGACGTCATTTTTAGATTATTATGGATATATTTAGCGTTATTATATTATAATATACAGTATATAATTTATATGATTATTTTCTTCTCTGATGTGCATTTTTTAATCTTAATTTTTAAAGTAAATCTTTTTTTCTTTTTTTAAATTTAATCTGTATGCAGATTACACTTTTCTTTTTTAACTTTTGTCGCCCTCTGGACACTAAGTGGGCCTTTTTGATATTCCCATTATGGGTTTGGCCAAGCCCACGGGTGGTGAAAGAAGGGACCAGACGTATCCGGACGGATCATCCTCAAAAAATTCCTGAATTCCTGGAATTTTCGAACCGTTCTGATTCTATCCCGGGTTCCTCGGGGTGCTAGGTCCACTCGGCCATCCTGTCGTCTGAATTCGATCACTAGTAATTTTTCTCTTCGTGTGTCTTATTTCTCTTTTTCAGTCGTGTGGGTCCTAAGAGGGCCCACTGGACTGAAAAAGACTGAAAAAGAGAAATAAGACACATGAAAAGGAAGGCCTCTCTAAACATATCGTTAATTCGGCCAGACTCAGAATGGAGACCTGACATATCCGGGACAAACTGCCCATGAAAAATCTCTAGAGTTTGCATCATAATAATAACCGGTTTAGACGGCCGGATGGGCGATTGGTTAGAGTGGCAGTCTACCACTCTGAAAGACCAGGGATCAAATCCGCATGGGTCGAAAAACCCCAGAATATTTGGGGATTTCGGATATGTCGGGTCCTATCCATCATCGTCCGGCCGCCACATTGTGAGCCTGGCCGAACCCGTAATAGACTTGATGATAAAAGACTCTCAGTGCTCACAAAGAGAAAAGGTTAAACCGGATGGCCGAGCGGTGAAGGTGGCAGCTTACCGCTCTTGAGGGACCCGGGATCGAGTCCAGACGGTTCGAAAAATTCCCAGGAATTTTTCGGGATATGTCGAACCCCGTCCCTCACCATCCAGTCGCCCCATTGTAGGCCTGGCCGAACGCCTGGGCTTGCTTAAAGAGGCCCTCTTCGTGTCCACAGGGCGAAAAGAGTTTATACTGCTCCCGTATATTTAATTGTCCAACAAAAACAGCTGAGATGTAAAAATCGTTCAAAAAAACTCCAAAAATTGACTATCGGCAATTTTTTGAGCATTTTTTAAAGTTTTTATTAGCATAAATGTGAGCTTTTGTTATTCTTGATAACATTTTGAATAAAAGTCATCTTTTTCTATGCAATTTTATTCTTATAAACATGATATTAAGCCATAAAAGTGAAATACTCTATGAAATACTTTGAGTTTACTCCTGTGAACTTTGACCTATTGACTGGAAGTTTTGCCAGCACCTTACTGATTAAGAGAAAAGCTTAATTTTAAAATTTGAGCTTTCTAATCCCAATAGTTTTTATTTTCTCTAGGAGCATCTGCAGTGCCAGATAAAGAAAAGAAAAAAAAAGAAAATGCAGCTTTTTTGGCGATTTTTGCGCTTTTCGATTGCTTATATTTCGGCAACCCTTTATATAAAAGTCTAAAATATTGCACACTATTTAAAAAAAACAATTGTCTTTCGAACGAGATACTTAGACTTACTATAGATGTTTGAGAGAGCAGAGAAATCGACCCCCGAAAATCAACAACTCTGATTTCTATATATCTTATATATAGTTAGCCAGTGATTTTTTCACCTTGCACGGAATCACTGTCATGACTCTCAATTATAATTAAGATGTTTCCAGAGATCTAACCAAAATAAATTGCATTTTTATGCGGCATTGCATTGCAGTCGACCTTTGCTCATTAGAGGTATGACTTGAGACATTGGAAATAAACTAAAACTTTACAGTAGTTGGATGGCCGAGGCGATTAAAATGTCAGCCCACTATTTTGGGGGAATTGAGATCAAATTCGAACAGAAAACGCAAGGAATTTTCCATGGGCGGCCCATTCAAATAAGTAGGGCCAGTCTCTGACTAGCCAGCCGCCCAATTGTGAGCTTGGCCGAATACGTGATAGCATAGAAAAAAGGCCCTCTTAGTGCCCACAGGGTGGAAAGAGACAAAAATAAAGAGAAAACAAGTCGAAACTTTATTTTACATAAACATTGATCTGAATCTGCAAAGTGAGTCGCCAGTGCACGATGAATTATGTAGCGACGCTCAGTTTTATTCATTGCAGATGGTCTTATCCAGTGGTGATATTCGAAATAGTTAACAAAGGGTTCGCTAGCAGAAAATTTTTCCCTGACAATCACCGACAAACGAAATGGAAGTTTTGGCTAGAAATAAATACAATACCTTTTCTTGCGATATATCTAATAATCAGTGGCGTATTTGGAACGTAACAAGCCCTGGGCGAAGACCAGGTAACAATAGTATATTAGTGCTGTCGACCTTTTTTTTTTAGGCAGAAAAATTTTTCACCCCGAATGGCACTGCTGATAATAGACAGATGTCATCATCTCTCGAAATACAATACCCTTTTTATTTCGCTGTCCATAGCCCGACACGTGTTCCACAGCCATCTTGTATTATCTCGCGCGCGTGAGATTGTGGGATCTCTCTTATGACTGGATCTAGTTTCAAGAACTCTCTTGAATCGATCGCGATTAAACCTCGTTTCGGTCGAGATTGAAACGGTCGAGAGAGATCGCACCAAGGCATAGTCCCCGACCTTGCTCACAATCTAGATTGAAATGCTCGGTGCAAACGGGGTATAAGGCTCTAGTTTAGTAGTATTACAGAGTATAATACGTATATTTTAATATATTTAAAAAAAAAAAAAAAAAAACAAAACCATTGAGAAATGTTCCGTGTGTTTAACAAGGTTCGGAAAACTGAAAATTTTAACAACGGGTTCGGCCGAACCTGTGCGAACCCGCTGAATATCACCCCTGGTCTTATCACAATGAAGTCGAGCATAAATAAAACTCTGTCCTGAACTATTTTCGAATATTCATAATGGCTCACGTCAGATTTGATCTTCGTTTCCTCATACAAGCTAAGTGTGCTGTCGTCAGGCCAATAAGTATACAATGGAATTGTGGCAGCGGCGCCCACAGACTATAAAAAACGAAGGGCACAAGCTATGAAAAAGGGCATCGTACATACATTATGCAATAATTTTTTGTATATATATATACACACAAGTATCCCTTGATTTCCGCTGATAATTAATCCCTCGATGCTAACGCGTATAAAAATATCTCGTTAATCAAATGCAGTGGCACCTCGATACTTGACCTAACAATCACGACCCGCTAGAACAAATTTTCGGTTAGTAACAAATATTTTTATTTTAATTTTTTATCACAGTAAAAAGTTTTCTGTGATAAAAATGAGTAACTAATCTTCTATATCTATAAATGAGAATGTTTGTTTATTTGTTCGCTATACACTCCTAGGCCGTTCGACCAATTTCTACGATACTCGGCAGTTCCATTAATATACTACTAATTTTGGTAACGTCGTACATGCCATCCCAAAATATTTATTGGATTTCTATATTTTAATTAATTTTTGTCTATAGTGGATTTGCTGTATTTACATGTAGCGCCAGCTATTGGCAAAAATATTTTTTTAAAATAGGCCTAATAAACTAAATATAATTCATAAAAAAGTATATAATTTAAAAAAAAACAAGAAATATATTATATTCACTTAATTACTGTGACAATGATATAGCGCGAAGAAGACTCGCTGTACTTATTACTTTGATAGGTAGCATATAGCACTAACCTGCATGAAGTTGAAACTGTTATAATGGTAGTTGTTGGTCGTGGGTTCGCTCATGTCCAACGGGATGGCCACGTAGAGTTTTCCGGGTTTTCAAGTTATTAACATCTCAATAGGAGGCCAGTTTTCCATAAAACTCCTTCTGGTAGGCATCCTCTCGGTAGATCACCCACATGTATCTGTAATCAAATATAATATCTGTAACCAAATATAAACCTCTACCGAAACCCGATGCTTAGCCAATATACACCCACAATTACCGTAAATCTGTTATCTGTAACCAAATAAACAAAACTAATTGTAATAATTTTTCTATAAACTCTTTATTTACGAGAAAAACTTCCCAGGTAGTAATAGGTATTCTGATAATGTTCTTAAAATCGGTTTTACTACATATATTTTTGAAATTTACGATTAATAACTCCAGGTATAACAATTACTACCACGGTACTTTATAAACACAGGCGAAGTTGGGCCTAACAAGCTAGTTTAAAAGTAAAATGAAACTTTAGAGCTCCCTTGGGGATTAAAAAAGGGCAACTCGACGGCAAAGAGGAGGCACTTGCCCCAATGACTCTCCTGAATTGTAGCATCAATGGACAACAAAGAACAAGATCAAATAATAACAACATTCTGCATCTTTC
Source organism: Centruroides vittatus (assembly GCF_030686945.1). Classification (NCBI taxonomy): domain Eukaryota; kingdom Metazoa; phylum Arthropoda; class Arachnida; order Scorpiones; family Buthidae; genus Centruroides; species Centruroides vittatus. The sequence continues at coordinate 11,259,882 of NW_027122718.1, read as the reverse complement.
CTAATTACCACTCTGTTAATGCCCGGGTGACTAAGGCGGTAAAGGCTTTCGTCTGTTACTTTTATTGACCCAGGTTCAACTCCGCAGATCTCAGGAATTTTTTCATGAATGGTCTTTCTCGGATATGTCGGGCTCCGTCTTCATCCCTGATCTGGTTAAATTTTATGATGGGTATGGAAGAAAGGCCTTTTTAGTGTCAACAGGGCAAAAAGAGTGGGGGAAGTTACCAGTGATTAGTCAGCGGGGGAAAGTTACCAAAACTTATTTGTCAGTCGGATGGCTGAAGCGGCGGCTTTCGCTCTGGGGAACCCAAAATCAAATTCGGAAAGAGGAATTTTTCATGCGCGGTTTGTCCCACATATATCGGGCCCAATCATTCAACACTCAGCAACTTTTTTATGGGCCTGGCCGTACTCAACAGAATATCGAATTAGTTTAAAATTTCTGTTTGTTTGTTTAGTTATGGCAAAGCAACACTTTGGGCAATACCTTCCGGAAAATCTCTTTAGGGGAAATTGGCCTTTATTTAGGTATTACAGACGTGGAGAAAACCCGGAAAACTCCACGTGGCTAGCCCGTCCGAACGAGACGCGAACCCACAATCGAGTTCCCAGTATTCAGGGTACGAAGACCGCTCGGCCACTGATGGGCTTAAAATTTCTGATTTTTATTTTGCTTCTCTTCGCGGTCTTTATGACAAATGCCTTTTTTCTATAGTCCATCAGTGATCAATGGATAAAACCACTGAACACCGGTACTTGGTCGCGGGTTCGCTCCTAACTAACTGTTTCGAAATGAAAATGGTCAATACACTGATTAACTGGTCACTACTAACGATGAAAATGTTAATATGCAATTCAAACTTTACGGTGAAATATATACATATGAATGTTCGTCTATATGTCTCTTTATTTGGAACTCATAAATTTTATTGGCCAATAACTCGGGTTTTTTCTCTTGGACACTAAAAGCCTTTCTTTTATCAAATTTATTATGAATTCGGTCAGATCCACAATGGATCTCCGTGCGATGAGAGGGACCTAACATATCCTGGATAGCCACACTCCGAAAAATTCCTGAGGTTTTTTCCCGACTCTTAGGATCGATCCAGAGTCCCTCAAAGAGGCCGACTGTTTAACCCAGTGGTTTTCAACCGGGATACCACTGATCGCCGCAACGACACTTCAAGGATGTCGCGAAACATAGTGCTGAGCAGCGCCGTAACTCTACATTGATAGTACGAGTGCCACGAGAATTAGGGTGCCACTATTAGGAAAAGTTTGAAAAACACTTCCTTAATCGCTCCACCATCCGCATAACAAAGCAATATTCTAAGGGAGATTTATAAAGGTTTATCTTCAATCTTACGATATATTCCTGTCGTTATAACACCTTTCAGGTGTTATAACGACAGGACTCCACAATGCGGTATTTCTTGAAATTTGATGAAACCTTCCATTGATCAGTTTTCTAATAAAAGGACAGTCAAGAGACTTCTTACAGAATCATAATGAACAGGTTTTATTGGACACCTACGTGAGAAACATTTACATATTTAAAATGGTATAAAATATATACGAACAAACAGTACAGATCACACGTATGTCTTCATCCAGAGGGGACAAGACAAGAAGTGATTGGCAGCCAGATTTTGGAGGTCACGCCGCCTTACTTTAAGGCAATGCCGTAATTACTTGTTTGTATAGTATTAGAAAACATTCAGAAATCTTAGAGAAAGAATGTTCACATCTTTTTAGCTAGGCCTCCTCCTGTATTTCTGGGAAGTTAGAGAACAGATTTTATTAAATAAATAATGATATCGGACGTAATTTTCGACAGATAAGTCGCAGGTAACCGAAAATTTACGAAATTATGTGTATACAGTTGATATTTCTGGTCTTAAATTTACCTATTAATATTACACATTTTACATATTTTATTATAAAAACGATAGTTTAAAATAATATATCTTGCTTTTTATTATTGCAAAAAGATAATTTTATATATGAAATATTTGATAATTAAATTACATATATAATTTTACATGCAAGTATAATTAATAGGGAAGGATTATTTATGCCGAGTTGAATACAATTGACGAAACTGATGAGAGGAGGACGGAATATGTCTTCATTTTCTAACGACAGATGGCACGACCAGTCTAAATGTAGTATCATCCCTTCATAACTTTCATAACACATAAAGCAAGTTATTTAAATTAAATACGCCAGTTAATTAATACGGCAATAAAAAAGTTCAGTTTATAATTTTAAAAAGGTGAGTTTGGGCGGTGAATATTCTAGATAAAACGGGTGCAGATGGCTTTCAATTTTCCAGCAAACTTATTCAATGAGGTCGTAAACATTAGATAAACGATCTAATTACGACTTGGGGAAGGGCATTTTACTAGTGATATAACCGAATTGAAGTATAGAAAATACAACAGATGTTTGTACTGAATGGAAAATGTAAATAGAAGCCAGTTGGATGGTGAAAGTTTTACCCCGGGGCTTTAAAGTTTGCAGTCGTAAAGTATTTCCTTTTTTTCACCCCCACATACAATTTTTTTTTTATTTTATTTTATTTTGATATTATGCTTGGTGTAATCTACGCTTGGTTGAGTTTTTATGTTTTGGGTTTTACAAAGAAAAAGTCGTAAAAGATTCGACTCGTTTCGATATTGTACGATTGTAAAAATAAAAAATAAAAAAATATTCCCACGTCTTTCGCATATGGCTCTCTGCATCTGTCACATTGCAACACTTTTAGAATGGCACAAACTCTTCAAACTTTGTAAATTTTATGTCTTCATACAAAATATAAGCTGTGTACTGAATACTTTTGCAGGTTAAATGCGTTAAATAGTAGAAAAAAACGTGATAAAAATTCATTCATTCATGAGATATGCGTAAGCTTTCTCATTCACTTTTTTCTTTTTCTTTTTTTCATTCCACGAAGTCTATAAACTGGCTAAGTTAGTGTTATTATACGATAAAGACGATTATCTGATTATTGTCTATCAATGACATAATTATCGTGCCTAATTATCCATTTAAAAAAAGAAACTTTGTATAATTGGTAAGGAAAATGCCAAGGTAGAGAAAGCGTAGATTAAACTGAATAAATGAGTACGAATTGAAGGAGGACAGCATTTTATTATAATGTGATTTAAGAAAACATATATTTAATGAGACTGAGGGTTGTTTTTCTTATTTTATTTATTTATTTTTTATTTTTTTATTTATATAACAGGCAAACGGATTGGATAACATTTGCCGTGAGAACAAAGAGAAGAGCCGTTAAGAAATGCGAACGCAAAAAATCATCATTCTCACCTTCTGAAATGGCTTCAAGGTATCCACTATTCGAGCAAATTGGGCTTGATAATACTTATTATCTCCTCCCCTTAATCACATTTGCTAGCTGTAAGTTGCATCGAGCCAATTGTATACGACAATCGAAGCAGAATCGGGGTGTTGGTACTACTTTAAATTGCTCATCTAGTCTGGATTATCCCTTTTTTTTTTTTTTTTTTTTTTTTTTTTAACTCTGGTAGAACATTGGTTTATGGTTGGACGAGAATTTAGACGAAATTTTTCATTTTTATTTTCTTTTCGTAGAATTCTGTCTAATATTTAATTCCATTCGAGATTAACAATATTTTTCTGTATAAATTTAACTTCCAATGCGGGAATGGTGAAGAACGTAAGTGTTTGGAAACTGAGGAATACCATGGCATTGTTCTCGTTAGAGCTTTAATTAATCGCCGCTAGATGGCGAAACCAGCCTGACTGTGAGAATTTCTCGCCGTAATTCTGAGAACAACGTATTCCAGTTGCGTATTTTAACTATAGAATGAGGTTCAAATAGGGACAAAGGGTGAGAATGCGAGAATATGGAAAAATCCTCCAGCTTGGATCGAGCCCAAAGTACAGTAGTGAAGAAAAGTAGAAAACGAATTAACGTCAAGGTGTGAAGTGATGAACGACTCCTAGAAACGTGTGTGGTCGGCTTCTGCTAGAGTCTGCATCGTTGAGGACATCATTAAGCTTTCGCTGAAAGGCGTCTCTTCATTTACTTTTGTTGACCACACACCTGGAAATGGCAGCCATAACCGTACACAATAGATCGAATTTTTTCACTTATCGTAAGGAATATAATACATGTATCGGCCTCTTCAATAAAAGCACAATCTTGGGAGAATTTTCCTGAAAATTATACATTTTTAGTTTAAAAAAAAAAAAAAACAGTATAATTTGCAGAAGAATACGAAACGTTCACTTGCAATGCTAAACAATGACAGAGAAAACTTCGTTGCAAAGCTTACTTTTTAAATGATTTATGTTTTTAATTAGTTTTATTCGTTTTATCAAAGTTATTTGCAAATTTAATCATTTTGAATCCCACATTTCAGCATGTTGGAAGTCACGCCGAATTGACAATAGCTCGAATCCATATCTGATGTATGTAAAGGAAGATAACGTCGTTTACATATCGAAAAATCTCTACGATAAACAATCGTACGGAACCTTGATACAAAAGAAAATAAACAATCAAATATAAACTAACAAATAAGTAGTTTTTAAAGTAAGACAAAGTTCGTTCCTTGGTTCTCATATGATTTTAATTTTTCCGAGGTTATCATCCTTGATACTTGACAATGGATCATCGTTGACCGCATTCTTTATTCCTCTCCAAATAAAGGTCAAATCGTCTTAGGTCAGGTCGAATGGTCATTAAGTTCAAAACTCGAGCCACTTGTTAATCATCGTCGATTGTTACGGTTTCGAACCGGTTATTAAGGAAATTTTTACGACAAGATTGGGGTATACGAGAAAAGAAAATCCCGTTTTTCTGTTATCTTCACCTTTCTATATATGATAATAAGGTTAATTATGGATTCGTAAGAGGTTAACGTCACTTCTTATTTATGTATATATATATTAAAAAAAATAGCAATTTAAACTCGAGCCTTTGCCAAGTTTAATCAATGGAAAATAACTTAAACGTTCGAAGTTACGTTTAAATTAGGATAATTATTGCACGATTTATTGTGTTCGTGTTAATGATAGGGTATGTAACGCAATAGACACAAATAAATTGTATTACACGAACTGTCATGTTCTCCGGGGGATTTCAAGGATGACATTTTGTTTTTTTTTCTTTTTTCTTTTCCTAAACGTTATTATTGAGTGATTGCCAAAATTGATAATTTTAAAAACGTTCACTTTCTATGATATTTCTCCATTGTCGTTATCTTTCGTCTTTGTTATACATGCAATTATTCAAAGTTGCTAAACTGTCGAGGGTTCGACCCGAAAAACGGGAGTCTCGACTCGGGAAATTGGTGTTATTTGATGTAAAGAGTATAATTTAGACCCGGTCGTAGTCCGCCATTGTCCCTTAAAAATGAGGTATGCGGTCTTAAACACCGAACCACTTTAAATGACAACCCTAGAGGGATTTTTTGGCGGGTGGTCGCAGGCGTGGATTCTGCCAACATTTCGGGATCATTTGTATACTTCTAACGACAATGATCTGTCTTTGATGAATGTCCATTGTCACCACGATTCCCATTCTTAAAGAAGGAGGTACGGTCCACCCGCCCCCTCTTCTTTACGCCAACCATCTACAAGGTCCATAATCCCTTAATGAGGGGTCAGTTTTAAAGGCTTTCGATCTCCTACTGTGTAAGTATCGTAAACGTTAGTACATTGTTTCCAGGAATTCGGAAAGGTATTTTCTGTATCAGTAACCTTTACTTTGTTTTAATTACATCCGCATTGTAAAAGAATTGCATAACCTTTATGAAACTGTACTAGAGACGAATTCGAATTCTTTGGCCTTCGGGTGCTGACGTCGGTGACGTCATTTGCTACCAAACGCCACCTGGAATCGAAGTAGGTCAGTAACGCCGGTGAGAAAACTTGGTTTCGTTCATTCTCAAGAGTTCCCATTAGACTGGCCGCCAAACCAATTTTTGGTAGGAGTTCACTTCTTCCGACAGTCAACTCCTGCCAAAAACGTCATTTTTCCTTTTAAGAGAGAGAGAATTTCCCTACGTATTGTTTATACGGGTCAAACGCCATCTTCGCACATTTTTGGTAGCCGCTTCTTAGAATAATTCATTAATTATTTATTCTTCTCTGATATTTTCCTGTAAATTCGTGTTCGGAATGAACTTCCTCGTTCGTTTCTTTACACGATGGCATTGATGTTCTGATATAAAATGCAAGCATCGCCCTTTACTGCGGAATATAACTGACAAGAGACATCGTCTCCACTCGGATATCGTTTTTGCAAAACCGGATTTCCATTCTAGGATAACAATTACACATTTTAATATTAAAATATTCTGATATTTATTTTTAAAAATTCTCAAAATAATTACTTTTATTGTAATTAAAATGCAGCGAAAGACATCTTTAATGTGTTTCAAGTTTGCACTTTCTCTAATTATGCAGTAAAATACGTGCACGTAAAAAGAGAGGGGAGGGGAGGGGGGTTTAATTTATAAATTTATTTAAATGCTACTTTAATTCTCTACCTCTTAAAAATTTCTATAATTAACGGAGAAAGATAGCAATCGTTAATCCGAAAACATAGGCTAAATTTATTGAAACTCGACATTTATGTCAACTATTCTATTACACTACCCCAATTGATAGGCAATTTAATTTTTTGGAGGGCATCTTCACACAAATGTCTCTGCTATCTGCAATTGACTCGATATACTCGACCCTCCCTCATTTGGGAGACATTTAACAAGGACATAACGATGCTGATAAGAGTGAGGAATTTTACGAGACTCCCAAGGGTCAAGGACGACATTAATTAACTCACTTAACCCCTTTTCGTGTAAACATAAACATTTAATTACACAATTTACGTATTACGTCGACTAAAGAAAAATATTTTGTATAACCCGCAGCTTATAAAAATAAACTTTGCAAAATTATTCCATCCCCTTTTTTCATTTAAGTATAAGGTTAGAATAGTTTTATCGATACGAATCTTTAAAAATTTAATATATATATATATATTTAAAAAAACAGTAAGAAAAGCCCGTGGAGATAACCTAAAAATTATATGTTTTTTTTAAATGTCTGGTAGACTAATAGGGTTGTAGTTGCATACACGCATTCTACAGTGCAAATAATCTGTCTATTGATAACATTTAAGCGATACGCAATAATTTGTTCAAATTATAAAACGTTTTCCCATGCAGTACAATTGTATTTAATGCCCCGAAGGTCAGACGACATACAGTTGCTTTAAGGGCATCGTCGTCTCAGGGTAGGTCACCTGTTCTACATAGAGAAGAGGTTCGGGTCATGTGATAAGACAGAAGAAGGTTTAGAGTTTTTATATTCTTTCGACTGACCCGATTTTAATGGAAGACATTTTAACCGGAATTTGGGTCGTTTGACCGAAAACTACGGCTTTTTAAAGCCTATGCACTTTTATTAGGGCAAGCACGTGAAAATCACCGGACGATTCTCTTCGACCTTTTGCTAAGAATCGTTATGTAGGAGATAATGTTGTAAACTCTTTCCTACGTTATATACAATAGGAAATTGAGTGAAATAAATCGAAATTTAACAGAGAAATACTTTAGGAATTTCACAAAATTAATGGATACATTCCATAAATGGACGATTCGAGACGGTTTAATAAACTCAAAAATAAAAATGGAAATGATAAATAAATGAAACCATCCTTGGCTCGAATTCAAGATTGTGACACATAGTTTCCAGGTGACGATGAGTATTTCCTATAGAGTTTTTTCTTTCATAAACCAGATGGCTAAAAATTCTTTTCGCTTCTGTTACCTTGAGTTACCGACAAAACTCAGCAAAGTTATTTTGGTTTATTTATTCACCCATCGATCGTACCTTGTATCCTTCTTGCAGTTTCTTCTTTCTCTCTCCCTCCTTTGGAGAAAAGAGGAGGAGAGATTAAAAAAAAAAAGTCATCCTGGATGATTGTCTTACCTGTGTTTTTTACTGACAATGTGTCGTCACCTGTCCCGCTGCTAGATGATGTAAATATAACCCAGAAACAGGGTGCTATATTAGGCCCGGAGGTAAAACGAGATGGTTGCAAAACCGGTCGCGTAACTTCTCCTAGTGGCAGAATTTGCACTAGGTGACCAAATTTGCCTCCTTAATGCGAAAAGTCACAGTTTTTTTTCTTTCTTTCCTCGGGATTTCGGACAGGAAAAAAGATTTCTTCCTTCGCTAAATCATATAAAATATTATTAAAGATAAAGTTTATTACCATTAATAGATGCGTTTACGTTTTTAATAGTCTTTACTGATTTATTAGATCAATTATAAGTTGCTTTTTCGACTTTATCTGATCGAAAATCATTTTCCTTTCGTGCATTAACCAATTTAATCACTATTCATCACGACATAGCATCACGTGATCTTCGCGATATGGTATTACGAGAAGCCCTGCATTGGTTACGATAAAGCATTATAAAATTCCTACGTTAGTCGAATCTCTGTACTCTTCACCACGAATTTCTATATTCCTTCCATGCAGCATCCACGTATTCTTTGGCATAACGTAAGGCGAATTTGTATATTTTCACTATTTAAATCTTAGTTTTCTCCTCAATTTAACATCATACAAATCCCTATAAAGCATTATTATTATTTTTTAATTATTAGTAATGTAAACAAGAAAAGAAAATGAGAAAATACCAGACTTAATTTCTAATTTTATCATTGAAATATGAGAAAAATTTTAATTAAGTTTAATATCAAGAGACGATATTATTAATTTAGTATTAATTTTTAATCCAAAATTTAAATATTTACATTTAATTATTAGCGTGGAATAAATAATGAATGGAAGAAAATAATCGGATTATCGTCGAAAACATAAAGGATTAGAGTTTTCCAATTAAACTTTTCATAGTTTGTATCGTAAAAATGTTCCCAATATCAAAAAACATTGTTTAAATTAATAAGTTCTTCTGTAATGCCCCCGAGAGTCGGTTACACCGCCCGTCTATGGTGCTGTGCAGGGAAGATTAACGTGCTCTTTATTAGGGAAATTTATAGTCCGATTTTTCTCCAAATTACGTTCCGGATTTGAAATTTAGGATGGAAAGAGACGGCTTATGATATATTTAATGAGATTTTCGACTACATTACTTAAAGATAACAAAAGGAGCTTGCGAAATTTTTCCGCTAAGTCTACTTTACATTTTATTAAATTTTTAACCTTTCCTCAATTACTACAGTTAAGTTTTAGGGTTTAGAATTTCTACAGGTTGATATTATTATCCTCCCTCACACATACCTTGACGTTACGCTTCCTACGCTCTATTTATATCCCTTTGTATTGCCTCGATCTCTGCCAGCTTCTGTCTAATACACTTAACACTGCCGACATGTGACATTTAAACATATATTTATAGAAAGTCTCTGCTAAATGTTAAATATCCATGTCACAAATCCTCCCCCCGGTTCTTGTCTGGGTCCTTCACCTGATTTTCGGGGTTATGTCTGTGCCCAAGAGTCAATAAAACGCTATTCTTTCGTAAAAGGTAGCTGCGAGATGGTCTGTAAATGTTTATTAAACGTTTAAACAAAGGTAGAGATATGATCTGAGAAAAAAAATCTATTCACGTGACTAAGATTTGCGAAACTGGAACCAATCTCCAAGGTCTTCTGTTGAAAATACTTGCAGGCACAGCGGGACGTTTAATATGTATCTACGTTAGCGATGCTTATTGCTATTGTGTATCCACCTTCCTTAATGGGCTTCCTTGTAGTTGTTGGTAGTTCTCCCCGACGAAGTAGAATGACGTCAATTTCTGGACAGGATGCCCCTCAAATCGGCCGTAACGCCGCCACTATTATAATGCACCTTAAAAGCGCCATTGGGCAAATTTACCTTCATTAATGTGTTCAGTGGGCTAGGCGAGCAGGGAGCAAAGATCGCAGTTTCTCGTACTTAAAAATAGAATTTTTAAAAGATGATTATCATTGCGTGATCATCGAATTCTTTACTCTCACATTTTATCTTTTTAAAAAATAAAATGTTCATTTTATTTATAGATTTATACATAATTTATAGTTTTGCAACTTTTAAAAAGTGAAATCTTTTGACGAAAGACTATTGATAAGCTTTTTTCGGAGGTTTCTCCCACGCTTCGCACCTGCCTTATATCGGTAGACATTGGAGAATCCTTCTCAATGGCCCACATAGAGGGAGGGAACCTGTATTGAGGTGGGGAAGCACCCATAGTTTAAGAATAGAATGATAGAGTTCACTAAGCCTAACAGTACACCCAAACGGCCATTCAATATGATCACTTTGGGGTGTAAGGACAAAGGATTAGCTTATTGTTGACGTCGGCAACTCATCTTACGCGACACTGGCTCTACTTCCGGTGTGGCACCGGAAGTGAATTTTTCCCACTGGCCAGCGATGTTTTTTTTCTTAAATCCATATACTCTGGACAACATTTCCCACCGGGGTTCCTGACTTCCGCTGCGACTCGGACCCCGCTTCCGCTGACGCACAATAGATGGAGAGTTTCGGTCACGTGATATGTCTTGTAGAAATCTTCACCTGCCCTTTTTTGTAGATAATGTACCTGGGAATATGTTCACCATCTTTTATATCCCTCGTTTGCACCACTTGTTTTTATGGAGAAAAAACCCACCCCTGTTATCTTTTCGTTCTATTTTCTATTAAAAATACACGACTTTTACTAAAAAGGATTTTCCCCGCAATCGATTAATTCGTTAGTTTAGAATCGATTGTAGGAGGAAAGGCCAATATTCCGGGCTTTCGATCGAAATCCTACACCATAACTTATGGGCAATACTACGAGATCATCCTTCCGAATCGAAACCTATTTGTCTTGAAAGAATACTCGAGAAGATTGGACGTCAAGATTCGAATCGTCGATTCCACAAAAGGAAATGGTTATTCGTCTTCCGTTTCTTATCTCCCGCAAACCAGAATCACCATAAATCAATGATAATTCACCAAAAATCGAGTCGAGACAATCGAAAGAACAGATGGTCGATGGTTTACGGAAAAGCCAGATCATTTTTCACTTGTTTACCTGATATCTAAAGGTCGATAGGTTCGAAGGAATAGGGATCCTGCAGGATGTCGACAAGTTTCACAGGAGCGATTCGACTGGGAAAGTATCGAACTCCTTGGCTTTGCAATTACTATTTATTCCTGCAACACCTTCCTAATAGAATGTATGAATGTAAATATCTATCTATATATTTGCGAAGATTTATTGAGACGGGTCTTGGCGTTTCCTTGATAGACTTTGCAGAAAAGACAAGAAGACAACTAATTTGTCAAAAAGACAGGAAGAAAGAGAAAATCAGTTTTGACAAAAAAACTGTCAACAGTAATTCCCTTTCCTCTTTTCTAAAATAATAATAAAGATTGAGAAATATTCTAAGGAATTGGTGTGGAATAAAACTCATAAAATATTAACTTGTATCTAAAGCTGTTATCATCACAACTTTATATATTTATTTAAGAGTTTTCGAGCTTTCTTTTCTCTCTTCTCGCTGTCAATTCATTAGATTTAAACGAGTTCTTTGTCGCGTCGGATTGGCTTCTTTCAGAAGTTTCTTAAAGAAAATCGTAGGAAAAAATTGTCCGATTGTGTTTACTACGGAACGGTAGACGTCCATACCTGACCTTGGCCTGATGTCGGCCACACTCCGGGCCTGGCGACTTACACGTGCTACAGTCGATGTTTCCCACGCCACGGTGTCTGACTCAGTGGTTTACCCTAAGGGGGCGACACAGGAAACTCAGACACCTGTAGTCAAGAGTACACTAACCTCCCTCCCTCTTCTCTTCACTATATTCTCTTCTTCCTGAACCAAAGGAAAGTTTGGCCAGGTTCTCACTACCTGTTGAATTCTGGGTCACAGATCCAACTACGTTTTGCTTTCTGACTATCTTACGTAATTCGTTAATAATTTACGGACGGTTTATAAGAATTCCAGGCTACTCCTCGATTAACTTATATAATGAAGGAATGATCTTGAAGAAGAATTGCACCTTTTCTGTTTATTTGATTCTCTAGAATATTTGTGAATAAATTAAGTGTTAAATTAGGTGAATTAATTTCTCTAAGAGGACGTCGCTGATATACTCGAGGAATTTGTTTGTAGTTCCCTCAACCATGAGAAATTTTCTTCAAACCCTTCTTGCATTCCTTATCCATGCTTCTAGGGTAATAAATACAGTGTTTCTGAAAGTGTTCGTGCCGCGCATTAATTTTCTACAAACTAGATCTCGGCAACTGCAGAATGTCTATTTGGAGAGAAGCATAAATTTCACGAACACGGCACGAGCAATGGTTCATTTAAAGATTTCTATGGGCTGTTGAATCGTTTCATTGTTTTTCTGCCAATTGCTCTCCTTTAGCCGAAAAAAAAGGGGAGGAAATTTAAAGAAATTCTCGTACAACAGATGGCACTACATAGTTAGATACAATTTTCTTGTGAAGTTACCATTGCTTCGATCTCAGCCAGACCAGGTGAAGTGATTAAATGAGATCCCTTGTATCTTTTCTTTCCCGTCTTGCAAGACAGTGTGGGAAACATTTAGCGTGTAGACTAGAGATTGGGGACACTTAGAAGGGAGGGGAGCACCAGCTGGTCCTTCCGGAAGTGAGAGGGGTGAAGAGGTGAATGGTGGGGAAACATAGCAGGGTGAGGGTCTAAACGCAGGTACAAACGATGAAGTCGAGTGGTTTGAAGGTGAGAAAATTTATATATTGAGAAAATTTGATCCGTATAGAATCAATGAAGTCTGGCTTCTACTTGGAGATCAAAAAATTTGGCATTCGATTACTTTAAAATATGTCTTCTCTCATCTTCGATATCCTTTCGCTTTCTGCAATCGAACCTGTTACCCCGCATCCAACTTTCTATCATTAAAAGTGGAGGAGTGTATGGAATCTTGGGGGAAATGCTTTAAAAACTTTCGATTGTCCACAGAAGACTTGAAGATCATCGAAAGGGACGTATCTGTTTGTATTTTGCGATAAAAGGTTTTTATCAAAGAGGGAGGAGGAACTCAAAAAGGAAACGTCTGCCAGAAAGAGGTGTAGATAAGAGTAATTTTGGAGGCCGAAATTGGGGAATCTTTATCCCTGGAGGCAAAAGATTATTGTTGTGACGTCACGTCCATCACCTGTCTCGCCTTAACTATTACAATTACGTTTTTGGAATGCAAATCATAATTCTTTATCAGTTATCAAATTCCCATTACGTGCCCAACGCGTGCTTACGAGAAGTAATTCTCACTCCGGAATGGAACATAAAAAATTCAACGACTGCAGCAACGACTGATCTAATGGATTAAGACAAAGCCCATTCCCATATTTCTGTACCAAATCCAATCACGTCATAAGATATAACATCATCTTTCTCTCACTCCTCTCCTCTTCGTCCAACAAGGAAAATACAAAACAATGAAATACTCGGCTTTCCAGCCGCGACAACTCGTAAGAATTTAAAAGATTCTGGATAAATTAATTCCGTATTTAATGCCAAGTATCTTCATTAAGAAGTTGCAAGAACTTTTAGATTGATGGAAGAAAGAAATTTCTTAAATTTCTGTAAGGTTTATAATTATAACACCCGAAGATGCATTGTCGTGACGCTTATAATCGAGCAGGGAATTTTAATTAAAGAAAATTATTTCTGTAATTAAAATTTATGAAAAAATAAAATAAATTATTAAAACGTTTCCGAGTTTATAATTAACGTTACATCAGAGATTTATCAACGGTAGCACCTGATGGTTTCTTCACACGTATTAACATTAGACTTATTTATTAGTCTACAAACATACATACATATATTAATAAAGAGGTTCTTAGGGATTCTCCGGGGACTAGACAGGAAGTGCTCGGGGCGAGGAACTAACTCCCCCCCTTATAAACGCGTAGGGGGATGGAAGGCGGGCGAAGAAAAAAGTAAGCCTATTGTCTCGCCCGTGTTTCCCCGTAGCTTCGATTTTACCTGTTGGTTTGACACACCTGTCCGGACATTTTGGTGACATCTGCGCGACTTATCGCAATTATTACCTATCGAGAACCTCCGACTTCCGGTACGGTCAAGACCAATGTGGAAAAGGTAAAGCGGGTCACGTGATAAGAAAGTAGAAGGGCATATGCGAGGGAGGAATTCTGTTAACACGACATAAATTAATTCTAGTGCGGAGAGGCCGTTTACGTCGTCGTAACTTTTCTGCCGCGGTATCGGGTGGAGGTCAAAGATCAAGCGTTTCTCTCCACTCTGGGATCACCAGAAGTGTAAATGCCAAACGCGCGTGACATTTTAGCACGGACAAAGATTTCTTCAGCGAGTCTGTGGATATTCTCGTGCCAATATCGAGTTAATTCCTCGAGTTCCCGCTTACAGAATTGCAAATTATTATTTATTATTATTATTATAAGAATTTTTTTTCTTTCGTTTCTCATTATTTCATTCACTTTAAATACACTACGTTTACAAGTAAAATTTAACGTATTAATAACAAAAGAGTGTAAAATTAACGAGTTATAAGTAACGAATTTAAACCGAAGCCGTATTCTGTTAAATTATTAAAGATTTCTGTAGGAATTCTTGAAAATACACTTAAAATTTACAAAAGAAACCCTTCTGCAGTGTCGTTTCTTAAAGAAAATGGCATCTACTTCACGAAAAATGATTGACATCTTGAAGAAAATGAAGTAAATCACTGGGATGATGTAGAAAATGGCATTTTCCCCCATCAAATCAAGCAGTTAAGTGTAGAATTTAACAGAATATACGTCGATTTCGTCATTTTCTATTGTGTGAAATTAATGAAAATCATACAGACATCTTTCCTTGGTGATATAAAATCATAATGTCTCTAACGTAGAAAATATTGTGGAGAAAGGTGGGGGGAAAAGGGTAATCATTTTTATCGAGTGGTGAATTCAGATTTTACACGGGATAGTTTAAAGTCTGACCTCATTTCGGATGGTCGCCAGTCAGACACTTTCATCAAATATTTAAGGATTCCTGGTGGTCGTCATAGCGACGGCGGGTGTCGTCGTACGAGATGGACCCGAAGACGGCGTTTGTCGGGGGTGTGGCCCGCAACTTTTGGTACCCAAAAGAGAAAAACGTCCCGGATCGATAACTTCTTACAAACGTTTACCATAGGCGTATATTTAAAAAAATGTTTCGATATATCGTAACGGGAGTGACGGCGAGTATCTGTAACCATAGCAACCAGACGGGGGATGCGAGTAAACGGTACGAAGGGGAGCGGTAATTGATTGGATGATCGCAAACATTGATTGCAGCCAACGGATTCGGTGGAGCGTAACACCGCATTTCCCACGTTTGGTGTACCCCCATTTACCGCTTTTTTTTTACCTTTCCGTATAGATCTATGGGAGTTTACGAGTAGGGATTTTAGGGATGCTCCACCTGTTCACCGTTAGCCGAATGAATGGCTGGTAGCGGATGGAGGGCGAAGTCTATACGCGAATCGGATCCGTTTGGTAAAAAAATTGGTAGAAACATCATTTTTATAACATTGATGGTATTCGGAAAAAGGAAATTGTTGGTGTTGGTGATGGATGGCATGGATGGTCGATCAAGAGGGAAACACCTAGACCCCGTGGAGACGTGTTCTTGAGAATCTAACCAGTGTTAAGTTTCCAGACTTTGTTCTTCTTCGGCTTAGCAGGTGGTATTTATTGCTAAGCTACACTTATTAAAAGTCAAAGATATCATTTTTGTATAAACTTTGCCGACGGAAATTAATGTCTAAATACACTCCTAAGTATTTTAATCCGGGGGTTTAATACCCGACAACCAGTAAATATTTTGCAAAGGCCAATTGCCGTTGATAATTTGGGAATAAGAAAAACATAAATCATCGGCCATTGGATACCATCCAAAGAAGTGTTAATGTCCCACTTTCCAATAAGACTTCGATAAAATTAGTGTCGTTTAAGTGTCTAAAAATTTTATCTAATTCTCAATTCTCATCAAACGAACATTAAGACGAGATCAACGTCTTTCACGCGAGAAACCGGTCTGTCTTGGTTGTCATGACGACGGAATCCGTGGTTCCCAGGGTCTGTGAAAGGCCCCCTATTTTCGAGAGGCTGCAGTTAAGGGGTGCAGGGGTGTCTTTTGTTGCCCTCCTGCACCAATTAGACGCTACACGGTCACCACACGGTAGCGAGTTTGGCCTCCGATCCCGTTGACGCATTTCTCCACCTCTAAACTAAACTTTTATCTATATTTTAACCCCCTCGAGCACACCCCCTCGCCAAATAGCATCGTTAACAAACGTCACGGGAGGGAGGAAAGAGAGAAGAGAGAGAGAGAGAGAGAGAAAAAAAAAATCCTTATAAATAAATGCGTGTTTTCTTCACAGATAAGAAACGAAATGCTTCTAATGACTAAGAGGCTCTAATCTGACTAAGAGGACACGAGGTGGCGAGTCTCGACATCCCGTCTCGTGCACTCTAAATGTCCCGCTATCTCCATCACCGGAAATAGTAAAAATCCGAACATGCTAAAGCGAGTCAACTCCAACAGGGTCATTAAGATCTTCCCAAATTAGACGCGTCGGAAGAGTGACTTCACGAAAGGAAAACCAAACGGTGCCTGTGTCCTTCGCCTCTGCCACAGGAATGAGGATCGCGTGCCTGGCAAACTCTCCCTTTTCTTTCGGGGACTTAGGCAAGGGAGGTGGGCAGAAGTGGTAAAACAACCACGCGGGAATCTTTAGCGCATCACCTGTTTTTTACCCCCGGGCCTTTACAGGATTCTTCATCACTCTGAATCGCATCTAAATTACATTCGGATATAAAGGGATGTTTATATAAGAAAACTCGTGTTTTATACTCGTAAAATTCATTAATAATAATAATATATATATAAAATTCTACAACTGTTAGATATTTTGGCGTGATAAAATTCTTCCGAACTAACATTAGACTTAACATAGTGGAAGATGATTATCCAGGACCACACTACACGAGCAGGAGATAAGCGCGGTCGTTAAAACTAAACTTAGTCTATTTAGCTGATATTCACTCGACTTAATCTGCAGATTAGGAAGAGGAATGCAGTGATTAGTGATCGACTGGGCTAATGGAGGCAATCGATGTAAACGCTTCTCCCTTCCAATACGGGCCACTTCGATTTATGTCTTTCGATATTATCTCCATCCTCCTATTAAAACAAAGATGGAAATTGGTAATTATTTTGCCATAAATATCCATACTTCGCTACAAGAAAACGGTCTTGATTTGTCTCGAAAGTCCTGTTCTTCCACTGAATATCCTCATCCGGATATGGTTTTTTAATCTCCCGTGCGTGAAGATGATTCTATAAGATGTAACAGTTATTTAAAAAGAAAAAAAAGTGTGCGGATTTTTTGCATGTGTCTATATGTCTGTCCATTGACTAATAAATAATTTAATAGTTTAGGCCATTACTTCTTAATCATTCATCTTAAGCAGGAATCGCGCTGGCAGTCGAGTCCAACGTGCGTGACAATTAACATCTTATGGATAACTCCGGTCATTCCTGTAGTCTGTCCCTCGTCGGAACTGGCCAATTACCGTTGTTTTTACCTTTCATTGTCCTCCGGAGAGGAGGAATACACACCCCGGGCCATTTCACATAGACCAGAAAGGGGTCGATCTCACCATTGGCGATTCGAACCCGATCGTTTCTTAACAATAATAAAGAAACGTCGAGTCGGGGAGGCGATAACTTCGACACAAAGCCGGAGCCGGGGATCGAATCAAGGTCACGGGGTCGTTACCAACATCCTGTCGTGTATTTATGACGTCATTACCGATGTTTCGTGCTTCGTTCGTGTCGAGAATCTTACATTATTGAGCAAGTTCGTATTCTTTTCTTATTTAACTCCTATTTTCATTTGCATAATCGCACAGCTCTGGAATTAATTAGTGCGATAAGAAACTTTACAACTTTACGTCTTAGATAATTGAATGAAGTGGACTTTTTATTTATTTATTTATTATTATTATTATTAATAGAAAATTCGATTGTTTCGCTTGATGGAGACGTTTTAACATTCGCATCTTCCATAGTCTCTAAGCGAATGATTAGAATTTAGTAAACTGAATACTTCAACTCATCATTTTACTGTTCCTATAAAGAATCTATTGCCTATTTACTGATATAAACGTGCCTACTCTTTAAGTGTTTAGTACGAAGTGTGCTCATTAATTTTTATTCCACTCTCGATCATAATAATTGTACGTTAGTTTATTGAAAATGACCATCTGTCGTAGAGATGGACGTGAAAGAAATTCTATAAACTATAATTTAGCCTACTCTAAATGATTACGAGTCTCTGTCGTAGGTCTGTGTTAGCGTGCAGAGGTTGTAGAGTGGGTGAATTCCCATGTACTTTTTTCGTTCCAATTGGGCTTTTTTTAAGAGAGGTTTGATCTACCCAAAGGGGAGGAAAAAAACAACTAGAAATATGTTCCCTGTAAGGAAAACAGCCTTTCCTTTCATCTGGAGTAGACATAATGATGATATGACAATCGATTCGTGTGCTTTTTTTTCGTGTAAACAGAAAATCAATTATGTCTTAAGCAGCCAGCTCGTAAGTCATTGGATTCTCTCTCTCTCTCTCTCTCCCTTTAAGAAGAATGGAATTGGATCCGGCTTTTAAAGATCCATAAGAAAATAATCGATGAGAAATCGAAGATATTTATCGATTGTGTCGTTTAAAAGTCTAGTTTTCTGTCGAGAAAGTGGAGCTTGTAGATGCGGAACCCACACCAAAAATCCAGACTACTTGATTTATTCGGACTCGATGCCATTGATCTCGATTAAAATTCTCATCTCGACCTATAAATCAATAATTATAACTTAACTGGGTTCCGTCCTAAACGTGTTTCGTGCCGTAATGTATCGATAAATATTACAAATATGGTTCGGAAAGTACGAAGAAATATCGATAGTTAAAAACATTAATTAGAGTCGATCACGTGAATAAGAGGCAAGATCTTAGCCTTCTCAAGGCCAGTTTTGCGCCTGGCCTTGACACAGGCCCGCACACTAACCGCCCGCACGTGACTCCACCTGCACGCCCTCATCTTAGCATCTACAGGTTTGAGGACGGTGAGGATGTTAGAGGCACATTACTGCCACGTGTCTAGCAATAGTAGCCACGCTCCTGTGGCTACTGGACCGGATTTGCCTGTTTTCGACTGTCGTCGACTGCTTGGCTTTTCTATCAATGAATTAAAGCTCGTATCGGTGGGTGTATTGACAATTAACCGTCTTTTTTCTCCATTAAATTCTTCCCATTCGTTATTAATGGACGAACCGAAAGACGATTTGCACTTCAAACAAACGACCCTCCCGGTAAAATGTGAGGAATTTATAACACAAACGACACCATAAATCAATTCTAGGTGCCATTTTTTCTACGTTAATATAGACCTGGTTACGACGATTAGTATTCAGAGTAGAGCAATTTACATATTAAATCTTTAACTAGTTCGATAGTAACGTCGAGGAGGGGGGAAGAAGAGTGTTGCGCTCGAGTAAATAAATTAATTTTTGTTTTAAACAGTGCAAAATTATGCAATTATTATGTCTGAGTAAATTTAAAAATGTCGTTTAAATCATTATCTAACTAATCTCTTCGATAGTCGAGTTCGTTACGTAACAACTGGGAAAGTGTAGGAATAATCGAAAGAAATTTGATGTCTTTCCATTAAAAAAACAAAAAAACGCTAAGATTACATAAATGTTTATCGTTTATTTTTAAGAAATGAAACAGTAAATTTCATTGGACACCTGCCGTGTTTACAGGAATTATTATTATTATACGTATATATACAAAGTTTTGCATGGATGATGATAATTCTCGTCCAATTAAAAAGTAGATTTTGTGGGTGGCTCTGCCTTTCTCCTCCCTCCGTTGGTCGTCATCCGTTCAAGGTCAGAGTGCTATACCAAGACACAAGAACTACCTGTACATCGCTCGTTTCGTCATCGACGTCGGATGAATCTATAGGAAAAATGTTGACAAACAAAGGGAACCATTCTCGACAATAACAAGCGAGAGAAATTGTCTGTCGTTATACCTTTTTTTACGAGAGATTTCAATTAGTCGGCTCCCCCCACTCGATTCACTTAAAGCTAGTTTAATTGAGGAGAGTGAGTGACGAAGCATCGTCATCGTCATTGTGTATCATCCGAAGAGGACCACTCCGAATGGGAAAGAACGGTCACTCACTCGAAAAAAATTACGAGTTAATAAAAAAGTTTTATGTGAATTTAGGTGGGGAAAGTCGATTTCGATGTATAAACGGAGGGAGTAGAATTGCATTTATTATTCTTGGATCTATTTCGAGATCGGGGGATAGATTTAACCGGTTCAAACAATAGGTACAGGTGTTAAAAGTTAGCCGACATTACAATCGCTAAGTGAAAGTGTAAACGCCATTTGCTGTTTGCATTTCATTCACGTAATTTACTTTTTCAGAATGAATCCTCTGGGCTATTTTCGTTCGCTACAACGATGATTCAACCATTACTTTTATCTCCATCTACGTTCCATTGTTGCATGCTCTACGATTTGTACGTTTAATGCTAATTAATTTCAACCTGCCTTTTTTTTTATACACATCGGACCTCCTCATTTGGAATATTCATAAATGCTTTCTCCTATAATTAATTTTAAGAGTCTCGGAATGCATTTTTTTAATTGTATTTAGAAGCAATTAATGAGCTTGTGTAAGTCTACAATAAGCTAAAACTTCTCTCATAAAAAAAAAAATGGAGAAAAGGAAACCGGAAGCACCGTTGAAAAGAAAGGAAAATGAAAAGAATTTCGATAGGTTCACTTAGTTAAATTCCCCCTTTTTGTCGGAAAAAGGATGATTTCCGGTGATGTAAACGACATTTAATTTGACCGGTTTTGTAACAGGTCGCCCGTTTGTTGGAAATGTGTGCGAACAACAAACCAGTCCGAGGTTGTCTAGTCTAGCCCAAGGCACCGCTTAAATAAACTCATTGTTTGCCAACATCAACATCCCCCTACCCGTTGATCTGGTATGATTTGTAAACATATCGCAATCCCAAAACGTCAACTTAATGGTAAGATACAGTTAAGTAATATATAAAACAGTGTTTCTCAATATTTTCTACGCGTAGCCCCCTTATTAGCATAACACGAGATGGACGGAATATCGGAATTTCTACTTCGACTTCGATTATCGGCCTATTGATTCGATATTACATAAGTAGACCGCTAACGACCGGTCGGTAAGTTTAATTATCTGTAATCTATACAAATTAATGAGAATAAATAAATAAATAAACGACATATTTTTACGGCCAATCGCTTCGTTTCTTTAAATCTCTGTCCCAATCTAAGCGAACGAATTTTGAAATCGAACGAGGGAAGTCATTATCACGTGGCTTCCTACTTATCTTCTTTATCTCTAGATTTCGACTTTGTAAATGCCTCCATCGCAACGGGGGTGGAGCGAGTTTGAGGAAGAAGTACGTCCGTTACTGTGGCAAAAATTCCGTCTCTCCCCTACTAGTGTAATCTACTCATTTCGATTAATAATCCTTATGATAAAATCTAATTAAGAGTATAGATACTAAGTAAAAAAAACGATCTGTCTGTCACCTTGTCGAGAATAGAACCTCCACTTAAAAACAGTGTTTAACCTCAAATTTAATCAATGAATGATTAAATATCTTCCATGATATTGATGGATTATTTACCATTAAAATGTAGAGGGGAGAAGTTAAAATACTTCACACTTTTAGTGAATTTAGTTACTTAACTCGAGCTAAATCACTCGCTCGACGTCTACCAGAAATATAGAGATTGACTCCTGTAAATCTAGGCCATTCCTTATTTAAAATTACGAAGCATGATATTTAAAAACGGGGATTAAAGCTTAAAGATTACGTCTTTACAACGCTTAAGCTCATTTAATTCTAATTAAATAATCGTCGATTGGCAATGAAGTGACGTGTAAATTACATCGAATGATTGATTATGGTAGCGTTTAGTAAATATACTTCGGTTCGTTTATAAACCATTAGAGCCTGATATTCTTTGAGCGATACAACACTTTAGGGAATAACCATTAGTCGACTTCATTTATTCGTAGGTTGCACACCTGTCTAACGACTTTATCTTAACCGAAGCAGTAGTAACCATCTGCTTTTCACCAGAGACATCATCTCGGCTCAGGTGGCAAACACCGGAAGTATCGACACGCGATACCGGAAGCCACGTGACTAGCGTGTCCTCTCGCGTGTTAGCTAGTAACATGGACAGAATTCGAAACCAGAAATTTCTAATAGATTTATCCACGCGGGAATAAGAAAGAAATCCCGTTGCTACGTACCGCTAATGAGATTTGCAACGAGTACACACGGAGGGGGCAAACTACAGTCATTAGGTGTTAATAACGATTGGGGACAACTAATTCAGAGGAGTTGACTCGTACTTAACGATTTAAACGTTTCTTTAACTCCCTTAACAGAGTTTAGAAAGTTTCTACAATGAATTATTGCTTTGTTAATTAGCCCCCAACAGCTGGGGATTACTAAACGACAATGGATTGTGAAATCCTTCAATTTTGTTTCGAGTCGATTCTATCTTGTAATAAATCTCAGCAGCTTTGTTGCCAGACAAGGGGAAAAAAAAAACACCTTTGGCCAATCTGACGAAAGTAATTTCTTAAATTCGTCTCGGGATATAAAAGCGTAATGAAATATTGATCTACAAACAGGAAATCCTCACCACCCACTTCCGCGGTGCTAATGAAACATTCTCGACACTTCAGGAAACAGGTGAAGACAATCACGCGAAGATGTCACGTGTCGATGATCACCCGCCACGCGTGAACCGCCACCTCGAACGTGACATTCAAATCATTAAAACAGATCGAATATCTCCAAGATCTAAGTAATTGGTGGCAAAGTTTCTGTGGCTAGATAAGTCTTTTAAGGACGATAGGGATTTACGTAAGGACGTACTTTTTAAGGGAAACTTTAAGATTTACGTTTTTACGTAACCGACCTTCTGTCACTTTCATTCCTACCAACTCCCACTGTCACCGACTAAAACGTAGGCTAAAAAAAAAAGTAGGCGGACACACAAGTTCTAGGACCTCTGAATATTCGAGTGGAGGCGAAAACAGCTTGATATGCAGCAACATCGAACATCTTCGTTCACCAACTGCACCTTTTACGGAATTCCCCCCGAAAACATTTAAACGATCTGATAGCTCTAACGTGCCTACTTAATAATTTTCATCCCAATACAAAAAAAAACAAGTAGTTATGCAGAGAATCTTCTTGAAGAGGTGGGTTATCTACCTTACTCGTTTTCCTCTATTTGTATTGTCCTATTTCCTTCATTTTCTAGACTTTTTTCGCTTATTAGTAAACAAATAATACGACATAACGGAATATTTTGCCGTTTTTATGAATGAGCTTCCTGTTGCTGAGGGTGTGTCGTGGTTTCGCTCGATGATCGCGCCAGAGAAAGGGGTGATTTGTGTACTATATAGCCTTGAATCGAGTTTGAAATGTCTACAAATCAAAACACGTGCATTTAAAGTATGGTAGAATGTCATTCTAAACCGATTTTCTGTAAGATTTTAAGGAAATCAAAGCAGTTTTATTATTACGATAAAGAAAAACGGCTTATAGAGAAGCCAATAATTGTGAATTTACCAATATCTAAGCGACTTAAGTTATCGAAATACTAGTCTATATCGAAGTTAAAAACACTTGTACATAGTTGTTTATCAGAATTAACAGGGGTTTGTTGTATTTTTGAAGCTTTACTCTCTTATTCTACATAATTGACCCAGTCAAGGTCTGGAAACAGAAACAGGTGCGACTTCTTTGGGTGCGAACTTCCGCCGTGATGTCAACGCTTAATTTTTAACTAAACCCATGTCTTCGAATCTTTAAAACGCGTTAAATCACGACAAAGTTTTAGTGTTTAAATGTATTAAAATAATTATATACTGAAATTTTATCCAATGGCAAGTTTTTTATTTATTTACAAAGGGATGACATGAAATCATAAGCTGTGACATTAACATTTTTTGATGGCGGAGAAACTATATACAACGACAATTACTATAAATATACAGAAATATATACAGACGTTCCACTTGGAACAGTTCGAAATTATTTTTTTTAATTTGCTTTTTTCCAAAAAGCACACAACACGGAAAAGCACTTGTTCCGCTTATTCCATTGTTTAAGTGTAATGGAAAAAATTCATTCGAATATTCCATCATAAATTAATGTTGTGACGAGAAACTTTCTCGCATACGTCACGTGTCTGTTGCGTTTTCTGCTATTTTATACACAGTATAAATAGCAATATTCATGCGTCAAGGCACTTCCTTGTTGCGACGCTCCCCCTTGGCTTTTTTTGGGGACACGTACGCTGTTCGCTCGCCGGCGACAAAAGGGCAGAATCGAGTCCGCTTTGAATAAATTAGGACTTTGGGTAGTTGTGAAAAGGTTCCCCCGTTCAACTTGGTCATACCTCTGTTGCCAATGCTCCCTCGGCGTAAGAGGCCTGAGGATAATGGTCCTCTATGACGTAGATGCTACTGTGTGGACATACATCTTGAGATGACGCCTCGCTGCTGCAAGAGAAAGAAGAAACGTTTTAGAAAATCATTGGATTTACTAAATTTTCTTCCGTTTACACTTAAGATTTAAATTTTTCGTGTTAATTATTTACACACGTATTTTATAATTAAAAGATACATTGTAATCACCTTTTAGTAACTGGATCGTGTACGATAGCCAGCGAGTCTTTATTTTGTCCACATTTTTGCTGTTGAAGCATCGTGTTCTGTGATTCTTTGGCAGTCTCTGATAAATCTAACACTTTACTTGTTCTATTACTTTCACACTCTGTATTCAAGAGTTTTGTGGATCTGGTCCTATGAAGAGCGGAAACGCTCTGATCTCTCGACAGAGCGTCTTCGTTGGTCAGTTTGAGATTTTTTGGACCTAAAGTGTTTATGATCAATGGATGATCCGGGCATTTATTGTTCATGCAATTGACCGCGTTTTGTTCGTTCTGTTTCATGATTTCCTCTTCTTGAGCTTGATGTTTCTTGCGTTTGCGGCATCTCAGAAACAGAATAACCACAACGGCAGTCAGTGCCACAATTGGCACTGCAGCTGACATCGTAGCAATTAGAGCCAATTGTTGAGAAGACAATCTCTTGGTTTGGTCATGTTGTTCATCATATTTCTGATGAGATACTTCCAAATTTCCATCTTCGCGCACAGAATTATCCAAAGGAATGCTTTTATTAGTAGAAGAATATTCTTCTTTCGGGCGTTGAAGAACACCTCGTAACGTGGGACCAATTTCACACTGTTGACCACTGTAACCGGGAGGACATTGACACGAGTATTCGTTCACCAAATCCTCGCAAGTTCCACCATTTTGGCAAGGCGTCGAAGAGCAGTCGTCAATGTTAACAGAACAATCTTTACCGGTGAAGCCTGACTGACACGCACAACTATAATCGTTGACGAGATCAAAACAGGTGCCACCGTTAGCACAAGGCTTGGTAAGACAGTCATCCACATTAGTTTGGCATAGACTCCCGACATAACCGGGTACACACATGCAACGAAACGAGTTAACATCGTCGATGCAAGAACCTCCATTGATGCACGGATTCTCGATGCAATCGTCAATGTCTTGTTCGCAAAGACTTCCCTTGAATCCCGTAGGGCATATACATTTGTAGGTATCGGAGTCATCGGAACCAACGCAAGTTCCACCTAAACAATATCAAAATACCTCATAATTAGATCCAATAACTTCACCCGTAATTATAAATTCAAGCTTTTTAAACCGAAATTTACCATTTTTGCAAGGATTCGGTTCACATTTATCCTTCTGCTGCTCGCACTGAAAGCCTTCGAAACCTTTTCTACAGATGCATGCAAAACCGGGTGCATCATCGATACACGTTCCTCCATTCAAACATGTCGATTCGCTGCACGCACTTACTGAAGTTTCGCAATGTCGTCCAAAATAGCCATCGGGGCATTCGCATACGTAATCTTCTCTCCTATTATCAGACTGAAATTGAGAAAGAACATAGGAGTTACTTAATCGAAGTGTACCATCTATCTTCTCGTTACAGACCGACTAAACACAATAGGCACGAAAAAACTAACTTAAGGTGGAAAGAATTAAAAAAAGGGTAGACACTAATCTGTGCTTTACTTTTTTAAAGTGTTTCTTGTGCAAAACGCGTCCCGAAACAACATTCCTGACTCGCAGGTGTTGTGAACGAGAAAACTGGAATCGAGTGGAAGCGCATGTTAGTCCAGACAGTGCTATTTAAATGTGACTCCTAAAAACAAGCTAGTCTAGACCGAAGATAGATAGATCTCTTATTTACACGTCAAACACTGTACTACAAATTAAATTTTTTCCTAGAAAGCTATTTAAAAACTCCCTTATCGATGTTCTAAAATATAAAACTTAATTACCTTGCAGATTCCTCCGTTTTGACAGGGTTGCTGGGCACAGGAATCGACTCCGTGTTCGCAATTAGTCCCACTGAATCCGTCTGCACACGTACACGTGTACGATCCCTGACCAGTGTTGGTGCAAGTACCTCCGTTCTTGCATGGCATGTGATTGGTGCAGTAATTTAAATCTACATACAAAAAAAAGGCTTTATAAGAATATCGAAAGGTGAAAAAATGCGTATAGAGTTTTTTTAAATCCCCTTTTCTTTACCTTGATTACAAAAGAGTCCACCCCAACCTTCGTCACAATTGCATTGCCACGGTTGATTGCAAGTGCCGTGCAGACATCCAGGATAACGTATGCACTGATCGCACAATCTTCCTTGCCAACCTATTCGACATCTGAAAGTGAGGGGGAAAATAATTTTAATTAAAAATCGTCCATTTAATAGAGACTTCTCTATCTGGAGCATGTGTTTGACAAGAAATAAATGAAGAGAGACTCACTTGCATTCGTTGGGTTTCTCACAGAAGCCGTGCTGATCGTGACATCCAGTCAAACAAACAGCTACAAGGAATAAAAAAAAGAGAGAAAATTAAGAAACACGAGCTATTGACTCGAGGGTGAGCGAAAGGGCCCTTCAATGGGTGCCCCCTCGTTCGCGATCGGCTGGGAACCGTAAACAAGAAAAGAGTCCGACCGATACTCTCACGCTAAGAAAGGGGGGCGATAAAGAAGGTATTGTTTAACCCCCCGACGTCTCGGGACCCCGAGAGCCAGATGTCCGCGATTCCCTCTTCTTCCGTCTTTGCCAAGTGAGAGCCGCTCGTCCCCGGGGCATCTGTCGTCGGCCATTGTTCCTCGGCCCAATGGGGGAATGCACCCAGCTGCCGTTCTGTACTAACCTATATCGAGCAAGGTTGGTCCTCGATATTGTTGTTTACGGCTCCGCAACCACCTTATTTTGCTCGTATATTAAAAAAATATATCCCGATTAAGTGAATAACCAAACCAAAGACGGTTTTCTCACGCCATTTCTGTACGGAAATCTATTACCGAAATACAAGAAATCGGGTAAAAAAGCCAATGTTAACACCTGTATAAAACGTAAACTTTTCATTTTAAAAAGATCTTCCCGAACAGGATTACGCGTTTCCCAGTTCGGTTATTTGCCACTAGAGGTCAGCGTTTATTTTTAGGAACCGCCAACCCTTTCGAACCTAACCTAGTTTCGGGCAACGTGCCTAACCTTCTAATCTCTGACCGGGGGACGATTTACTCGTTAAGACCTGGTTTCGAAAGAAGAAGCGACCCGCAAGTTCGGATCAACGAACGCTTAAACAATTAAGCGACCTTCTCCGTCCAGAACGAAAAGGGAACATCGAACGGGGAAACGATCCGAGTTTGTTTACCTCCGCGGCCATTGGCGACACAACCCGTGGGAACAGCACCACTCGACATTTTACAGGCGCAAGTTAACGTACTCTTTCTTTACTTACCTTTGCCACAATATTCTCCCGTCCATCCAGGTAGACATATCTTCTCTCCGCTAGAACTACAACTGTAATGGCCGAATTTATCGTCTCTGGGCCTACACAATTTGGTACACTCGTCGCCGTAGTAATGCTCGTCGCACAGTACTCGATACGAATAAGTTAAGGTGGTGTGATTAGTGTGATGATTGTCTTGAATCCATCCCGGACCCACGTCTAACCATCTTTGCGTGGCGAGACGAGTTATCAGAGTTCGTCCGCTACCTAAAAGGAAGAGAAAACAAACGGGTATTAAAATAAAATGTCTTGTACTTGCAATAAGCGTTACATACGCCCGACTCCCCTTTTAGAAGGGGACAACTTTCTCACGAGTTTCGGTAGAGTGGGGTTCGACCCTCCTCCCCATCGTCTTTCTTTTGCCCCTCTTTCTCTCTCGATCTTTAAACAGATTCGTAGCAGATGGTCCGAAAGATGAAACGGAGTAGACAATGGGGTAGTCGTACGCGTTAAGTAACGAAGATATCGAAACAATCGTCTCTGATAGGGGTCTAGATTGGCGACCGCGCTGGTTGCGAGTCGCTAAATCGGACGATTTTATCGCTTTCGAGCATCTGGTCGCCCGCCTAAGGCAACGTTCCCACAGTTAGCAAGTTGGAGAGAGGGAATTGGCAGACTCCCAGCTCGGTCGACTGACGTACTCCAGGTGCGCGCTGGACGACCTTGGGGTCAGCATCGAAAACGCATTGGAAGAACGTAACTCGAGATTCATTCCCACAATATTAACCCGTAACGCGATTAATAGTAGTAGTGTTTTTTTAAAGAAAGAACTCACCTCCCGATTCGGGCGTAGACTCGTGCCAAGCTTCGACTATCAAGGAAAACGTGCCCTGTATCGAAAATGAAGATCAATTAGAAATCATGACGGCTCGAAGCCAATGGCGATTCCTAACTAAAAACACATCTCGGAGACTTACCGGCCACGAGAATTCGAAGGAAAATCGAATGGGATTAACGAAATCCGGCGTCTTCTGGTTGACGTTGAATGTGTTATTGGCGATGACTGGTGTTAAAACTTCTCCAAACGTGCAGGGAGGACTAGGATCTATGGTCGTCTGATAATGCTTAAGACAGACCCGAAATCTAGTACTACAGATTCCACTGCAAGCACCATGGCCCGACCGATATCCGTGACAACAATTTCCCTCGGCGTCACGACCATAATCGTTAGAAAATGATAGAAGACGGAGTTCGAAAACACCGCTCGACGATACCTAACAATTTTTAGAAAACCATTTTCAGCCAACCGTAAATCAAATGTACACTTTTTTTCTCCTTTCTCGCAAGGAAATAGCAAAAAGAAACTTACCTTAGCGCTGAAACATAGAGTGAGAATCAAACTCCAACACCACGTGGAAGATTCCATATCAGATCCTTAGACGAGAGAATGAGTAAAAATGTATCCTTTTAAAGCACACACAGCATCAACACTCGGATCCAGCACAAAAGCTGCAGGCGAAAGAAACAAAAATAATCACTTAACGCACGGCAATCCACAAACGGTATCCACACAAGTCATGGAGCCAAAAAATCCACAGAAATAACGATCGAATGTCGATAAACACATAACATCTCAAGAGAATCGAGCACACCAACGGTACAACATCAACTACGGATTGGTCAGAGCTGGTTCAGGCTTTTATACCAGTGGGATCCTTCCACTCGACTCGGAGGGTGATCCGGTCGCTCGTAGCTGGGAGCGCTCACTTCTTCCATTCACAAACAGTTGCCGGCAGGGGACGGAAACCGGCAGCAGGATATGGAAGATCTGCTTTCCAGCTCGGAAACTAGTCGAGATGACACTCCATCTCCACGGCCCAACGCTAATTTAAATACCAACGCGCGCGCGCTTTTTTTTACTCCTCCTCTTCGTAAAAGACGGCGCCGTAATAAAATCAAATTTCTCCCTCGCTCAATTCAAAAACGGCAATAAATCTAAAATTCCACTATTAAAAATATTAACAACACCCTAAAATTTCACCCATTTCATTTTTTTTTTTTGTTTTTGTTTTTAATAGTTTCGTTACGAAAATCAAAACGATATCCAGCTCGACACCAATCCGCATATTAGTTTTATTTTATATTTTAAAAATATATCGAAGTTTTTTTTTTAATTTATAAGAAAAAAAAAGGCTGAATTTTCCCACCACTCGTAATTAAAACCTGTTATGAATGGAGTCGTTTCATAAGGATTGTCTAAACAGCGCTACGTTTTCCCCATTCTGTAGGCTTGGCCCTACCCTGGCAGCTGGTAGGACACCTGCCGGAGCCATTGTATTCTCCTCTTATCATATGTTCCTGCAAAGGGCAGAATCCAGCCACGTGGACTTGCTCGAGATATTAAGAAATCTTTCTTATCCGTGAGATAATTCTGGACTTTTAAATTTACCTCTTAAAACCAAACTCGAATATATCCCTCTAGGCAATAGACGGCTATTTTTTTTTTTTTTTTTGTTGCTTACTGTAGAAAAACTCACTTAAGTATTCCATTTACGGAATTGATTTCCGGATGAAGTTTTGATGAAGTTTTCCCCCTTCTCGACTTATTTGCATACGCACTCGAGAATTCATTCATTACGACGTTGTAGAATCATCATCTTCGTCTCTTTTCGGTACAGATTTCACCTGGATCTCTCGGCATACCCATGGGAACATCTGGCACAATCTAATTTCCGCTTTCCCCATGTGCGGAAATCGGAATTTCCCCCTGACAAACGTCGATATTGTGTACGGAAAAAGTACACATACAAAAAAAGCCGAATTGACTTGTATCGTGCACGTATTATATACAAAACACCCATTTGGCCCCGGTTATATGGATTTTGATAATCTCGAGGATTATTGTTTGATTTCCGTTTTGTACTCAAAGCGATTCAATTTAATAGCAAACATTCGAAATGTCTCTTTTAAGAATTTCGATGCCGTATGCCCGAGGTCAAAGGGGTTAAACTTCATAAACACTAAGTTACATAAAACGGTATATTCAACTGATAATATATTACAGATTGTTCCGAAATAACCATTCGAATACAATACAACGATATTTTTACCAGCAGGAAACTTTCTACAAATGAAAATTTACTTTACTTCTTTGAATTGCAAATAAAGGATATCCGGAAAAAAAAATGTAAATATTCTGATAAAGTTACACGTTCTTAGATACATAATATGATTTTTGGAATTTATATAGCACACATTTTATGTTAATTAATAAAGCAACGTCTACAACTTAGCAGTGAAGCCCGTTTTCAAGGCACTTTCTGTGTGTGGGTGGGTTGTATACTCATATATACACATAACAGCACAATAAACACACACAAAAAAAAAAGACGACGATTTTTGTGAAATTATTTTTAAAAAACCATAGTAATAATTGCCCTTAATTGTTATTTTAAAAAATTCAAGCGGCGCGTGTAGGAGAGAGTCCAGAAAGGAAACGCCAAGTCCACCAAGCGTGGACTTCCGGTCATTTTCGAACCTAAATGCATCGGCATCTTTGGTTCGCAGCTGCAGGGAAGAGAGCCACGCGCCGAACATGAATGGGATCCGACTACACAAAAGGAGGGGTCGAGGGAGGAAACGTAGGTAGAACCAAGGAGATTGAAAAAAGAACGTATAAGCAAACCGGAAATGCGTCAGGGCACGTGGCAGGCTCGCGACCAGCCGGCCTCCTCGTCCAATCAAGAGCCGATCTTAAATTGACTGTAACAAGTGAGTGGTTCGCGCAACAAAGATCGAATCGAGGCAAGACATATGCTGGTCGATGGACGAACACCTTGTTCGAGAACATCTGGAAACGAGAAGTATGTTTACCGAATGTCTACATCTACTGTAGATGACGCACCCCCTCCGCTCCATCTGTCGTCTTAGACTCTAGAAAAACAACCATTGTTCTTCGGGAAGTTCTTCTCTTCCCAATTCTCACCCGATTTCCTAATGAATCTTAATAAATATACTCCGAAGGAGGATAGACGTTGACCTAATTTACTTCGTATCGCTTAATAAAAAATAAAAAATAACACCGATACAAGATAGGTGAGAGGAAACGGAAATTCTAAGCGGGACATCTTCGACTTGGCTTCACGCCACTGACCAAACATTGTATTTGCTCGTTTGTCTGTAGCGGTGCAAGAAGTATGACGATCCAATGAAGCGTCGTCCAACGAATATCTAATGATTGTCCAATGTGAAAATTATAAAAAGCCAGAAGAAAAACTCCCCTCGAACCATTTTAATCCGTAAACCCTATAAAAATGTCTGAAAGGTAGTGACCCCGGGAGAGTGGGGTTCCTGGGAAGAAATCGATAAGTGTGACAACTCTTCCCATCTGCTTTCACCAGTTCATCCCCTTCATTTTTTTCCTCGATTCATCTGCATACCGACAGAGAATTAGGTATACATAAAGCCTTCTTCGCCGAATACAAGGTGGGTATTGGACTTCCGGCCGGCTGGCCCTGCTCCCTTCTCCAGCGCGTGCAGCATCTGGCATCCCTACAAATGGGACCGTACCATCTGGCAAGATTGGGAGTTTTCCCTGCAGGAAAGACTGTACCTAAGGGACACTCTATTGTGGACAGGAAGTGTTGCTTGGCAACAGATCATTTAAATCATTCCCTTTCTAGGTCTTAGCCGGTTGCTGGGAGACGATGTTTTTATAATTGTCGATTGAAAAATCTTCTCGAATGTAAAATAAACAATTACTTGTCTACTACAGTTTGAAATTAAACTCTCCAATGGAAATGGTAACCATAGCTTGCCCAAGTGCCTGGCAATTAAGATAGTAATGTTGCTAACTTAGCACCGATTCTATTTAAAATTATTTTAAATGGAATCTCTCGTAGCATATCAAATGAGAATATATATCAATAAGAACAATTTAATTGCTAAAATGCCCCGAAAAAAATATCCAAAACAGCATTTGATCTAATTCATCTTCACGTATTCACTAAGCAATGTCATTCGTAAGAATTTCCTCAAGACATCGCGATAAGAAAACTGCAAATTTTGCAAAAAATCAATAAAGGAAAACGGCATATAACTCAATTAAAGACGGAATAGATTATTTGGCATTCCGTTAACCATTTCCTACCTTGAAACACGACAAGCGTAATAGGAAAACCAAGAGGAAAGTTTTAACTCGTACCTGCCAGCATTTATACAATGTTACAAGCGAAACATCGATATTACTAGAATATAGCGGAAGTATTGCTAGTCAGGTACAGATGTCTTTTTTATCGCATATGTTATTCGCATTCGTTAGTAAAGCAGGTTGGCAAGTGAGAAATCATCAAAGACATCTGCCAAAGAAGTGCAACACGGCACGAACCAGATGGCCATCGCTGACGGCGCCAATAATCGGGAGCATCTGGCCTAACTCCCGCCCCACCTGTTTATAACCCAACTCTTGGGATGAAGGAAACGTATTTCTCACTATCTTCCGATTTCAGATATCAACAGCCGATCAAAGTACACAACTTTGTATATTCAACTTGGTCGACCGACCATCTGTTAGCGTTTTAAGCATACGTCTTACCTTTATCTACATTTTTACTATTCCTACACAAAAGTTTTCATCAATAATAAATTAACCTTGAATGAAATCCGTATTACTTTTAAATATACTATAATATATGGAATCTGACCTTTGATACATATTTATATCATTAAATATCATTATTCACGTATGTAAATATCGTTTGAATACGACATTATATTACTACTTACTCGTAACATTTATCCTACCATTAACCTTGTCTTAGATCTAAATAATACAACAATTCGAGGAAATAATATGCATATTTTTAATTTCCCCCTTATTAAATACCATTTCCAACGAATATCTGCAGCTTTATTAGCAAAAGTTTGGCATTTTTTATCGTCAAAAGTTTCTATTTTTGGTAGTGCATCCTCACCTTTTCCTCCAAGAAAAGTGTCAAAAAGGAAAAAAAATATTATTAATTTCAAATAAATGTATTTATCTACGTTGATAAAGGAATCGTGGCTGCATAATAGAACCTATTTATTCATTTATTTACTTTTAATTTGATAAGGAAAGTGTGCCATCTTCGAGATAAGTTAAAATTCTTATTTCGTTCTTGAAATATTCAACATCTGCCAATCGATTTTTTTTTCTTTTTAAGAATAAAAACTTGCACAATAATCCCAAACCCAACAAGTACGCGTAACTGTGTACAGAAGGCCCGAAATATACGCTTTTTTGATAGTAATTCCTATGTTTTATAGCGTTAAGCCCACCTTAAAAGCACTTAGTTAACAGTTGGCTGTGGGCCCGATGCATTTTCTAAAGGACAAATTATGTCAAAAAAACGAATAAGCATAAATATAATTCATAGTATTAAGAGTAGAGATGAATTGGTTTTTCTAATAAATTTTCTTACTCGACACTAAAGAAGCCCCTCGACACGTGACCAACAGCTGTCCCACCAGCAGCTGAAGAGGAAAATCTTCATTGCCACAATTCCGCTCCCGCGATGGGAGAAGGAAGGCAGGAGAAGCGGAAGTTTGGGAGAGGAATAATTCAGGATAATATGTTTTGCAATGTGGACTATTTCAATCGGAACTGTGGGAAAACACCTAACCAAGTCGGCAAAGGGCACGGGATTCAAGGTCATCGAATCCAACCAATAAGTTACTCTTTTTGTGTTCTCAAGATCTAACTTTCGCATTAAAAAATAATACTTGAAATGTACTACAAACGGCAGATATTTCAATCGATTTTACCGAAGGCCCTTCCTATCGCTACCAAGAAAGAAAGCTTTTTTGATTGTCTTTTTTTAAAAAAAAACAAAGCAATAATTCCCCTTATCTTAATTCTCTCAAACATTTTCAATGGATTCCTTGGCGAAAATCAGAGCGAAACGGAAGAGCAAACTTATCGCGGGTATTCATCTGTCGGTCTTATGAAATGGTCAAAAACGTTAGAATATATTATGAATGCCACCCCAAAAACCGAGTTAAGCATGAACGATCCCATTCTAAATCCCTTTCATCCTTAATCGATGAAACCGGAGATAATTTAGAGAAAGTAATTGCAAAAAAAAGTAAAGAATTCGTATCATTAAAATCTTAGGAGAAAAAAAAAGTAATACCCACCGATGTTAAAGGCGTTAAATTTTAAAATTCCAGTAGTTTAAAACGTAGTTAATTTCTAATATTACGTCTTCTATTATTAAA
The DNA here is from genome assembly GCF_030686945.1 of Centruroides vittatus. Lineage (NCBI taxonomy): Eukaryota > Metazoa > Arthropoda > Arachnida > Scorpiones > Buthidae > Centruroides > Centruroides vittatus. The sequence continues at coordinate 11,224,558 of NW_027122718.1, read as the reverse complement.
AAAAATAAAAAAAGGAGAACGTGCTCCCATCTATAAAATGTCTCTTCCCTCCTGTCCATTACCTAAACACAATATCTAAAGCAAAGAATGACAAGTATCAGAGAATTATCACACCATCTGGAACCCGGACCAGATGGCAGTACCTGTGCCCAAATGTTGGTGGTGCTAGATGAAAATGAGGGTTGGAGAAAGCTCTCCTTTTATCGTACACTCCCTCTCCATGCAGATGTGGGAAAAAAATGCCCGGTTCTCAACCCGAATTAAGACGGTGTAGAGTTAGTTGTAAAAAAACAAAAGAAGCATTAGAAATTGGTTATTTCGATTCTCTGTAAAACTCTGCTGACTTTTTAAGCTCTCCAGATGCAGCTCGCTTGTAAGTGTCGTTTATATCTAAACTCGGATAAAGGTGTCGTTTAATATAGGCTTGTAAATACGCTTCTGTCAACACCATCTGTTCTAGAAGTTCTTAGCCTGCGTTTAGCGATATCACGAGTTACCAAATGGAAATTCACAATTTCGAAACGTCGGTTTAACTTTTTAAAACTCGAAGTAACTTCGCTTATTAAGGGAAAATAATTTCTTATTTTTGAGGTTTTAATTCTTCAAAGATAAAGTCGCAAACATTGGGATTTCAGAAAGGGGGAAAACTGTGTTTAAGCAGCTGTTTATAAACCACTTTAACAAGAAGGCAAAAGGATAGACAAACATCTGCAAGGAAAACAGAAGGCACCACGACACGCGCCTGGCACGTGGCGCAGGTCTCTAGGCGTCTTCTTATCGTCTTATCTGGTCTCCCCTCCACCCGCCTTTTCACCCCCATCCGGCCGGCGAGTGGAACCTTCTGCACCCGTTTCCGGTCCGCTTCTTTCTGGAAGAAGAAGAGAAGAAACCGGCAAGTCCAAAAGACAAGGTCAGTAGACAAATTTGCTGCCGACTAACAGCTGCCGGCCATCGTCAGTTGCAGGCGGAAACACACGTTCTACAAAGGTCGCCAACACAGAAAAGTAGCGCAGAAACCTCCAGAAGACGAGCCGTAATCCATTACCATAAATAACTATTAATAAAAGCCGCCATTTTTGAAATTCACACGTGGAAGATTCAAAAGTGTCAATTTCGCACCAATGATAAACGGCGCTAGCTAACGAATCGTCCAATTAGCACGTGTCACTCTCGTATTAGTTGTCATTTTGTCTATTCTACGCCCGATTATTTAAATTTTTAAATAGCGAAATTATTTAATCTTACCTTCGCCTTCTCACGTTATTCCTTTTTTTCCGTGCGCGTTGACTTCGCGCAAGTTTCGGTTGTCATGTGGCGAGACTCACACCAAAAGCGGGAAGATTATAAAATCATTAATCATTTAATCACCAAAATATCGGTGAATTAATCTCACAAGCGCCCCCGTTCGTCGAAATTGTTTAAACGCCATTTTATTTTAAATTTTAACGGATTTTTATTATTTTTTTTAATTATAATCACTGAGATCATCGAAAAATCGTGTAATATATTCTTTTAATTTATATTTTAATTCGGAATGCCTTCGGCCCTAGATATTTGGCAAGGCAGGTTGGGTGACAAGTGCCACAACCGGTCCCATTGCACCTGTCGCATGGTTTTTAGTATGTTTTTTTTTTCTTCTTCTTCTTGTTCCTGGCCGCTTCCGAGGGACAATGGCCTCCGACATTACACAGATCCCAGAAGAACCCATTACTTACCTCTTCCACTACAGTAATTTCGAGGTGGAAAACTTTTTTCTATACTCCTGTACGGCTTAAACGATCTTCAAAATCTGAAGTTTTATACACTCCCGTGATACCAAACGTTGAAAAATTCATAAAAATTACGTAAAATCTGTTGAAGATCGTATTGTAGAGTGCAATCACGCTTCTATTTAAAGGTTGAACGAACTAGTCGGCGAGTTGTTTGCAAACAATTGGATTTCTGATCGTTACGAAGAAGAAACGGCGCAAAGTAAATATCACGGTTGCAAATATGTTTCTCCATACTTTTATGTTAAACGGATGAATAATACACTAAGAATGGTAACTTTATTGCTCACGGATGAACTGTACGGGGCACCAGCTGCTCTAGACAATTCTAGAATAATTTCTTCCACAGAATTCTGTTGTTTTTTGTTTTTTTAGTTGAAAGATGCAAAAAGTGCATACCGTGCTTCGAAAGTTGGAAACTTTTTGATTCGATTGTAGTAACACTCTTTTTTTCTTTATTTATTTATATTTTTATTTATTTCTTTTCTTTGGCGAGTTGAATCGAGATCGATCGATCGATAAGAACTCGGAAACCAATCAGTAGGTCTCACGCTATAGAATCGTAAAGAGAATCTCAGTATTTGCAAAGTCCGGTTTTCGAAAGTTTTAGAAATGGAAACGAGCTCATAAATTAAGTTTATCGATTGGAATTCTAGCTTACCGGGAATTGGGTTCTTGCCCTAAAACACCATTTGATTTATACAAATCCATGATTTAATGGTAAACGAATCCACTCTATTGGTTTCTACAAATCGTTTCGTCACGATTCGGTTCTTCACCAATACCGGTTACTTACTTAACGGAATTGTTGTATTTTAAGAGAATTTTCTGATTTTAGTGAGTTCTGCAAAGATTTATTTTGTAAATTTCTTTAAAATCTTACAAATTTCCAATGAATAGCTTTGAATAACGAAGGTGATCTTTTTTTAAATTTACACACAAAGTTTCGCCATTCCAGCATTATTTTTCAATGTAAAACTAGCAAGAATGAATTTCAATTATTCGCTAACTTTAATCTACCCACTATTAAATTAAATTTATAAAAAATGATATATATATATATTGGTTAATTCGTGTATTAAGAGGAACGTGGATCGCAGCTAGCGTGTATCGATGCGAATAATACAAAGCATCTCGATATCGAAAAGGGAGAAGGACGAACACGATAACCTCAAAGAGTGGATAATTTCTCACAATTATCGTCCAGTTAACTACATAATTGAAAATTATGATTATTTAAAGACAGAAAACCAATAATTATAGCAAGCAATGTTTCCCACGCCGTGTAGATAAACTAGTGAGATATTTAGCTAACGGTATGTCCCACGCTATACAAGTCAAAGCGACAGACCATTTGAAATTATAGGATTTATAATGACTTACTGTCAACATAGACCAACCCATAACGGTCAATCGATCTTTAACGGTATAATTGGCATGGATAGGCTCGTTACTGGACGAGAGGGGGTGGATCGATTGATCCGACAAAACGTTACGATTACAAAATGGATATTGTTATTGGTCATGCCTTCCTCTTCTCTTTTGTACGCACGCTTTTCTATGCTTTTCGCGTGATATATGCAAATCGAACGAATTATCCTACTCCTCCTCCACCTCCTCCTCTTTCACCGGACCTCTGTGGTAATTTTTTCGCCCACCTGGATCGTCTCTATTCGTTTTTTTTTTACCGGTTGTGAATATTAGTTATATCAAATTAAAAGTAAAATAAAATATTAGGTATAATCGAAATCGCATTCTTCATATTCTAAATTTGAATAAATATAATTAAAATAGCTTCGTTCTTAAAAGCCAAGGATAACGCTCTCATTCTACATGGCAATGTTTTCATGTACGTTGGCAACAACCGAAAAGTTATTTCTTGCTTTAACGATTTGGCAACTATTAAGAGAAGAACGATGGAAAAATGTCAGAAAGACAAGTGTTAAGTGTGTAAACTGCCATTCAAATGTTTTAGATACGCTTGAATTCGATAACGCCAAGGAGAATTTATCTGAATATCGCTTTTCGACTAGAGATAAACTACACTATATATTTTAAATACTTTTTATATCATTTCTAAACAATTTGTGTATGTAAATATGCGTTTGTTTCTTTTTTCATCGTTCCGTTATTGTATTTTTTTAATTTTTAAATACAATAAGAAATGTATTTACAAGAATAATCGAACCAATAAAATTTATTAATGATCGGAGACAAACTTATGAATGTACGAACGTGACAAATGTTACGAATATTTGACAGGATGCCACCATATTCGATAACAAAAACAGGACTAAATTGAGATCTGATGTAAATAAGATGTGGTGGGGTATTTAAAAAGTTCGTAAACACGAGAGTGGAGATCATCATACAGATGCAAGGAGCACGTGGTTTATATATCGTCCATTTGAAAACCAGGTGATTCACACGAGTCTATTGTGTTTGCGAACATCTCACCTGTGGACATAAAGAGGTTTTTATCCTCTTCTGTGAAAACTATCTGCATAAATCTAACGATGTAATAAACGAACGAGTTACAACAATGCCAGATGGTCCACAGTGGTAAGGTTACAAAAAAAAAAAAAAAAAAAAAAATATATATATTATATCGACTCGACTTCGCAAGACCAACTTTGGATACAAGACATAAAGATATAACAATTTATATATCTTCGCTACCAGTTTTACAAACTGAAGGCAAGCGGCAAACGTCTTAAAGATACTCTAACATTCGTAGACGAAAGAGCAACTTAATACGATATTTCATATGAAAGTGACTCCACTCGTGTTTTTTCTAAATTAGAGCCACATTTCATGCCATTGGAATGGAGCATAAAAGTCAATTTAATGCAGTATCGTTTGTTCTTCACGCCACTCGCCTGTATTACGAATTACAAGTCCCTCCCACTACTTCGGTTTTGCTTTTGGAAGGATTTGGTGTGATCTTTTGAAGTAGTTCAAGTAGAGTGAAGTATGTCTACTTAATTAGTCTCCTATAAAGCGGAGAGTTATCTACTGTGCTGAAGAATACGTAAAAGAATATTTCGGTGTCATATCTAGTAAATTTCTTGAGAAATCTCGCTGTTAAAACGTCGATTGTATGGCAATTTTGACTGTGATTTTGTGTTGGTCCGCATCCGATAATGGAACATAATGAATACATTCGAAAATGTGGACGTGGTAAAACACTGTAAACACGTTTACAGCTTTTCAAAAGATACATTTATTGTTGTTTAAAGGGGTGCGCATTATACCCGCTAGCTAACTTTTTTCGGGTTTTGTCGTCTCGAAAATGGGGTTTGCATTAGATTGGATGGCGCACTAGAATACAGAAAACACCGTGACTTAGTTAAACAAAAAAAATTCTGTTTCTTCGTTAGAGCGAAGAAAAATGATGGAAATCAACGGGGAATAAGGACGTCTTCGTAATTCACGGTTCGTAAGAAGTTAAAGAGACGTGAAGAGCAAAGTATTTTAGAGAATGACAACGCCTGTATCGCAGAATTTTCATTTATAATTTCTATTTTCTTTTCTGCAAACCGAAACATCTGTTTCTTCTGCAATATCTCGTATCACGTGCTTCGTTTGTCGTCAACGTAACGACCTTGACGCTTTGAACCAAGCAAGGTATCGCCCAGTTTTTTTCGTTTTATTTTTAAAGTAATTTGAATCATTGTTTATTCTCGTTTATTCCTCTTTATCACGAACAGTTAAAACCGTGATTACTCGCCATTCGTATAACGAACCACGCTCTTTTTTGTCCACGTCTTTGCTATTGAAAATTTCTATTTATAAGGCACAAAAATAACGAATGGGGAGAAAATTATTAGTTTTAACTCACTCAAACTATGGGGTTTTTTTTATTTTTTATTTTTAATGGTTTATCTTTCAAATTCAACGGTGATTTCATACAAAACTTTACTAAATTAGTTATTGTGTGCTTAAAAACTCAAAAATATTGCTGTTATCTATGGCTCTCTTCAGGATTTTTGGTTACTCGTATTGAAATATTCAAAAGTTTTAAGTATTCCAGTAGATTCCATTAAAATAATTATTTTTATACCGATTTCAATATTGAAAATCCCGAACTGCTTGCATCTCGCACACTTGGAAATTTACCATCAAAATTATTATCTTTACCTGTTTAATTAATTAACGTAGAGAAATTTCACTAACGTGTACGATAATTACATTATATAAATCCTGAAAGAGTTTACAAATAAAATTTGCAGACAAGAAAAGGGAGCCACGCAGCCATCACCTGTAACCAAAATGCTACCAGGTGTATCCTATATATTATTTTCCGGAAATATCGTACGTTGCGGCTACAGGGGTTAACACCAACAATACATTGTTGCGGTACGGTATGTGAATATTTTTTTTATCGGTTTTTTGGGGAGTGTAGAATGAATGCGGCATCGATATGACATAAATGAGCTCTTTCTAAAACGTCGGTTAAACAAAATAGGAATAAGAGGTTAATAGAACAAGAAGGCTGTTTTTGGTTTTTCTACCGGTTTCGCTATAAAGTAATTTCCTCGGTTAGAACGGAAGTTCTCACATGGGATAGATTATAATTGTTTCTACTTTATTAACAATTACAAAAGATGTAAAATATCTCTTTTGGGTCAGGGACGTTGAAAGATTCTTTGAGAAACGAACAAAACAGTTCCTCCCCTTATCTGGGTTATTTCACTTTTAGATGAATTCTTACACTAACGATTGCAAAACGAAATCAAGAAAGTGTAGTCATTTCTTAAATTCTTAACGTAGTAAATGGAAGAAGGACAATTTACGCATCGTATGAGAACCACAAAGAGAAGCACGTGATAGAACATATGCCATTAGAACATTTGGAAGACGAAGGCCTCTCGAGATAGGCTATTTGCTATCTGCTATCAATACGACTTAACCCAACGGCGTCAACACTCCAGGCGAAAAATAAAGTCAACATAGATAAATTTTGTCAATACAGAAGTGAATGTTAGACGTCGTGCCATAAACCCTATATATATATAAAGTACTTTCGTCTGTACGACATCATATATGACCAGGTCGATGACCGTCCACTCGGTTTCTTATCTCTGTTAAGCCCTTAGCCAGCCTTTGGAGCAGAACAGAGCACCTCGTTGCCCCGAAATTCGCCCCCTAACAATCTGATTAACTTTTTCTTCGAGTTGATAGAAAAACTGATGCCAATCAATTCCTTAATCGCTATTACTATTTCAATTTAATCATCGTATTATACTCAGTACTGTTCTATGAAGCGTAACGAGACATCAATAGGAGGGGTTGACGGCCGAACATTTACAAGTTTCATTGTCGTTTATGCACCTTCAATGTCGACGAATGTGTCGCCTCCCATTATACTTCACTTCTTTCACCGACAGAGGGCACTGCACGCAATGGCTATTGATATGCTAAGGTATCCGGGGTCAAAGGCTGAATAGCCTTTTTAATCGACCTTCTTGTCCTTCCGGAAATTCTTTGACCATTTATTAATGATACGTTTGCCTTCCTGGAGTCAGAAGAAAGGAAGAGATTTCTCTTACTCATTAACCACAACACTTTTTCGTAAGCTCTATACTTGTTTAGATAATGAATCCCCATTACGTAAGCATGTCGGAACCAAAATAGTGGCTATAAGCTTCATCATGGATAAACTCAGTTGTACGCGTAAGTGAATAAGTTACGTGATAAACATTATACGTATGTGCGTATTTAAGCATGTATCATGCATACGTACCGCATCCATACATGACATTTAGCACGCGTATTAATCGCGGGATGTCGGCATTAAAAATAAACTTAATCGTTAAAAATTAAAATTAAACTTATCATCAATAATAAAAACAACTTTTTATAATATAATAATCGATAAAACAGGGCTCTCGAATTACCGCCGAGCGTGGAAAACACTGGATTACACACTTAATTACATTAAAATTTAGGCCATCACAAATAAGGATCATAAATCACGTTTTACTAACAAACACTGTTGTTTATCCGGACGTTTTGATCAAATTATCGGGCATTAATGTTATTATAAAAGTTGGTCGACCCGTAAAACTCTTAAAAGGTTCGCACTTGAAAATGGATGAATTGTACTCAACCGTTAAAACAGTTTCAAATTCGTTGTAATTAATGATCATTTGCTTTTAGATCTAACTATACCAGATGCTCTCCGCGGTGGCAAGACACTTTGATTAATGGAGAATAGCAAGGAGGATGAACCAGGTGATTATAATAACGCACGAGGAGGCAACTCGCTCTTCACAGACTATAGAGGGATAGTTAATTTTCGCTATATATATTTTTTTCACTACTCCACTTTAGTGTCGTTCGGAAAAGACGAGACTGATGAATGGAACCGCGGGTCTGCCTTCCCGAAATTTGTCAACTGACGAGTTATAGAGAATTAACTTTTTGGGATTGTGTTGGTATTCGCGACGCGCGCCGATGACTCTCCAGCCAGATGGAGAATGAGGAAGGACTTTTGGCGCGTGTCGCAAATGTCACAGTTTGGCGGAAAAACGCTCCGAGGGAAAAGCACGCATTCGGTTCGACTGAATGAGTCTATAATTGTGCGGTCTGGAAATGAATTTGTCGCCATTTTCTTTTGTTCGTAGCGATTCTTCTAAAGATCCGATTCCGAGATGCAAAACGCGACAGACGAAAGTGCATTCAAAAAAGCTGTTTTACTGGTCAATAAAAGCTTTCTAGCATTCGAATAAAGTTATAAAGAAAAGCTATTAACTAAACAAAAGAAGATAGTCCTTAAAACTATAGTCTTTGCCACTTTACTTTTTCCTACGAACAATTTATACAATCATCAAAATTAGTGGAATGTTAGTAAACGTTTTTACATACAGCACTCCATTCACTATCTTCAATTATAATTATTATCCAGTGATAATGCGCACCGTTTCTGTATTCATAAGAATAGTCATATCTAAATAACTAAGTGCAAGAAAGGAAGGAAAAAATAAAATAAAACTAATCTTATAATCAAACAATACGCTATGTTGAACCTGTGAATGCTTCGAGTTTATAACTTTAATGCCTACACATTACAAATATTATGCAAATGATGTGAAGTTGCTGAAAAGTTCGCATCGAATCTCGTAAGACAATCTCTTTCTTCGTAGTTCCCTCTTAGCCAACCCCGGAGGAAACACCTGGTAACCCCGAACAGCTGCAGGGAACACCACCAGAAGGGTTATGAGGAGAAGATATCAGCTGCTTGACTCCCGCTCAGCCATCTGTCCCCCTCCAAACCTAGAACCAGCTGACTTCGCACGGACGTCCCACCTTGTTCTTACTTAGAGTTCATCTGCCCATAGGAGCTCTCAGCTGATAATCTACGAGACAAAGCTAAATCTATAACTAGTTTTATATGAATGGTTTTAAATTCGAATTCGGAATATCCTAAGTCTTTCGACTGGGCTTATATTATTGTCTCTTTAAAAAAAAAACAATGCTAATGTTTTCTTAGAAAGTCTTCCACAATGGATATTCTATTGTCGTTCTATTTGATATTATCCAAGAGAACAAACGAAGGCAGCTGTTTTGTATTTTTTATTCTTTTCGTATTTCACGCATTTTGAATTTAAAATCTTCATTAGTAATAAGCTACGTAAACAATAACCTATATAAATAAAATTATTTACCTGTGTAAAGTTATTCTTCACTCTATCATCCTTATTTATTATTATTTTTTGGTATGATATGTTTATTCTCTACATCTACAAATTTCTCTTATTAAATTAACTCTAAATATATACATATATATATATAATAATAATAATAATAATAATTAAGTGAAGAAAATATCGACAAGAATGCAATTCAATTCCACATAACCTAAATAATACATGCAATTATATATATACAAGTTAATAGACTCTAATAAAATTTATAATCAAAATCCATGTATGGAACTATATTTTATTGCGAATTTTTACGATGTCTGATGTCAACAGACTCGTTATGTTTCTATGAATAGACTGGCAATATTTTAAGTACAATGCCGTAAATTTATTATTTTTATTTTAATGCGGAATCGTCTTCGCCATCCTAAATATACAATCTCAGTCTATTCCTTAATGAAAATTCATTTTTAAGTGATAAATTTTAAGCTCGCAGCCAGTCATTTATCCATCTATCGATAACAAGATCCGTACAACATTGTAAAAATTCATAGAAAAAAAAAATATTCGCAGATGGAACAGATAAAAAGTCGCAACTTATGCCCGAAGAGAACAGAAAAAAAAAAGTCCTTTTAAAATTCATCTATGCAATATTATTTACAAACCGTTTGCATAAAAAATACCGTGTCTATATAATTCACCACGTAAAAAATATATATATTATGTACATGTAATTATAGGAATAAGTGTGCAAAGTATAACTGTGGCGAAGATCAATCTTTTAAGCGATCCGATCCGTCATATTGCGTAAAAACTTTGAGCAATTTGAGATAATTGGCAAAACCAGCGCTTTGAAGGAAGCGGGGGGAAAAAAAAGCGTAGAGGAGGCGAAAACAAGAGAGTCGGATAAACAAACTGTTTTGCAATGATTTGAAATCTGCATCAATCGGTTTCCGTGGAAGCAGGAAATGTCTGGGGGAGTAGCGACGGAGGAAGGGGGATCCAGGTGTCCCCCAACAGCGAACGTCTCGTTGGTGGCTTAGGGTGCTGTTGGGAGTGAGAAGGGATGCGGGACAGATGTGGCCGCGGAAATAGACGTGGGAACCTACAGCGCGGAAATGCCAATGGAAAAAAGCGAAGAAAGGTGCTGGAAAATGTTCACTGTTATAAATTTCCGACATTTTTTCTAACCGGTTGACATTTATTATCAACATTATATAATAATAATAATTATTATTATTATTAAATTTATTTATTTATTTTAAAAAAAATTACTTTTAATTAATATTATATATATTGAATAAAAAATTATTATAAATTAATACACGTGCCTGCCTTGGTCCAGAAAAATATTGGGAAAATTCAGTGGCTCCATTAATGGTGAAAACGTAGCTTAATGCGACACCTGACGGTAAGAAAAGAGCTGCCGGCTAAACTTATCAGCGCCATCTAGTATGACTTTTTGAAATTACAGAGAAGCGAAATTAATTAAAAGCAAATTTCATTAGAATTATTTACAAATAATGTCGTTTATAATACAAAAAAAAAAGTTAGAAAAATTGAAATTCTTTAATTTTGCTGAAAATACTAAAATTTTTGTTACATTTTTATTTGTAAAAATAAATATCTAAAGTATTACATCGTTTATACGACAAATCAAATTTAAATATTAATTAATTATTTAATTAAAAATTAATATAATAAAATATATACGAAAAGTATTTAAAAACAATTAAATTGGAGTAAACGTGTTAATTTGATTGTAATTAAGTTCACGTGCAAATGAAATTGATCAAATGCACGTGAAATAAATTACGTTTAAATCCTCGTGCGAATCAATTACAATTCAACGGCACGTAGAATTTAATTATATTTAAAATTCGCGTGCAGATTTTAAATTCATTACGAATATAAACGCAATAAATAGAGAATTTTCCGCCACTTTTTATGCAAATTAATCGATTTAAAGAAATTATTTTAAAAGGGTTCTCTTACCGCATATTCGCACGTAATGTCGGTGTAGAGGGTTTTCTGGTATCGAATGACGTCACCATCCGTCCTAAAACGGACACCTGTAAGAAAATAAAACGGAAGCTTGGTTCTACAATCGTTTTAATTAAATATAATTGCACACTAGCAAAATCGGAAGGAATCTATTTAATTATTCAGACGCTACAAGGAGGGTAATTGGATTAAACATTCTCGCCTCTGGGATTGTTGGAATTCAATTTAGCAACACATAGACAGTGATAGAGCTTTAATTACGATGAATTGTTTGTGTGTTTAAACTTTAAAACTACCTTTAACACGTTATTTATGTCTTTGATTATTCCGCATACGAGTTAATTTTAGTACTTATTTTCAAGGGTTTTTTTTCCGTCTAAAAACTCGGTACTTCTTTGTAGAAATTTGAGAGTATTATATTCTTGAAATAATTCATTCTTAAAGAGAAGATGAAGACCACTCTGGAATATTTGCTGAATTAATTAATTTAGATTTCTTATTGGAATCGAGGAGGGATGAAAGAGAAATAAACAAAAAGTTTTTCTTTGTGGAGACTGGAGAAATCAATACAGAGCAAACTAGTGTTAATAGCTTTCACACCCACGCCCTTCTCCACCCAGTGGTCTTCAGATGGGCAGCATGTGCGAAGTACTTCCGGTTAAGCACCGGAAATAATACTGTCAACTTCACATCCTCGCTTAGATAAAGAATTGAGTGAATGCCAAATACGACTTAATCGATAACCGAAATAATTTCTGCACTCGTCGACGAGTCGAACACCGACACATTTGCAAGAAAAAATAAACAGAAAACATTAAAATAAAAGGGGGGGAAACTTATTTATCTCTTTTAATCTTATTTGAAGTGAATCATGAAGATTTAATTGAATTCCTCATAACACAAACTTTACATGCTCCTATCATTTTATGGGACTTAAATTACATTCAACGTTTAATTAAACCTTATTATATAAACATCAAGCTTTTTAATTACCGGGCCAAAGTTATAATAAATTTTCTTCTTATAGAAAAATAACGAGACACTTAAATTGCTCGGAAGTCATTAATCATTTTCAATATATATATTTATATACATATTGAAGTATATACAATCTTCTAGTCTAAAATCAAAATTAATTTCAAGTTAATCGATTTTCCTTTACTTCTAAAGGATTATTATTTTATTTTATTTATTTATTTTTTTTTTGGACTGGAAAAAAGAGAGAGATATTTTCTTCTTTTGGAAGTTAGGATGTAAGATTTTTATTTTTTATTTTATAAATAAATGATAATCTTCCTTTCTTTCCCGCGTTAAGAACCGAGTATCCCCAACATAGATATCAAATTACTCCTTCCAATTCTCGAACCTACTTAACAGTAATCTGCGGGAGTCGCTCCAGTAACTACGGCAGGGGATCACCACCTGTGTTGGCATGACAACAGGAAACAGGTTATCATGTTTTACAAGTTATAGTTAGAAATGTGGGAAAACATCCCACTAATATTTGGAACCCACGACTTCCACAATTTTTTTTTTTTTTTTTCCTAACAGGACTTCCGATTTTTGATACCACACGTCGAACAACTATGCCCTATATAAACTAATTTCAAATATTAATTCGAGATTATAACGTCAGATGGCGTGGTGTTTTATGTCCCATTTATTTTAAATAAGTGGCGTAAAATTATTAACAAAGCTTACGTAAACCCACGAAAGAAAGGGTGTGAAGCATTCTTACATCTGTCTCGGAGAAGACTATCGTAATAACTTCAACCATAAATCTAGTGTCTAAGAACTATTATGCTACTAATTGATGCGATGTTTGCGTAAAAAAATTTCAACCCTGATACTTAAATTGTAAATCTGTAAATAATGAAAAAGAGTGAGAAAATTTCTACGGGAATCCAGACGAAATTGCAATGTAGAAAGCTTTTTTTTCGGTGGCTTTTTTTCGTTTGTCTGCAACTCCTTATGAACCACGTGCGGAGCACCAAACCGTGATGTGTGACTGCCATTCAAAACGAACAACTCCTTGTTTTTTTTCCATTCTCTCAATTACAAGTTGTGTCGTCTCGAAAGAAAATTTATCTTCCGTTTTTTTGAAAGTCCAATTTATTAAATGAAGATATTGCTTTCCATTAGGCAGCTGTTTATAATCCTCAGGAAGATAGTCATTTGCATGATGTCACTTAAACCTAGATGCAATTCTTTACGACAGGAAACGGTGGCACAGGAAAATTTTTTTTTTTTTTTTTTTTTTTGTAGATTATAGTGATAAATTAAAAATATAATTTCAGTAGAAATATATATATATTTCTAGTTTAGCAGTGTGAAAATTTATGCTGAGTAGTTTCATACGAGAATCGGGTTACATCATCATTCAGGCTGGACGTGATCGCACACAAAATGAGAATTCTTGGGAAGGGAGCTGTTCCGCCCATGTAATGAGTTCGATGCCCTTAAAGAGTAGGTACTAACTACTATCATCAAGTTGAGTAGGGCACCCAACAAGCTACCAACTTTCTCTTAGTAACGACTCCACTGCTCCAGGCAAAGAAACAAGCTGCGGTACTAAGGAATTACGATTTGAGTACTTTCCCAAATTATCACGATGTATTTTGATATCTCGATATTTTTTTTTTGTCTTAAAGCCGTAATTCAGATTAAAGAAATTTATTTAGGAATTTTTTTGAAAAATAAGTCTCTTCGATTCTCTGGGAAAAATGGGTTAAGAAGGACTTTGAGCCATCTGGCATAGCTTTTAAAAAAAAAAAGTATTTGAAAGGAAATTAAATCGTTCCCAGAGGCATTTTAGTGACCGTTCCCTAAGGCACATTTACGGTCTGGTATTGTACCCGAGACCTTTGGCACGAACTGTCAGACTGGAATGAATAATCCTATCCCTCTACATAGACATACGGCTCGGCCGTCGAAGGAAATAATTTTCATTGTTGGCTCAGTCGTCTCGTTAAGAGAAATTAACCGACGAGATAAACAAAATGGCGGAAAAAAATTTGAAAATTTAACGCCATCTACAGGAAACGCCAGTTATTAAAAAGTGGGTTTAACTTAAAACGTTCTTTTACATCACTTCCGTCTAACGAGGGGTGATTAATTAGAGACGCCAAGTGTGCCACCGGTTCGACCACCTTACGCTTCATAAAAGAAAACTGACAAATCTAAAAAAAAATTAAAAAAAAAAAAACTTAATGATTATTTCGATACAATTTAACGAAGTTACAAATTAATAAAATAATTTCTAAACTTTCTATACTTCTTCTAACGAGTTTGTAAGTGATTAATTTAATGATATTTTCGAAGGAATGTATAAGAATTCTTCAGAAATAATTCCATTCTATAGCGATAGATTCGACAAGTATGAAGACTAATGAATCTTTGTTTGATATTCTGTCATTCCCACGGTGAACAAGGTACCTGCTGTGGTCCACTGCACATCAGGTATTGCATTCGACCTTATCTCGTCGTGTTTGTCTAAGCAACTCGAACTTGTTGCACCGAAATGATCCTTTGAATATAAAGGAATGGAAATAAGATACATAATACAAATTTAATCTCTAAAAATTCATAAATTTTTCCTTTTACTTTTTCTTTCTATTCGTTTCCTTTTCGGCAAAATAATTTTCCGGTTTTTATCTATTCAAACGGCTACTTTAAATTCATCTTTCTTAATGTATTTATTTTATATTCGTTTTTTATCAATGCTTTTAAACAAACATTTAGAATATATATATATATATATATTTTAAAGCTGTGATAATGTTACAAAGTCTATCAACCATATAAATAAACAGAAGATTGTTGAAAAACAGGAAATTAATTTTAAATAATATAGATAGATGCAACGATATTCCTTTTAAATACTTCTATATAGATAAATTTATAAAATTTTGAGGGGGTTCTTTAGTAAGAGAGCATTAAGTATAGTAAAACAATAAGAGACAACACTTGAATATTTTTAGCCTTTGAAGTGTATACAAGTCTTGTATAGCATGCGAACATTCTTTACGGACCTCAATATGTATATTAATCATTATAGGCTTATATATAAATCTTTAAAAAGTCCTATACTAATACCTGACGTGGCGTAAGATTTTACATTTTTACTTAAATATACTTTAAAGCGTACTTTATAGATTTTAAGAACGTTATAAGCGCTTCTTTAAAGGATCGAGCCCATTGTAGAGTTAATAACTTCTAACGTCATCTTTTATTTTGAAATCCATCATAACAAAATATTAATTATAAATCTATCAATTTAACCATTATAATTGATACTTTTTTTATAATGATCGATACGAAATAAATTCAATCCAATCCTTATTTGCTTCAAACTTTTCATCATATTTTACTTTTAAAAATGACATTTACTCGGTTTTAAAGTTTAAATTGATTTTACATTTTTTTAAATATTAAATTTACTTAATAAATAATTTAAAAATAAATAAAAATAACCAATTTAATAAACATTCTTTTCTCTAGAGAAACTCGGATAATGTTGTTTTCGACGAGATCAAAGAAGCAAAACGAATTAATAGACCTAAATAAACACGATTTAAACAGAAAATCGAACGAATAAAACTCATTTTTTAACTATTGAAAAATAAATTATTTTAAATATTATCCAAAAATACATCGAAAATAATTAAAATGTGTATATGTTAATATTTAAACGCTCGTCAGTTAGATAAATAATGTACAGTTTCTTTGAAAATATAAAGACGTATGGAGTAAGAGATAGGGCAGAAAATATTGGTGTAAAGATTTATAGTATATGATTATATAAGAATGTGTAGATGATTCGCTTGCCCGCTTGTACCACCCAAGCGAAGAGATTGATGGGGCCTATTTTGCAATTAAGGGTCAAAAGAATCCCTCTTTGGAACAGAATTGAATGTTTACAGAAATTTCTCTTTGGATCACAAACCTTATTTTTAAATTTCCTCACCCCCCCTTTACAGTCGATAAATATTTTATTATAAATTGTGTAATTAATTATAAAGACGTGGTTTAAGTAAGATTAAAAACTTTTGCACGTCGCTTTTAGGAGAAGTATAATTAAATTAAATAAATTGTAAATAGAATTAAAAACAAAATCAATTTCTGTGCAAAAAAAAAAAAAAAATACAATTTAATAAAGCCAAATAATTATAAAACAATGGAATGTATAAATGAGAAATTAAATACTTTAAACTCGAATTAATCGACGAAGGAGAAAGGAATTAGAATTTACAGCAATCGAATCACACGACCAAAAAAAAAAAGTACGCAAAAAATTCCGAAATGACGTCACACACGACCAAATTGGCACGTGAATCACACTGGAGAAGACCACATGGCTACTGATGATAGATCAATAGATGAGAAGCACATGTGTAGAATCCAGAAAAATCCGATTAAGAAGAGAAGAAAAGTTTTGGAAATTCGAACAGACTTTAAGAAAATTACGTGCAACCCGGATATCTGAGGAATTGTAGCATTTCGGTCACGTTTGTCCTTCTGTTTGCTATTAAGAAATGTGTTTTTTTTTTCATTGGTATAACACAATCGAAGCGAGTGTTACGATATTTTGTAAGATCGTAAATAGCTTAAGAAGATGGAAATGCACGAGGACAGTGGATCGGTTCTTCCGGTCAGAAACGTATGTCCTTCGCCAATTACAATAGGTTTGGGTCGTTCCCACACCGTGACCTCACACCCACCCAATCATCTCCCATGGATCAGTGACAACAATAGACGGACAATGACGTCATAATGGGCGTTGGTGACTTCTTAGAAAGATCGGTAGCCATCTTGTTTTGTGTCCAGGGTGATTACTTTCGGTGTTTTGACTTTCTTAAGGTTATTTTCTACCAGTAAAAAATATTTATATTCATAGAAATGGGACATTGGAAAAGAATAGAGTAATTGTAAACAAATTTCTTTTAAAATAAATTGAATGCGAAAGGAAAATTGAAGGATTTCTTTCCTGGAATGGTTCTCATTCGGCGTGTTGCAATTACTTTATCTCTCTTATAAATGCTGTATTGTGATGTTATATTTATTAAATAGAAAATTCTCGTACGAAATTACTTAATTATCTCCGTCAAAAGTTTTTCAGGAAGTAAAACTTTTAGCCATTTCATGCAGTAGAATATATTTGTTTTATTTTAAACATTTTTATATCAAAAAATAGAATTAAAAAATGTATTCCTCCACCCAACTCGAAGTCGTAAAGACTATTTGTTCCGCTCTTTGTGCACTAAACGCTAAAGATAATTTGTTATAGGCAATAAAAATCATCTTAAGCACCTAAATTGCTCTGATGTATGATACAAAAGAAGTTATTGCACTAGATGTGGTCCACTGTATTAGTTAAGGGTTCAAAGAAGAAATTTAAACAAAATAATACGTTTAATATTTTAAAAACTTTTTTTTCTACGTCTTACTTTATTCTATTTTTATCGAATGATCCATCAAATTTTGCGAAGAACCGCAGAGAAGAAGACTAATTTTAGAAGGAATTTATTTAAAGAATCCCACAGATTTAGAAGGAATCATGTAAAAAAAACTTACATAATAATTATAATTTCCCTTAAAAAATCATAAGGTTTTACAACTAAATTTATAACTCAAACCTGATTAAATTTCAACTTTCGGTTGGCACTTAAATAACTAATTTAATTATTTGCAGGTAAAAGCAGTTAAATGATTATAGAAAAAGACTACTTTAAAACTGTAATTAACACCACAAAATAATATAATTTATTAGTTATAATGTTGAAAACGTAAATTTTTATTTTCTTAGACTTTTATTACACAGTTTAAACGTTGTATTTTTGAAAATATGGAAGTAATTTTAACTTTTTATTGTATCCAGACACCTAAACGTCCATAAAAACCTTGAAAAAGGAACGAGAATTTGTAACTCTCCTTCAATTTGTAATTACATCTTTTCGACGCTTAAGAGTTAAATAAATGGTATTGACAACTATAAATTTCTAAAAACACTTGTAATAAAGTTAAAGAGGTTGTTCGACTTTCAACCCCATCTATAAAAACGAGTCTATAAGCTATAATATTAAATTATGCAGCCAATAGTTCAATATAAATAAAAATAACCCATAGGCAACGAATAATCGTCGTATCGTAGAAAAATACGAAAACTTTAATTAACTCAAAACTAAATAAAGATAAGGAAGAAGAAGAAGAAGAAGAAAAAAAGCAATGTGGAATATTAATTTTAATACTTTAATAAATTATTCATGCGAAAAACGGACAGACAAACAAACTTATCTCTAATAAGTTGCGAGATTAAAACAGGAAATTAATCGATTTTTTTTTAAAATATATATACATTATATTTTAATAAATATTTTATTAAAAATTTTATGGGAAAATGTTTTTAAATTTAAATATAAAATAATAACACGCTATTGAAGCGTAAGGTGTAATTACATACTGCATTTCCTTCTGTGTAATGCTCTATATCAGATATCTTTTTCATATATTTCCTCGTACCTCTTATGCCCTAAATTTATCCTATTAATCTAATCAAAATTCGTGGGTCACAGTATTTACAGAATTTTAAAAAAAAATATATTATACTCTGTATGTAGCCTACACTAAAGAACGTGTAGATTAAATTACTCCTCGCATTAATATAATGGAGAAATTAGTGTAATATATAGCGTAAAAATGTTTATTAATGATGATATTAACGGATAACGAAATTATTTATTATTTTTTTGCACTTATTTCATTGACGATCGTCGTTAAAAAATCATTTTTGAGTGTATTCAAATGACTTTTCGTTGTTAAAAATACTCCATTTAATAGTGGTTTAAGATGTTTTACGGACGTAAAATTGTTAAAATTACTCGCTTAACTTTGTTTTATGAATTAATATTAATTAAATTTATTATAAAAGTATGTAATTTAATGGTATTATTATTATTTTTTTTTTATTTTTTGAGGTTCCGTATTGTCTCTTCGCTCCACAGGGATTTTGTTTTCGTGCATCACTGACTCGAACATGAAATAAAAATATTCTTTATCCTTTAATGATCTAAAGTCCTTAGCACTGATAAAAATAAAAAATAAAATAAAATAAAATAGTTTGAGAAAGTTAATTTTTTTTTTCCTCTCTCAAAACCTACGTCGCGATAGCTTTACACACATGACACGATTCATTCATAACGTTTAATTATATGCTAATATACTAGAAATACGATTTTCCTAATTAGAAATACACTAAGAATTTTAATTAACTACTAGATAATCGATTTTAAACATCAGAAATCGAGTCATCTACTTCTTATAAATTGTATCGATGCATCGGCTGGGTAAAGAAATAGGGATTTAAGCCGATGACGGGGGGGGGCAAGAGGTTCTGCCATCTCTTCAGATATAAATATTTAAACAATAAATTATCTGAACTAAAAAAAAACTCGAAAGGTTGGTGGAGAAGGTCGTTGATTGCGTGATGGGAGGCATCACAGAGACACCGTCTAGCTTGTTCGATCAATCTAATCCATCAAAGTGGTGATCCTCGTGAGAAAGGGATCGGAGTTTGCTGTGTATAAAGCCTCACCTCAAGGTCATTTTGCGAAGAAAAATAAATAAAAAAATAATAATAATTGAACAATTTAAAGTATGCCTTTCGTAATAATTTCCCTTGCGAATGTTTCACGCGAAGACTCGGATTACCGAGATGACGAGAAAGATTAATTAAAATATTCCACTTCCAAAAAATTTTCAAGATTGTGTCCTTGTCTCTTGTGACTCATTTGGATCACAGCCAATCATCTTTTTTTTTTCTTTCTTTTTTTTTTTTTAATTTTGGACTAGACACGATGAAGACAGCACCTGTTACGCTACAGAGGAAGTGACTTAAGTTTCTTACGCGGTTATCATACAAAGCAACAAAAAAGAGGGGGTTGAATATATATATATATATGTTTAACTCTTTGAGGCCCATATTAGGGAAAAACCATATCCGAGTTAATTATTTGTATAAGAAATAATAAAAAAAATAACGTATTTTCATTGAGTATATATTGTTTAGCTTTCACTATATGGGTCAATAAAATTTCGTCCCCCGTCTTATTTAGTATAGAACGAAGTAATTTCTGAGAAATTATACGATACGCTCAATAAACCGTAAAAGAATATACACATATTTCTTCAATTCTTTTGTTTGAAACAGTTAAATTAATGGGCTGTATCTTCGGTCCAGCCCATAAAATAACGTCCTAGTTAAGTTTTAAAATCGATTTTTAAAATCTTTCACAAATACAAAGCTATTAAAATGGAGTTCCGAAAGGAAACATAACTTCCGTAGATTGGAAAATTTAAAGACTTTCTCTTAATTATCCGATGAATTAATGAGTCAGCCCGAAAACTTACACGCAACGAAAGTTTCGGTCCGGAAGCCGGCCATAGAAGAACATGTCGAGATTGTAACGACATCTCTTATTATCTGGACGGACAGGTAAAGTAGCCAGGTAAATTCCGTCGAAATGAAAGGTAATTGGCGTTATCCCTAAGGCGGAAGGTAGTTTGTGTAATTCCACCCCGAATCGTACAGGCGTATCGACTGTAGAGTTCAGGTTCCCACCGTAGAGTAATTGCGTCTGGTAAAATTGAATGAATAGATGGCTAAAGGAGAAGAAAGGAAAGTGTCCTTTGAAACAAAGGAATCGTGTTTAGGCAAGGATTCTGCCCTCCTACAACCAAGGACACTAAACGGAAAGGATCGATGTAAACGTCAATGAATCGTGACGTCATTTTTAAACATCCTCCTCTATTCTCCATCCATCCCTCTTTACAGATATAAATTTTTTATCAATTTTCCGACTACAGACGTAACTTTCTTCCTTGTGTAAAGTACCATTTTTAAAGCAGGAAGTCCTCTTTATGTAGCGAAATAATAACATTCTTGTTTCGTTTATATACAAAAGTAGTACGATCTTGATTAAAGTTTGCTCGATAATTATTAAGAAAACTTTATGGAAATTACCATTTTAAAAATCGAAAAAAATAATTACTCCATTGAATATATACAAAAGAAAAGAGGAGTTTTTCGGTGTTAAAAATCAAGAAAAAAACAGGTAAAAATTTTGATTTTATTTCGATGTGAGAAATTTTTACACAGATAAATCCATGAGAAACTCCTTTGTTCTGTTCGAAAGAAATAGACTGTATCATTCCCATAACGAAATTTCTAATTAAGCAAAATATATAAAAACTTTAGTTAAAGAATACTTTTTAAAACATTATATACGACTGATACTCGGTAACTTAACCTTATTTAATGATGGTATAAGCAAGATTTAATTTACTTTTTGCATGGTTGGTTCTTAATTTTAAGGAAGTATTCTTTTATCAATGCTAAAAGAGAAGTCTTGTCACAGATCTTTCGGTTGATTTACAAGACGTAGGTTATACACCATTATAGTAAAGGTAGGCGTGATACGTAATATTTCACAAGGATCGTGATCTTTCTAGATTCACACAACAACACTTGAAAAGGTAGTTTAAACTTCCTTAAATGATATAAATTCCCCACAGTGTTGTTTCTAAATGTTAAATAATATATTTTATTTATTATTTTTTATTTTTTAAATAAAAACCGAAACAAAACTTTAAACTGTTTTGATTTATTATGTAAGCTTGGATAAGCACACTTCTTCGAGCGCATCCATTGAATAATCTAGATAAATGAGCCCCGGGCAATCGTTTAGACCATCTGTTTTACACTTCTAACTGGATCAGAAGAGCAAAATTTTGATCAATTGAAGAAGAAATTTATAAATTTTGGCCCAAAAGAAAATCTTTATCGGAAGAATCGATCGATCTTTTTTTTTTTTTGTTTCGGATAGAGACGAGTAACCTATACTTGGTATCGTTTTAACGGGTTTACAGCGTGGCAAACAGAAAATGGAAGGATATTTTCGTCTTAAAGTCAGGTCCCTCACCTTACTTAAAATAAACTACGAGACATAAATCGTCTGCTAGCAAGGAAATCATCCCAATCGGTCTCGAGATGCTTTGCAAAATGTTTCTCCAAACTATGAATAGATGCGATCACGTGACCGCCGATACACGTGGCCATGATTAGAGGGTGGTGAATGCCAAGATTAGGATATTCACTCTTCTGACACAATACGGCTGACGAGTGACATAGTTTTTTTTTTTCTCTCTCTCTCTCTCTCATAAGAAAAGCCTTCTTATCTGATCGAGGCCGAGTAGTATAGGGAGCGAAAACCGAATAATTACTCTATATAAAAATGTACGTATAGTTTAAATGTAATAAGAAACGACGTTAAGAATAAAATATATATCAAAATTTTTTATCTTATAATTATATTTCAGCAAGGGGTTGTTAAGCGTGGAAGAGGTGCGTGATGATGCGCATCTACAATACTTTGTCAACAGATCACGTATACAACAAGAAAGCATTCTGGAGGCGCCACAACAATCGTCTGACTGGTCGTGTAAGATTGTTCCCACGGAGACCATTCCTACCTGTTTTGTGGGTCGAAAAGAAAAGAAAATATAATATACCAGACGTATATTTTTCGTAGTTAAATCTCTCGTACTTCATTCCTACCTGTTACATAAATATTGTAAAAGTTCGACACTCCGGTAACAAGACATGTAGTAAAACTATCGAAAACACGGCAATTACGAGAAGAATATTTTAAAAAAAATTAATTAATAAAACGTAGAATAAATATAGGTATATCCCCGTTTCATTAAAGTAGTACGACTAGTTTTTTTTTTTTTTTTACATGGTGGAAATTTGAATTTAATGGATGGTAAAGTTGCAGATGACATTAAATGCTGTCCTATATGCGAGTGACTTTTAAGATAGATACAGGGAAGTTTTTAATTGAGTGAAGCAACGAGTTTAACTAGAAAATTTCCTGTACTTTCTATTTTAACTGTAGAACGAATAAACCCTTTTAAAAGCGATTAAAATCACTCCCGAAAGAGCCGGTATCGTTGGATATTTAACAGTTCATCCCGATCATCCGTGATTTTAGTTATTGTTTGGAATCGGTAGTGCAGCTTTTTTTTTTTTTTTTTTTCCTTTTAAATATATTTTCGTAGTTGAAAATTATGGATAAAAACCTGTTCCATTAACTAAAGGTGGACAGGAGCTTCACGCATCAGCTCTGAAGGAAGTGGGATGGAACGGAAGCAGAGAAATCTAACCTAAAAATTACGAAGATTCACCTGTTGAAGTTCTCATAGATGAATGTTTATTTTTAAAACCGTCTTTATTGAAGTGTTTTCTTTTAAGAAAATAACAGTTGTATGTATCTACCTGAATAGCACCAGTCTGAAAATAATGTTTCCTGTCGGCGCCAACCATTCTTCTTCTCAAAATAAATACTGGGAAAAAATAAAAAAAAAACTATTTTTGAACTTTCGCAGACTTGTAAATTTTAAGTTTTACGTAGACTTTTTCTGTTGTTAAATCGAGGTAAATAGTGGAAAGAGAAAGTGATTGATTGGTAAAGATTGTTAGGTAAATACCGGAAGCGTTGGAGAAGGTTGGTTGTTAAGCACCTGACAGAACGGGAGTGGCCTAAGGCTAAACGTGCTCCGCACGGTTTTGGGATATATTCGAAGCTAAAATATCGATAGAAAGGCGCAAAAAGTTTCTTGTGTAAGATACGAAATTGAAGAAAATATCCGCAAGAAATCAAATTTTAGCAGAGTTTTCTACGGCAGCAAAGTTTATCAATGTGGAAGAAGAATCGCGCCGTTACATAATCGTTTGTATAGTATCTTTTCGGGTGATTTTTAACTTTAAAATACATTTGGGAGTATAGAAAAATACTTGGATTATATAAAAAGCATATTTTCCACGGTGAAAAAGAATTAAAAAATGCTTCGGAAGTGCTCACCTTTCCATAGAATCGTCGGTTAATCCAAAATATTTCTAGTAGCGCGTTGTATAAGATATTTTCCCAACATTGACGTTGCACTAGACATTACAGTCGGCAATCTACTGATAATCTGGAACCGTGTTCTTGGATGGCGTGTAGAGGGCAGGCGAAGTCGTGGCTGAGTGAGTCTCGTTGACGCAATTGGCCAAATTTATTATTAAAGGGAGCAGTGGATTGCGGTCCGACGTGTTATTAAACACGGTGAGAGATCTCGATTCGAGAAATTAACCGGCAAAAATATCGTTTAAAACACCAATATAATATTAAAACGGAGGAGGAAAAAAACTAAGTTTGAAACATCCAAGATGGCGGCCTATCACGTGACGGTTCGAAATTCCCTGGAGAACGGCCGGGAGAAATCATTGGATCGTAAAAAACAAACAATCTACCACGTGATTGATAGCCATCTCGAAAGACTTTCGATTTAAAACGTTAAGAAACATAATGGCGGTCCCAAAATGGATTCGCAATTTAGTATTCTCTCCGAGCAATCTACGGGGCATTCGGGTGGAAGCTACTAGATTTTTATCCGTTCGTTTCTTCCCCTCGTTTATAATATCGGTAATTAGATTACTGTTAACTCGTTAAGATGAGGGTGAGTTATGCAAATGACCCCGAAGAGAACCCGGTTTGTTGCATATCTGATATAAGAGCCGCCGACGAGCAACCCGCAAAGAGATAGATGGTCGAGATGAGTCAATGTACCAAGTATGCTCATGTTCGTCGTTACAGGGTTCGGGAGTTAAGAAACTAAAGGAAAATAAAAAATAAATAAGTGTAATTTTCTCCGGTCGTGGACATTACGGCAGACAGCATGTAGATGACGTCACATCACGTCTAACGAATCAAACTAGAGAAAGAAGAGGGATGGCATGCGTACTTTGCACTCTGTTATCTCTACCTGTCTTTCCCATGCTACTTATCTTCGTGCTGTTTGCCTACCTGGATGTGATTCAGTCTCATTGACACACGGATGGGTGGGTGAATTTTCTCTCCTTTCATCGTCCTTAATTCGCAAAATTCAACTTAAATGGCCGATTAATCCCAGTAGAATCCAATCATTTATCCTCGTTTAAACCGGCAAAACAATCGTCCATATCTAAGACATAAAGTAATTGCACCTCGTACAATCGAATTTGAAAAGCATAAATTTAATATTCGCATGGTTTTTTTTTTTAACGTAATTTACCTGTTTAGCGGGTGTAGAAAACTCATCGAAATTTTGACAAATGAATAAAGGTGGAAGAGGTACTCCTGTATATAAAGCATAGCGACATGATAATTTACGAGGCACGTAATGATCATAAAATGCAATATAGGTGTACAGAAATAGAAGAGACATTTTTGAGAAATGTATTCACTTCTTATCTTACTTTACAAAGGTGCAAGATTATTCACGCTGATAAAAATCATTTCTATAGATTTTTCTCACAGAACGAGAGAAAGATAAATTGCAATATCGCATCTAAAATCAGTGCAGGGAATGCTATTTTAATCATTTGTTTTATTATTATTATTTTTTTTTTTTGACGTGTTCTCTCTTCCCTTCGATCTTTTCACTTTGGCATTTTTTTTTTTTTCTGCCACTAAAATGCCAACCATTTATCTATTTTTAATTAAATTAGAAATCCCGTAGAATATATCTTTATAACACGGTCTTTTCTGACGAATCCTCTTCATAATACGTAGCCCTTTTAATATATAATTTATAGATTGCAGCCTTTTCTGTACATAAACAATCCTTTTTCATAAATAACCATGTTTCTCTATGCGTAGACATCCTTTATTCTGTGTAGTCTGTCAGTAAATATATAAGGCGTTTATAAGTACACATACACGTCAAAAAAACAAATCAAAATATACAAAAAAAAAATGCCTGGAATGTATACATGTAAATGTATATATTCTACGCACGATTTTCCAAAGAAAAAATTCCCAAAACTAAACTTTTTATACCTTTAAAAGTAACGAGAAGGGAGGAGACGTTTGCAGTATGTTAACGAGAAAAATTTGGAAGCGAGCCGAACAAACCCGGAAAGTATATAAACGTTATCGCATCCAACTTATCAAGTTATCGAAATAAATTAATTAGAAAAAAAATCGACGATAAAGTGACTTACCTGCCGGAGGTATGCTTTATCCAATGCTAAAAATCCGAGCGAAGTAGAGACGTGTGTAAGATACGGTAGTGAGTGACTATATCGGAATCGGTTAAAGTAGTTATCGCCTTGGGGCCAACAGGTTCTCACGACCCCCGTCTTTCGTACGCTATCGTCAACTGGGTGACATTACACAAACCAATGCGCAATTCGCTTTAACTTATGTTTGGACACACGTTACGTCTATCGCTCAGATACAACATACTTTTATCACTTTATCTGTCAACATGATATTACCTACTTTCCCACGCTTCCGATTCTAGGCGTTAGGTGGCGTGCTGCGTGTGACGTAAGTCGATTACATCCCGTACTTTGACAATCGATTCTATAACTAGTCTTTTTCTTTTTTTTTTTTTTTTTTTTTAATTCTTTTCTTTGCGTGTTTTGTTTTTAGAATTGCGCTTTGTTTGTTACGGAATGTAAAAAATTCTCGCGGATAAAATGCGAAAATATCGCAATTTTTAATATATTTGTATAATTTTCTATATTTTTTAATTGTTTCCATTAAAAATAAACGAGAAATAATATTTTTTAATTAATTTTTTTTGCAGGATTACGGTGCGGGTTATAGTCCGATATTCGCGAGTCTTACGCTATTTTCTATCTCCCCGTGTTTTTATCGTTAAAATTTCGAGATTTATTCGTATTTATTTTCAATTCTACACACGAAAATAGTCAGTTTTGACGTTATTTTTCCGTCGGAAAAGGTACGAAATGTAAATTTTACAGTTATTAAACCCGTCGATAAAGTTTAATTTTTGCTGACTTAAACGTATTCTTTGGCTTAAAAAGTCGATAATATTAATTGATAAAAGAATACAATTTCAGCATTAAAATCGATTTTATATATTAAACTGCATTGAAAAATAATTGTAATTCGCAAAAATACGAGTTTAAAAGTATTTGCTCTTCTTCTTAAATCTCTTGTTTAAAAAAATAATCCGAAAACAATTTAAAAATATATCGGATATCGACTTCATTATATTTGGATTTATATGTATATAAAAAAGAAAAAAAGTATTCTCTAGATAAATATATACATTAAAATAATAATAATTCCAGAAAGAAGATATTTAATACTTTGTTTTTCTATAATGATTATTTTCTTAATAGGCATAATATTTTTGTGGAAAAAAATAATAATAATAAAAGCTTTATTATATACTTTTATTATTTAAAAA
The DNA here is from genome assembly GCF_030686945.1 of Centruroides vittatus. Taxonomy (NCBI): domain Eukaryota; kingdom Metazoa; phylum Arthropoda; class Arachnida; order Scorpiones; family Buthidae; genus Centruroides; species Centruroides vittatus. The sequence continues at coordinate 11,196,837 of NW_027122718.1, read as the reverse complement.
CATTTTACAAAGGTTATTATATTTATATTTATTTATAATCTTTAATGGAAAACAATCGAAATATAATACTTTAGTCAACTTCCAACTCGGATTTTCGTAAAATTTCTATTATATATATATATATATATAATTGTTTTATTTAAATCTAAAGATTTAGATAAGAACTCGGGTTTTATCTACGAGGAACCGGAATTATAAAGAGAAATATTGCAATTATGCCTTAAATTTTTAAATAAATATCTTTAAAAGTATGTAGTATTTGATAATAATAGCTCTCGAACACTCGAAGTTACTGATAATTCCATTATCGTTATTTAGTATCCGAGCGAAAAATAGCAGCAATTAAGATACGATTCTTGAGAATCTCTACGAATGTTTCTTCTCAAATATCGATTATTATTAACAAGTACGTATATAAACATTCAAAATCTTCAAATAACATCTCTAAATGGGATAAATATTTCTTCCATCCTCTTATAATCACTTGAATATTTTTTTTAATCAGGAAACGTCATCTTCATCTTCCTCCATCCATTTCACTAAAGATGCTTAAATTATTCTCGATTAATATAACAAAATAATAAAGTAAATGTTTATAAAACACATAAAAATATCAAGCCTTTTGTTATTTAAATAATTTATATATATATAGGCCTATATATATATATATATATAATACATCGAGTTTAAGTTTTATTTTGCATAAGTTTACGAAAGATATTTTGCTTAATTATCTCTCGTTAGGAAATTTATTTTAATTATAAAATATTTAATTAATTTTTTTAAAAATATTTTATATTAATATATATAAAAATTATAAAGATTTTAAAAGAAATCTGTGAAAACTCATTAAAATTTTTCTATTTAAAAAAATTGTTTTTCTTACTTTACTACATCTTTTAAAGTAATTTAATTAATATAATTTCAAAGTATTCGTAATTATTTATATAAATAATTAAGGAAATTCAAATAAGATTTAATAATATTTATTTTACAGATAAATCAATATTTGAAATAAATTTTTAAACATTTTTTTTTTTTTTTGTTTTTTAAATATATCGAATTTATTTTATTTACACAACTTTTAAAGGAAATTTTTCCTTTTTTTAAAGACAAAATCTGATTAAAATTCGTTTGAAATTCTCATAATAAAGTTTTTTTTTCTTCTTTTTTAATGCAAGTTAATTAAAAATCAAAGTGATGCGGATGCAAAAGATTGATGAGGAAAGATGAAGAAGAAGAAGAGATGCTTAGAAAATAGAAAAAGAAAAAATATTTTTGAGTACGCTAAATTTAATTTAATATATTGTTTTTTAATGTGTGTTTTTTTTATTTCGGGGAGGGGGAAGTGTATTTTTGATAAGAGAATAATGAATTTGAAGTTTTTCATTATTAACTGTTAACTTACGTCTCGATAACATCACGCTCATCACGAATAAAATTCGGGGAAATGTAACGTTTTCGGGTTGATATATAACACCTTATATAAATCCATTATTGAATTTTCGATGAGATACAACCGAGAGAACGAGTTAACATTTTTTTTTTCTTATTTCTTTGTAACTTTTCGAAACTAACAACCACGAAAAGTACCGTAACAATATAAAAGAATATTATTCTTTTATTCTCAAAAAGAAATTTCGTGACTAGAAGGAGCCTTGTAGATCGAGATAGAACCAGGAAAATCCTGACATAACTTTTTTTCTAATCTTTTTTCCCTCCCCCCTTATGAAAAATAAAATGCATGCCTGGTATACTCCATTATAAATTCCCTTATTTTAAATAATATTTAAAAAAATTATAAGGAAATTAAAAATGGTAGAGATATATTTTCTTTGAAACGATTAAAGAGTGTTTTCTTTGGCAAACATAAATAATTTCGTTGATAAATTAGATTTTTGTAGAGCATCGGAGATCGTCCCCGAAGCAAAAATATGCTTTAGAGACCGGATTCTAAAAAAGCGGTCCTACTTCTTTACATAATAAAATAATATCCGAATGACAACAACACTTTTTTTTTTTTCTTTCTTTCTTTCTTCTTCTTTTATTAGTCACGAAAACGTGAAAACTACGACATTTTTCTAACCAGAGTTTTAGTTTAGTTCCTCATGCTCCCATTACAATCGGATTCTACAAGTTGCTAACGTTTCTGTTGTTTATAAACCTTAAATATTAATAAATACACGTAAATTTTAAAGCGTATATTTACACGATTTTAATCCTCCATCAATTCGCATCACACGCTCTTCCATTTTGTAATCTTATTAATTGGAATAAAAATCGATATTTGGATGATGATGATGATGATTATTATTATTATCGCGTGTTGTGTTTTTTTCTTCTTTGATTTATTTATTTAAATAATAATAATAATTTTAAAAAAAGAATAAAACGCTCGCGGATATTCCGAGTGTCTAAACGAGTTACGTCAGAACTGATCGACCTTCGACACGTAAAATCTAATTTAAAAAAATAGAAACATCGATTTTTTTTTTCTTATCTTTACTTGAAATATTATCTAAAAATAAAGTTTCCGTTCATTTACATAATGTTCCGCGTGTTTTTTTTTAATACTAGAAACAACGTAACTAATATCGGAAAAATGAAGGGGGAGGTGTATAAAAACGATAGCGAAAGTTACTTTCCTTCGTCGGGATCTATATACTTCCCCTCCCCGTTATTACAAATTGGATAATTAGATTCTAAAAAAGGAAAAAAAGATAGAAACTTTTAGAAAAATTATCTTTAGTATAATTAAAAAAATAATAATAATAATAAGGAAAATCAGAGGCAGTTTGTTGAGTAAAGAGATAACGGAATCGATAACATTGTTAAATTGTAAACTGATTATTTAATTGAATTGTAACGGTGGCGAGTTTCAATAATTACATGATAAATTTTCTGTTTATTCGTTCTTTTCGGAAACAGAAAGTGTTTGTTTCCACGTTGGCACAACCCCGATAGAGTTCATTCGAAATAAGATTAACGTAACGACGTTATGGAAGTAGCCGGGACGAAGACGTAACCTTTATTGTTTAGAGGAAGCATAAAATATGGTCGTAAGTTGGTGTAACAACGAAAGAAACCGATAGTTAAGTATTATTCCTCCACTCGGACATTATATTGAACGAAGGAAATAGCCATTTAGGATCCAAAACGCAAGAGGGGTTATGGTGTAAACCAACCAGAAAATGTCTTCCATTGTTTTCTATAAGAATTGGTGTGTTTTTGGCAACCACGCGCAACCGGACCGGGCGATGTGGAGCAGAATAATCGCAGTTGACGATCGACGATGCAGTAAACAGCGTGAGAAAGAAGACCAAAATATATACTTCCGCTTGTCCATCTGGAGATACGCCTCAAAGGGTGTCCTCAGAGCACACTACCGAAAATCTTCCCACACAACAAGATGGCTTTCAGAAATCATCAAAGCGAACAGCGATAGTAAGAGGTGGACCGTTGACCCAACCTTGATAAATCCGTAATTTTAAAAGATATTTACAATCCTTTCGATTTCTCTGTAGATTTTATACAGCAACGAGCAGGATCTTCAGAGCATTTCTGAATGGAATCGCCCGACTAATCAACAAGATCCACCCTAGTTTTATATATAGAAAATAACTATATTTTCGTTCTTTTCCACTCTATTTGTTACATAATTTCTAAATTTGGAAAGTAATCACAGTTTTCTCTAGGTAAATATTAGAACGCACCGATTTCTCTTCATTTCCATTTCCATTTATCCACGGAGGAGGCATTCATTCAATTTTTAGAAACATCGCTTGATAAATTACTCGAAACTTGTTCTTATTTAAATCTCATTTTACAATACTTTGTAGTGTGATAATAACAAAGAAAATATTTTTACTTTCCATTTCGGTTTTGGATGCTTTTTGGAGCATGGAAACATTTCGTATCTGTATTATCCTCCACACAAAGGGATAAATTCTCTTCAGGATTCCTCAGTTTAGCCTAAAATACGATGAAAAATTACTTTCTATTGTGGCATGCTGTTCCTATTCTTGGTTTCCTTCGAGAACAAATCACTCGCGATCTTTTCCCACCTTTCTTCTACTTTTTAAAGCGAAAGTAAGTCTTGATGCAATGCGAAAGGTGATCAATTTACTTCACGAATTCGCCAATTTTATACATTTTATGAACCGTGCTTTTATGTAAACATAATATTCACTTTATTTACATATTAATAACCCACACGCCTTTAAATTTTGTTCTTCACAACCTTGAATTTGACGACAAGTTTAATAGGTCCGAACCCCTGGTTTTATGGTGTAATTATGAATGTTAGACTTAAATCTTATTCAAAAGTTAGTACGTATATAGAAGAAAAGAATGACCCAGATAGAAAACCAACAGATGGGGTATCCGATGGTTTAAAAAAATCATACACTAACGTTGTGTACGTAGTTTTTGGGTCTGTGTAAATAGACGTCAAAGCTAAGTGGCAGAGTAGAAGAGATCGATGTCGACGTTTAAGTTATCAGCCTAGCGAATCGATGTTTTCGAGCAAAATTCCTTTGAAAAGTCACTCCGAATTTAGGTAGAGAGATGTTCGAAGTCTGTTGTTGACCCGGTTGGTTTCACACCAAGGATCCTGACCTTGGCCACAGGATGTACGCCGACGAAATGGGTTGTCAGAACTCACAGAGTGTGAAGGACGACTCCGCGTACGGCACCAAACCTGCACATAGACTCTTCCAAAGTATCTACACGTTAAGCGTGTTCTTTCCCCACCCCCGAACAGTTCGTGACGTTCGGTGGATGCGCCGAATGAAAAGAAACGCAAACAATTCATTTTTTTTTCTCACTTAACACAACAGGTGTGTAAACACGGACCGAGCTTGTAAATACATTGATTACACTTTAAAACACTAATTTGTATCGAGGATCCTATGGAAAAAAAATCCACACTATCGAGTTTAATCGTCCGAATCGATACCAGATGGCGCGTCGCAGCCAAGGTCCGAAATTTCTTTTGTCCATCGTTTTGGCTGCCGACCCCTGACCCCTTTTGTCCTTGATAGGCCGGAAGGGAGTAGTTTTCTACTTCCGGCCAGTGGTGACGTCACCGCGACAGGTGTTGGAGAAATACCCAGTCGAATCGGATCCGTAGGAACGGTTAAGTAATTGGCGATTCTTTCTTTAAAGGTCACACGTTAACCCGAGGGGTGGGCCAAGATTTAAGTTCGTGCCGACCAAATTATTCTTACGTTCGATAATTTTTATCATTATACGGCAGGAACTAGGTAAGTCAGGCCTTTAACCAAACCTATGATTGACAAGACAATCAATACCAATGACGGTAATTGCGGGTCGACAATTCCCATTCAGACATCCTGCTCTTTATTGAAAAGATGTTTCTAAAAGGAAATGGATATTTAAATCGGCTAACATACGAAACTTTTGTCTTCTTTAAAACTTCTGGCAGCAACACAGTACGAAATTCGACAATAAAAACCCTTCCCATTCGTCACATTTCACTCCGTTTATAAAGCTTAAACTATGAAAAAAGATATTCATTTTTGGTTTCTAACATTCATAAAAACTCGTAACAATATTTTAAAGCGAAAATAACTCCAATACCGTCCTTCCGAAAGGAATTTCTTAAGGAAATATCCATCATAGTCCGTTGCAACTTCCATATCTATTCAGAAATTCTCAGTTCTTTTCGAATTTATATATATAAAAAAATAATAAATATAATAATATTTTCCAAAACATCTTCACGGATTGTGAACTTTTAGCACCAGAAGTTTCCTGCTGAGAAGTCTTTTATCACAAGAAAAAAAAGGAGGAAGAGTCGCAGAAAAGCTTAAAAAAAAAAGGAAGAAAATTTGCATATAAACTCTTTGAATAGTTTGAAGCGTGGTTAAATCAATTTTCTCTGCCAACTTTTTCAAATATTTCCTACCAAAAGATATCCGTCTTCATACTTTACACATTTATGGAAAAGTTTCGAGTTGGAAAGAAGATGCAAAATTCACTTTCCCTTTTTTTTTCTTTTCGTTTTCATTTTCGTCCTTGAAATTTCTATTCTAACTTTATTTCCTTATTGTTTCGAATGACGTAAAAAGTACTTCCTGACATAAAATAACATTTTTTTTTTTTTTTTTTCTCTTGGTAAATGGAGCATCTCCGAATTTATCCTTTTCTCCCCCTTTTCTTTTCCTTTTACATACATAAATTGTTATTCTTTATTAAATCATTTATACAACTTTCTTCTTTACGTTGTTGAAAAATATAAAAGAAATTCTTTCCCAACATTTTGGCTAAATTAAATTTATTATTTAAAAATGTATGCATTTTAATGGCTTCTTCCTTTATAAAAATTAAAATTGCTACCTTTTGATAACAGATGGTAGCACCGATCTCTTGTTTGCTCTTCTCTTTCCTTATAATATATTAATTTGTGTGTTTTTTTAAAAAATTAATTTATCGCTTAAACTTTTTAAAATGAATTAATACGTAAGATTAAAAGAAATAGAATAAGGGGAAATAAAGAAAATCGAAGATATCTCTGCGAGAAGAGAGTGAACGGGGGAGAGCGAAGGGAGGAGAAAAAGAGCGAAAATATAAATACTGTAAATCATTTTTGAAAAAAATGGATTTTTTCGCCATTTGCTATGGGGTTGTAGGAGAGGAATGAAGTGGCGTGGTTGAAAATCGTTTGGACGGAGAGGGCTACAGAACTCTTCCTTTCTCCACCAGCTGTTGTCGGAAAATGCAGGTGGGACGGAATCATTAGCTTTTCAGAAATAACTCTTGTGGAAAACAAAACTAAGCGAGCTTCGTATCAATGGCCAGTATGACCTGTAAGGTCACATCCGCATGAAGGTCACCGTCGTGGATATTGCCGGCGCCATGCATTGTTTTGGACTAATGGAGCGACCGATCCACCTGGATCCAAGTCGAAATTCCGACTTTATTTTTACATTAATGCCAAGCTTTAATTGCTATTTCTATACAGTACGATAATTGTTACCGACCTTTTTTTGGTTATTGTTCTCGATTTTGCTTTAAAATTATCCCAATAAATTATCATAAATTTGTTGTTATCAGTCGAGTGAGCGCTTTTACCAACCCGAATATCTAATTCATTAATCACGTTTCGCCTTATCAATGTGTTCCAATTTATTTTTTATTCGGTTTTCTTTCCCCTTCGAACGGTAAATTACGTTAAACCCAGTCAACTCGTAAACAAAATTTCGAATTCGGTTAAATATCGCCAAGTGCTCGTTGCTGGTGTACAGTTCGCTTAATTGACCGGATTTCCAGATTGAATATACATATTTGTTAGCGTTAAATTAATAGTTTAGTTGCTCTATCAATGGCGTGCGTGCAAACTTTACAATCGTTTCTGTTTGGATTATCGCAATGTCGAGTTTCCTATCCAAAGACTTGCAAACCACGCCAGAAAAGTGTACAAGAGAAAGTGGAAAACTAAAAAAACCAAGGACCCATTGGCATTCTTTGTCGAGGAATTCCTGCTAGTGTTATTTTGGTACGAGGTAAAGAATTTTCACATACATTAAAACTTATTACTTAAAATATATTATCATTGTCATCCCGTCTCCATCCTCATCGGGATGAAGACACTTCCTAAAATTGTCCATTCTTCTCGTTGTATTGCCTCATTCTTTCATTCTTTTCCTGCAAATTCTCTAAATTTGTCTTCCCATCTCCTTCTTTTTCTTTTCTTTTTTTCCTGTATTTTTCAATCCAGTATATCTATTTTCGTATCTTCTTGTAACGTGTCAATTAAAAAACAAAATACATACTATTTTACCCGGTTATTTATTTAATTTATAAATTACAAATCACTTATTAAGTTATTAGATATATATCTATATTATTTTCACACACTATTTAAAGTTTATAACGAGATATAATCGAAAATTCTGCCGGTGTACGTAGCGGATTTTGTAACACTTATTCTTAAACCAGTTCCGATGGAGTCGGTTACAAGAAAGGGGGAAGATAAAAAAAAACAAGCGAAAAATATTTTCCCGTGGACAAAATGGGCCGAGAATGGTTAAAAATATAAAAACGGAGAGCTCATCTTGTCCTCTTCACCTGGTTCTCATTATCAAGTTTGTTACCTTGTATACAAGACGATGACATCAGGTGAACAAACTCGGAGCAGGTGTACCGTTATCGCTGCTGAATACGAATGAAATATTCTGATCTTGTTTTATTTTCGAAACCGAAAGTCGTTACGCAATCTGTTTTTAATTATTTTCTTTCTTTTAATGAGAGAAATTCCATCATAAATCGAGGAGAATCCCTCCTCGTTTTTTTCTTACTTCCAGCGTCTTCGTTTCATCGAGTGAAATTGATTCGACCAGGCATTTTCTTGATTGGTCAATTTTGAATTTTCAAATTTAGACCGTTTTTTTTAAACGTATTTTAAATGCAATATTTAAAAAATATTCATTTTATTTCTTTGTTTTATAAGAATTGTACGCCTAACAGGAAAATGAACTATTATATATTAGGTTAAGTAGCGTACTACTGACACAAAAAAAAGTCTTAATTTTATAGTAATTAAGCATCGTTTCATTCAATAAAAAACTAATTACTTAATTTAAATAATCTCGAAACAATTAACGACTAATTTTATTTTGTTCAAGAAATTATTATTATTATTATTTTCTATTGTAAAAATTTCTATCCAAGCAAATAAGAATTTCAAATCCCCGATGTATCGAGTTTCCGAGTCATTTAAATTCGTAAAAAATAAATTTAAATATACACTTAACACCTTATGTTATGAATCTATTAAATAGCCTTTCTTTAAATAGATTTATAACTTTACAATAAACGAATTATAATAATTTGAAGACGGATTTTCTTTGAAACAGTTGTTGGCGAATAGAAGACGTTGAAAGGCGCTAATGTAACGGAGTTGTGATTTAAAGAAAGGCGATTTAAAAAGCGGGGTTTAACCGAGGAAATTTAAAATTTACAATAGATTTAAATAATCGACAAAGATTTCTTTTATTCGGTTATCAATGCTTGGTATCTGCGTAGGTACAGAGCATCCCCACAAGAAACCAATTCCTCACCTGCCCATAACATTTATATTCTTGTAAAGATAAACTTCCCAACGGTTCGTATAATTTGTAGAAACCACCTGACTTTTTAACCGACCCTCAAAAACGGCTTGTAACTTCCTCACCTGCCTCATCCCTTCTCGACTCGGCGGTCGAACACACCTGCCCGACACCCTACGAACAGAATAGATTATTAATGATGACATCAGTACATCTGGAGTGTTTTCTGAAGCCGTTAAGGTTTGGCACGTGGCATCCACACGACTACAAACCACCTTGAAAGACAATCCGTTAGCGCGAGGACACATGCGGCCCATTGTGTCTTTCGGTTATTTGTTTGCGGCTACGGGATGCACGAACCTCAACGGAACTAAACCAACAAAGACATTAAAAGTCACATTTGAATCACTATGAATCCCGCAGATGTAAAGAAAAATCCGCCGAACCACAATAGCTGAATAGGTTACATACCGAGGTTTTCAAACACATTCGAACATCCGATAACCATCAAAAGCTTAAGTTTACACTTTAAATACTCTTAAACTTTTATCAATTTGTTAAATAACTAAACAATTTAACCTTTAATTTTAACTTTATCTCCGGTTTTCCGATTAATTAACCAAAGTGAAAGAGATTTTCTTCCTTCGTTTGAGGTATTGTTAAGCGGATCGACATAACTTTATGTGAAGAATCTATCCAAGCGCAAATTTACACTTCACGTAATTTCATTGATTTCTCTATCGAAGTTGAATATATTCACGCCATTTTTTTCATCGTAATGCCTTCTTGAAAAATCTGAAAGCCATTGCCTTTCATCCATCACGTAACAGATATCCAACAGAGATGCAACATCTGCTCGACCCTTCTTCTTCCATAATCTGTGTCGTAACCGTTCTCTAGGCAGGAAAAAAAGCGCTTGTTACACAATGTATAAACATGTTATTGTGTGTATCTATGCGTTATAATTAACTATAAAAGTTGTTCGATGTTTAACTTTACAACTCGTCCTCTCTATACAGAGAGTACTCGAACTATTTATCTCCTTATTTTTTCACTTTGTCATTGTCGTCCGTACAGCTGTAGCGTATTATACATTACAATTAACAGCTAACTTCTGACTTATTTTTTTTCCACAAACCTCTTTAATTTATTCTAAAGATTTAACATTTATATTTAGCATGAAAAAATAACAAAAGAGTTCAGCTAACGCCCACTATATGAAGGTGTATTCTCCACGTGTTTCTGTATTAAGGACGAAGAACTGGAAGACGAAACACGAACAGATTGACCCTTTACGTGACTCGAAAGGTTATCGACATCTATATTCTCATCCTTATATCAGAAGAACGACGGGAATAAAGATAATCGAAATATTTAAATTTATAATTATCCATTTGATTTCCTTATCGGATCAAATATCAGTGGGTTTCACCCCATTACTGAGTTCCAATGTTTGTCACCAATATCCTCATTATCATATTAGCATTGTCTAAATAGGAAAAATGCGTTTACAAACTTGTTTACCGATGGTGTCAAAGCATGTTTTGAATCCATGAAGATGATGATCTAGAAAATTTGAGGTCAGTAGACTCCGAGTGAGGTCAAAACGACGACCTCCGACCTACCATTTTTTGAAGCAAACAAATATAAAAGGTCAGTGTCAGTAGGACAATACAGAAACTTTTCTCTACCGTCGAGAACACGCCAATGAAAACGCATAGAAGTACACGAAATTACGGGATTTCTGCGTAATTAAGTGTGTCTGAGAGATCGCATCTATAGCTTCAAACGCCCTTAGTTGTGTCCAAAAAAAAAAAAAAAAATGTCTTTGTACGGGATGGAGTAATTTGAGTAGCTTATTCAAATGTAGCGTCCAACTTATTCTTTCCTGAGGGAAGATATAGCAAACACTCATTTATAATCCTGTCCTCATTTGTCCATCATTCTTATCTTGGCTTCAGGAAGACAGTCCACGCTCTTGGTTCATTGATCGAATGTTTGCCCAACTTCCTTCTTAATGACTCGTTTGTAAACTGGATAGTAACTAATGTCATCTTTGCCGGGAGGTTGTAATGAATGAGCGCCATTTTGTTACTCTTAAAATAAGCCACAGGATATTAATTTGTTAATGGATGTTTGCCTTTCTTTGTACAGACTGATTCGAAAAGTTCGCGTCACGCCAGTTCAAATATAAAAACGATATCGAATGTCGAAACTTTCTCACCCTGGTCGATAATTATATGGACCCTCTTCATCGGGTTGCAAATTGGAAAACGATCCAAGATGGAAGAATGGACACTTCTCTAATTATAATTACTAACATATTCCCTCTTCCGGCGGATATAACGGATTTTCTAGGGTTTTATGTTCCACCTGGAAGAACGATCGACAGCCCAGAACCCTTTTACAGGTGCTGGCTTTTTGTTCTCGAAAGGGAAATTATGTACAGTATGTAAATATACAGGTTAATTCTCGGATGGATAAAGCCGCTAAGTTATTAGATTAATCGAAGATAAAGCTTATACTTCTTTGAATGGATCATAAATTAGATTTACGAATGGATAAAACTTTTTTTTTCGCTACAGAAAAAACACCACTCCGGTATCGAGTCGATTTAAAAGTGCAAGAGCTAAGCACCATTGAATTCGGGAGCCTTCACCTCTCCAGTAAAATCTGGATTTTTATATTGTGAATTAATCATATTTTCAAGCGAAAGCTCCCCCCCCCCCGAATTCTTTGAATAACGAACGATTTGGCTCATCTTAAAAAAGATTAAGAATTTCCCGAGATAATCCGATTAGATCGAAAAAAAATATTCTGGATAAAATATTTTATCCAGAATATATTTTCTATAATTTATGTTCGACGTTTGTCTGAGATGGGATTTAATTAATTGGCACAGATAGTTCATATCGATAAAGCCGCAGATGTAACATCTCTTCGTAGCGGAGGGAAAGTTAGAAGGAACTTATTTTAAAATGCAATATGTGAAAGATCAAGCGAGCATTCATCCAGATATTAATTCTTCGAAATAAATATAGAAATTCTCATGTTTATTTATTTATTTTAAGACGTCCGAAACAATTCCCATTCTGTAAACTCCAGGAAAGTGTTTATTTATAGTACCTAAAAATAAATAGGCTACAAATTATTCGTTTATCCGACACGGGCAAGCTCGTAATTAATTCTCCTTTTCCTGTTAGCCATTTTTTTTTATATTAAGCATCATTAACATTTAGATGAGCGAATCTTCTTCACACTTCATTATTTCGCCTCGTATCTCGCACAATGGGCAATGTGCCACTTCCTTAATACTAGAGATAAATTAAATGTTGTTATTTGTTGTCGTCGTCGATGTAGTTAGACAATGGCAACAATGACAACATTTAATCTCTCGTCTTACGACGTAGAATAACAATGGCAACAACAACAACAACAATACGGAAGGCAAAGCAGTAACAATAACAACAACACAACAACAACAGCGACGCTTTACCTCTAATTTCCAGATAAGGTTACACTGTAACACTAATAACTTATTGTAATATTTTTTCTATTTCTGAAGACAGAACATTGTCATTATTACAAATATAACTTCGGGGAAGAGAACAACAATAATAATAAATCATTTTTAACGTCTAGAAGACAGTCATTTTACAACAAAGACAATTTCTCCGGAAATACACTGTTAAATATGAATCTTTTCGATATTTTTCTGTAAATTTTCTTCTATTTAATATAATTTGATACACGTTTTTATCCTTTAGGGGTTGATAAGACTTCATTTGGCTAAACCCTATAAGAGATCCTTCGTATCCTCTCTTTACAAATGACCAAAAATTTGTGAAGAAGGTTATCATCAGTATTATTATTTTTTAATATTAATTTTAAAAAAATTGAGATTTGTATGTTATATGTGTGCGTGTTTTTTTCAACGGAAATACAGTACTCATTATCATAATAGTGACAATAACCAGGTTTTGTATTAGTGGTGCCATCTCGTGGATAAATAAATAAATAGTTCTTATTAATTTTCATTTTCACTCAAATTTCATACATTTCGTTTCTTCACATTCTTATATAGAAATGCTATTCGCAATGAAATGGCCTTTCTTCGAGGAAAGCAAATATGGGAGAGGAATTATCTTTATATTTCGTTAATAGCAAAGACTCTTCAAACCCGAAGAGTTCTCTCCTCGTTTTCCTCCTCTTCCTTATTCATTATCCCTATTTTTTACTTCAACCTTAAGACGTACTTTTTCACGTTTCCGTACTTAAAATTACGCCTGAAATTCGAAGTTTACTTCTAATTATAGCAAATTTTCTACCTGAAAGTCCCTTTTTAAAAGAGGGAATTCGCTCTTAATTTCCCCCTTTTGTAAGATTCTCCCTTTCTTTATAACCTTATGGAAGGAGAAAATCTTCTTACAAAGCGACAGAAATTAATTTATACACTTTACTTTTCGTCTTCATAGTTTTTTCTAAGGGCATTGAAGGGAAGGATGGATTATAAGAAGATCCACCCTTTCCGCAGCCATTTTGAAATTAAGAAAAGGGACTCTACTATTTGCTAATCTCAGAATGGTTTTAGAAAGGAGCCTTAATCCCGAATCTAAGAAAAATTATAAAAAAATTGAAGAAATAAATTCTATTTATATCAGATTTATATTAAAAATGTAAACAATAAAATAACAGGAGTATCCTTCGCGTTATCATCGAATTGCTAAAATAATCTTCAATTTTTCCGACCTATTTTCATATCAATTTTTAAAATAGATTAATTCTATTTAAAACTAGAATATGTAGGAAATATTAAATCGAAACATTATAGAATTAATAATCAGCAATATAAATAAATAAATATATATATATATATATATATATAATTTAAATAAAAAATTTATAGACTCTTAACAATAGATGTAGAAAGAGCCTTCAAGGCCTTCAATTTTCTGATGAGGAAGTCTGAATAAATGCAATTGAATGAATTACAATTAAATAAAATTATTAAAAATATATATATATATATATATTTTAATATAATTTATTCTATGCAGAATGTTTTAAATGTATTTTAAAATTTTGTTGTATTATAATAGAGGAAATGATACAAATTAGTTCTTTTAATATGAGAACTTACACTTTTTAAACTAGTTTACACCTCCTTATTTATTTATAAGCGATAAAACTTTTCCATTATCTCTACATAATATTCAAATAATAACTGAAGATGCCGATAAATAAAAGCGGATTCTTAATTAAAAGTAAGAAAAGAATTAGGGAAAAAAAAAACATTGTTTAGAATTACATATGAGACTTTTAAATTCTTGTTTTGTGTCTGTTCAACTGAATCAAAAAGTGGTTCTTTGTCAGACTGTGACTCTTTGTTGGAAAGAAAAAAAAGCAGGAGTGACCTCGATCCAACAGAAGAAAATGTGGAAGAAAAAGAAAATCAGAGTATTTTTTTCAATTCTTTTTATAAGGATTACACGATTTACAGTACATAAAAGTTGACAAAAATATCAATAGTTCGATTATTCAATATAACATTTAGCATACAAAGAAAAGATTTCTTTCAAATGTAAAGTGTGTAATTCTATATTAAAGTGTAGCCTACATTTTCTCTACTTGTTTGTTTGTTTTATATACAATTACAACAGGTAAAATTATTAAAATAAAATATAGAATTTCTTTCTATGTATAAAACGCGTTTTATTTCTATATTTCAACAAAATATTCAATTAATAACTTATGTCTCCAATTTTATTATTAAGTTACTCTAATTTTACATACAGAAAATTATAATTTATCGTTGGATCTGGACATTCTTCTTGTATTCATTATAACAAAACATTGCTGTCCACATTAATGTTTGGTGATTAGCGTAGGACCTATCATTAAATTATTAATGCTTGGGTCTGACCATTTAAAGGTTTCATCCCACTACTATATTTTCTGTATAATTTAAAGAATTTCATCAGAGGGTCTCAAGTGAATCTCAGTGAAATATAAGTTTTTATATAAGAAATATTGAAATAAATAATAATAAATTCGTTATTAGAAAATCTTCATACTGCTTACAAAAATATTTTAAAATCATACTCAATAGCATATTCTTTTGCAAAACAAGACGTTAATTACTTGGTACAGTTTTAGAGCCACTTTCGATTCCCTCCTACAGTTTTGTACAAACCCCTTCCCCTTTAAACTCGTGTGTACGAATAAGTTCTGCAAATACTTTCTGATTATTTACTTATCCTGTAAATAAACAGACTTGAAGGAACAAATTCGTACGCTACAATCCAATTATGAACTTTTAGCAACCACCTCCCCTTTAAACTGCACAATAAATTAATAGACGGCTCCTTAATTGTATGACAAACGAACGACACAATGAATAAATTCACGAGAGAAATGTCATCGCATCTGCCATGAAAAATTATTATTAATGAGGAAAGAAGATTGATTTCAACTAAAATAGGTGTTTATTACATCCTGTATTCCTGTATACGTATACACGTAAATACAAATGTATCGAATTACATCAGTATTTGATAATATAGTCTGTAATACTACCGAAATTGTTTGTTGTATATACACGTTTTTAAACTGTATTAGATAAATTGGCTACTATAACTCACTTAAATGATTATAGAAATTACAGCATGATACAATCATGTTTTGAAATGTATTGTTACTCGTGTAGAAGTTATTGAATTATGACTCAAAATAGAATTATAATTTGAAAGAATTTTGTGTCTTTATCCAACTAAAAATAATTCACGCACAATATAAAGTTAAAGAATATTTTATTAGATTACAATTAACTATTGCAGAAAATAATACAAAAATGATAGAAATATTCTAAACAGAAAATCTGAAAATAATTGAAATTTTAACATTGACAGAAAGTTCATTTATAGTATTACAAGAGAAGAAAAACCATTGAAGGCATTGGAATGTTTAATCTTTATCATTAAGTATAAAAATAAATTATTAAATTAATATAAAAAAATCTTATACTTGGTAAATAATTTCATTTGATACAGCATTTTAATGCACACTGAATCACAAGTTATTGTGACTAGAATTTTTTTTCATATTAACTTTTCATTTTTATGAAATGATCCCCGATGCCAAATAACTACTAATTATATATTAAATGACAAAAATATTTCGTATAATTGTAAAAACAATACTTTAAAGTATCACATTTTTATGTTATTTAAGTATAGATATACAATAAAAAAAACAAAAATTGTGAACTCTGTACATATTCTGAATGCAAATAAATTCTTATTGTAATAAATAAATGCAATTTTAGCCAATATTTTCTACTGTAGTGAAGTATTAATTCTGTTTGAAAAGGTATTCCTGTTTTACACTTTTTTTTTTTAAATATATTTATATATTAAAATTTTCTATCATTAAATTGCAAAGTGAAAGATTTCAGAATAAAATATTGAAATAATTTAAAATAAAATATTCAAATATTGAACATAAATATATAAAAGTAATAGGAATATTAGTTTTGTTTAATTTAAATAATAGCAAACATAAAATATTTTAAATAAAATCTTATTTAATTAAATGACTAATATATACAGTATATATATAAATTTCTCAAAATTATCATTTTCAAAAATATTAACATGAAATATATTAAATAAACTAATACTTTTTTGAAAACTAATGTAGGGAATGTATTACGGATGTGATTTTTTCAATAGCATCTTATACAATGTGAAATAAAAATAATTTTGCTTCTTGTTTCAAGCTACCAAAAAGCTATTTTGAAAGGAAGAAAATATGTTTTAAAGTACATATATACATATAGATTTATCTACAACATATTACACAACACAATATTATACAGAAATATTTGAAGTAATCTCAAAAGACTGACAAGAGTCACTTTTTCAGCAGAGATCGGGTGTGTCTACTATAGACTTTTTGATCCGAAGGAGAATGTTGGTGTACCACTGATCCAGGCGAGAAATAGAATCGTATTCTTTAATGACATCTGTAAATCCGTCGATATCCTGTTCTTCCAATTTTCCTAATAAATTCTGAAATTTTAAATATAATTTTATGATTAATATTAATGAAATTTATATATTTAATATTCTTTGTAATCTAGAACAGTGTTCCATAACCGGTGTGCCGTCATGTGGCGAAAGGCGTGACGTGAACTTTTACATATTCTGTTAATTTAAAGTTTTATTTATATATTTTTATCACAATTGCCGTGTTTCTTATGCATGTATTTCGTTCTCTGCCGCAGCACCGATGAAATAAGATGCAGTTCGTTTATTCTTTATTACAAGTCACGCATTTTTATATATTCTATTCTAAAAAATTATATGTAAAATAAATTTGCTCACAGCTGTACAGGTGTTGATGTCTGTTTAATAATAATAATAGGTTATTGGCATTATGTAATTCTATTAATGGCATCATATCACACATTTTTGAAGGGAATAACATTTTGGTGTGCCCCGTTGAGTCACGGGTGTGCCGCAAGTAGAAAAAGGTTGCGGAACACTGATCTAAAATATTGAATTTGGCTTGATGATAAATTAAAAATTATAATAAATTTTAAAAATATGAAGCTTTCAAAACATTAAATAGTCATAATGATATATTTTGTAATTATTTGCTTTTTGTTATTTAATAATACAAAAATGAAGGTTTAGCATATTTCGAAATTATTCATAATCGAAAAATTCTTGTGTGATAAAAGTATCGTAAAAATAAAATTAACTATAAACTAACGAACATATGATTGAAATGTAAAGATTTTTGTCACTAACATGAAACTGTAACAGCAGCAGCATTCATAGACTGAAATCAATTTGTTATTAAGCTAGTAAATAAAATGAAATGAACATTAATGTATTATTGGTATTGGCTAGTTTGGCAAAAATATCATTTTTATAAATAAATTTTTAAGTTGAATCGTTAACCTGAAACCATTCATTCAAAGTATAAAATAGGAAACTGTTTCAAACAGTTAAATGTTCTACATTAATCCTATAACATTTGATACATTAATGCCAGAATCCAAAACACAGTACATGTGTAATTTTTATTTTATTTCTTAAAATGATATGTCAATGAAAGATGGATGAGTTGTTGCTAAACTGAAAATGTTTGAAATATTTGAATAAGCTGATTATTATTTTTATTTGGATTTCTAAATTTTGAAAGTCTTGTTTTCAGTTTATAAAATACTCCTATATGAAAATTTATTATTGTATCCTGTGTTGATTTTTATGATGTACACAGAATTACATTACAACTTAAAAATTAATTGCTCTAACATAAATATTTCAATTACTATTTACAGGGTTCCTACTCAAATTTTTGTTTTTAATTCCATGACCCTCACATCCCTTACGGTATGGCACATTAATAAAATAAAACATCACTTGACTTACTATGCACATACACTATTGCTTCTCCAACTTTTTAACTGGTTACTTTTTATAATTAATGAATTAGTGAAATTAAAAATAAAATAAGAAAGACAGAATTATGGCATGTCTTCTCTACGTAAAACTAAAATGTTTTATTAAATAAAAATAATTTATTCTGTTATTAACTCATAACTGTAAAACTTCAAGGCTTTGAAAAAAAGAAAAATTCATTAATTATTATTAACAAATTCTATATAATCCATGTATAAAAGTATAAATTTATTAAATTTGTCCCTTAATAAATTTTCCAAACTTTACAAAATATTAATAAACTGGGAAAAAGTTTCAGAAATCAGAAATTGTTTTTGTTATGAGATCAAAATTATTAAAATGAAAAATGATAAATAATACCAGTTGAATTAATATTAACAAAGAACCAAAAATGATAAATAACTTATCTTTTTTTTTTTCCATCAGTTCATTAACACCTGCCCTCAAACTTAAAGTATAAATTGTGTATGAGAGAGAGAGACAGAGTTAAAATATTTCAAAAAATTGTTATCAACATTAGATTATTAAGAGTATTACATTTTTCTCTCAAACTTATAATACTGCATAATTAATACAGCAGTTTTAAAATTTAAAAATAATAATTGATATTGTTGTATGCTTGTATATTTTGTGCTATAATCTTGAGGAAATTTTCTGTATGTTTGGGTGAAATCTTGGATTCTGAAAATATTCTGCACCTCCTTTTCATAAGTTGCATTGTACCACAATACTTCTTGCTGCTGCAGACAGCTACACTTGGTCAGCCAACAAAATCAACAAGGCAACCAAAGAAACAAATTCCCCGACTTTCCATGACTTTTTCCAAACATTAATGAAAATCCCTGATTTTCCAGGTGTATAGAAACCATGTATTTAAAATAATTAATTTGTATAAATGTAAATTTAGTTTTTAATACTGAACTATTATTAAGAATTTAAAATTAAATATTCATTGACAAAAAGTTATGTACCAAGGAAGAGGTATTGGAAGCAAATAAAACTTTATAGTTGTGAATCTAATGATGAACGTAAATAAGTGATCACAATATCATAGATATCGTAAATAAGTGATCACAATATCAGAGTTCCAAAGAAACAACATTATAATTTAAGTGAACCTTTATTACCCTGTAGGACTTCCTTTTGTTTGGATACATATAACAATACGATTGGGCATACAGGCACCATATACAATCCTGCAACAATCTGCCTACAGATATTGCAACTGCCTCTGCATATTCCTCACACTCAGATGGCTAAAGCTGGCATTCTATCTGATCCAATAAATGCTCAATGGATAACAAATATGAAGACTGGGCAAGCCAAGAAAATATAGTAATGTGATACATTCCTGAGAAATCCTAGTCATTTGCAGTCCTACCATCAAAGACAATACAAAGGCACAGGCTTACTTGAACTGTGCTGTCAATTTTCCTGAAACCACTACTAAAGGGTGACTGACTACTCATATAAGATGGCTCCCCAGATAAACATGCCAACAACGGGGGCAGTGTGCTGCTAAACAATAATAATAGTATCGAAGAACTCACCGGTGGTCTTCCACACTAACACAGTAGTCATCCATTCCCAAACAGAACTGGGATTCATTGTTAAAGATAATATGCTACTAATCCCTAAATGCTTAATTTCTCTGTCATGACAACTGCAAATGAAGCCAATGTTGTCGTAGCTGCTAACGACAAGATCTATACTAGTCACTATGCAGACAAATTTGTTTCTGCTTGTCACCTACCAATGACATAGAAGTACAGGACTTCTGCCTGTCTGGATGGTGATTGAATCTATATTTGTCTTACAATCAGATAATTATCTCTCCTGATGGTCTCTGGGCATTTAGAGCCTGCCTGCAACATGTGTATATCCACACACATCCACTACTCCTATCATCTTAGTCAGTCCAAATGATGGATAATTCAGCAATATGTTAACCTGTTCAGTCCAATAATGTGGCATTTCTGAAACTCTGAGCTGTGCTTAATGTTTCTGACTACATTGTACAGGCATGCCCTGTGTTGAAAGATCTCCAAATAGCAGGCACATTGATAATTCTAAAGACAGTGAGCCTTTTATAAGATGTTGAGGTTATTTTAAGACACACTGGTATTATCCAGTGTTCAATTTGACCACAAATATAATCATTTACATATCTGTATGCTAAGTTCTCTCAGTAATTAAATAATTTTATCTGAATGTATAGCTTTCTTGTCAATGAGTGTACTAATTCACAAAATGTCATATTCAATATTTTAATTAAAAATTTACATTAATTCTATGTTACAATAATAGATTTTTAAATAAAAAATAATATAAAATTAATAAATGTAACCATCTTACTTTTACAAATTTGCATTCACGTGAATCGGCAAATGACGGATTCATTTCTTCATACTTTTTAATAGCATGCTGTAAAAATATAAATTAAGAACATTTTAAAACACATGCAATATCTACATGAAAAATGTGTGTTATGTTAAATTATCTACATTTTTACTAAAGGATATTACTTAAAATAATTTACCTCGGCATTCAACAAATCAACACACATATGACAGAGAGATGCACAGAAGAAGTATTCCTTGGCACTATATTTCAATAAAGTATTTGACAAAGAAGCTGTTCCCACCTTAAAATTTTAATTAAAAATAGATTTTTTAATTTTTATTCTTAGATTATATAAAATAAATTATTAGATTTTAGACTAGATTAAAATCTTAAAAAGATTCTAATGAATACAAATATAGTAAAACTTGAATAAAATTAAATCACAAAATACTGAATTTTTTTTTCATTTTGGCAGTTTTGTTTTAAACAGGTTTTGGCAATTTTTTCTTCATTTTTTGTTATCTTTAAATTACACCAGATAAATGTCACATAGTTATGTTCCTTTTTTTAATAGTAAAAATCACTTTTACATATGTAAAGAAATTTTATTACTAGACTTAATCCAAATTAATAATTCCGACTAAAGATGGGAGTGTTCAAATGAAAAAAATCGGAACCATTCTATTGCAAAAATTTCTCATCGTTTCCAAGAACTTGTTCCAGGTATTTGAATATGAGCTCTTACAACAGCAAACAAGCCAATTTGAGTTCCAAAAACTAGTATCTGATTCTTATATCAAATTCTAATCACATTGACAGTGATACAGAGACCAAGTTATTCTGTGGTCTGTCTTTTCCAGGAATTTTGATTTTTTAATTAATTGTTTACTTTATATAATTATCAACATGTTAATAAACCCGTTTTTGAATACTAGTTAATTACTAACTACTCTGTACAAGACAAACATGTGTGACCTTATTCTCACTGTTTTCACAAATTACATTCATTGCTTGTTCTCGAGAATCGAATTGTTGAAAGTTCTTGATTCTTAAAAAGTGTTCAATTCTGTTCCTACAGAGACTAATATTAGTAAAGATCCTATATCCATATGTGGTCAGGGTCCAATCCTCATGCAATCCACCTATAGACACATCAGATCTGCTGGTCGGTAATGTGTGGGCTGGCATACTGGACAATTGCATATGGGACCATATACGCTGCCTCAAAGGACATTCATACTTGGTAATGCCTCATAGGATATTCATACTAGGTATTTCTCCATGATGACATGTCCTTATCAGCAAAATGTGACTTATAGTTCAAGCATGATGGAGCACTAGTGCATTTCTGCTCTCCTGTACATGATTGGTTGGATATGGAATTGGATTGCTGGATTGGATGTTGGGATCCAGTTGTGTGGCTGCCACAATCACCAGATCTGACACTTTTGGATTTCTTCCTATGGGGCCATATGAAGGAATTGGTATATCAAACTCCAGTTACTACCGAAAGAGACTTGGTTGCTTGTTTCATGCTGCATTCATTTTTGTGGACAACATGATGCTAGATCATGTGCAGTCAGCCATTCTATGGTTTGTGCATGTACGCCTCAATATATACAGTGACCATTTTGAGCATCTTCCTATGTAAGCATAATGTCATATGTAACTACCGATGTTCATGCTTCCATTAAAGCTTATTTTCTGTGCACCAGATGTGACGTAATACTGTTTCCTTTTCCATATTTCTCAAATTATGGGTCATAGAGTATGGTTCTTGGGTCATTTTTTATGTATTCTAAATGAGATTTTCACTCTGCAGAGTTTATGCAGTCTTGACAGAGAACCCTTTATATACAGGTATCCCTTGTATAACACAGTAGTTACGTTACAAAAAAGTGCTGTGTTATGCGAATCCATGCTATATGAAACAAATGACTAATATGAAACATGGAGTTAGGTTCCAAAAGTTAACAAAAGTATACTGTCCTTTTTCATTACTAAGAGAAATATGTTCACATTTGTTCAATCATGGACCAAGCAATTTTTTTTCCAGAATGTGTGTGTTTGAATACTGAATTGTTCAAATTGGGAACAGTTCAAGTACCAAGATAGCTCTGTATTTCACCTGTCATTTTTATGAATGATTACTTATCTATGGTTAAAGAAAAGTTAATAACGCTTCCCTAAAAGTGTTTAAATAAACTTTACTAAATACGAAGATTAATCTATACAAAAAACACGGTGACAGTCTTAAAGGCTAAAGTCTGAAAGTAATGACACTGACACCTGATTGATAGAAAAGCTAGGACAAGGAAGAAAAAAAGATTTGCACTATTGGTTTTCGTTAAATCTGATAAAAGGCACAAAACAAATTGAAAATTTCAATATTCTAAAATCCGTGAGCAAATTTGAGACAACATGCATGCTTACTTGAATAAAAAAAATATCAAATAAATGAGTTTTCACTTAAAAGTTGTGAAATTTTATACAGAGGATTTTCTAAATTCTCAAACTATGTTAGAGCAAAACCAGAAACTGTGTTTGGGAGATTTCCTCAATTTTTGAATCATGTTAGAGCAAAACCATGTTGTAGAAGTTGTGTGTTGTACAAGGAATACCTGTATACATATATATTTTAATACCTGTCCCTATTCTCTCCAATAGTGGGGTCAATAGGAATACTTATGTTTCAATGTAATTCTCTTTTCAACATGCAACTGGGATGAAATAAAACCTAATTTTAGTTTTTAAAAAATGTTTGCTAGCCAAAAACATTTGAAATACAAACATACCTTGGTTAATGTTACTTCTGGTAATGAAGCCTCGATATAATGAAGTTCACAATTTCAGGCTCCATGTAATATAAAAAATATTAAAATTTCAAGGTCAGTGTCTGGAAATCACCTGATTGGCTAACAATAGCAACTCTTCACACACTCCAAAGCTTTAGGTATGTCTGTTTTAACAGTTTCACACATCATTAGCATAATTTAATCATTGCTTATACTTTGTAAGGTGTGTTTCAATGTAGTGCACTGCATAAATAAAGTATGAAGAAAAGAAAGAGTTGTACTAGAAAAAAAACAACATTCAAGAGATTAGAAATGAAGTTATCCAGATGGCTCAATCAACAGGTTTTGAAAATGTTCTGAGAATGTAAGAAATTTATTAAATGCAAAAAGGTGATGGTTTTTCAGTGAAAGATTTAGTAAAACTTTTTAACAACAAAACCAAAGAAAAAATTAAAGAAGTTCTTACTGAAAAAGTGTCAGCAACCAAAGGTTTAAAAAGGTATTCGAATGACATTGAAAATGATCCTGATTTAGGAAGGAGTGTTATTGTTAAGTGATCAGTGTTAAATGCAATAAATCCTTATAAGCAATTGTTAAATGAAAGAAAAAAAGGATAAACCATCAACTTTAGATTCGTATTTTAAGATTTTGTGATTTTATATTTGTTTGATATATGATACTGACTTTTTATTTAATGAAGCTTTTCTTGTTTCAAAAAACTCTTTCATTTTCTTTACATAAAACCTATTAAGGCCATAGTATTTATACCACTTATATTTATACCTTTAATGAAGTAATTTTGTGGAATACATCCTCTTCATTAATTGAGGTATGCCTGTATATTAACTTGTATGTAAAATTCATTCACAAATACTGTATGTAGATATACAGTGGGTGATCGGTTAACAAACAAATCAAATAAAAATCTTGTGCGAAAATGTTCGTTATGTTCAGACAATTAACACATGTTCGGATAACGAACACCTCACAGAACAAGCACAAGAAGAAGTGATGTAAAAAAATGAATACCAATTGGTCTTCCCTTGTCTTCAGGCAACAATTCAAAACTTTTCGGAGCGCAGGAGACATCAACATCAACGCTCAACCCAGTATATACTGATTAGATAGTATTCCTCCAAACCTTAAAACTCTCCCTTGTAATTCCAGCCTTTTATTTTTCTGACAGAAACAATACTTTTATAGTATTCGCAAGACTGTTGGTCGGGCACTCATTAAGTTTTGTGTTGGATTTTATTTTCAAAAGATGAGAGTATAATAGCAAAGGTAGAGAGTGGGCAGATGTCTGATGTTGCTGGGCAGTATGGCTTGAACATATCTACAGTAGGCCACAGTTCAATCTTATCTAAGAAAGATACTGTATAATCAAGAAGACTCAAGCAGATTAAGGAGTAACAAAAATCACATCTGAGAAATAAAGAACATTGAAGAACTCATAATGGAACCTGAAATTGATCTGACAACAGAAGAACACCAAGAAACTTGGCAAAATATGTTTTCTTCTGAAAAAGAGGATTAATGCTAATATCTGCTATTAATTTAAACATCTTTTGAAGAAGTGGAAGGATGTCAGAACAACGGTCTTAGAATGGCATCCAAACCAGGTTGAGGTTAATAGGCTTGGGGATCTCTACAATTACAATGCTATTAATTACTTCTGAAAAATCCTGAAGAAGAGAGAAAAGCAATCAACATTAGACAGATTCTTTAACCCCCACAAATGGAAAAAACATGACTAATAAAAATGCAATACTGTGTATATATGTATTTTTATCATCACATATAAATAAACGTAGTAAGAAAGTATTTATTTTTTATTTTTTTGGGGTCACCAGAACAAATTAATCCAATTTCCATAAAAACCTATGGTAAATTGATAATCGGCTAACAAACAATTCGGATAGCGAACAAAGTCTTGGAGCGGATTATCACCCACTGTATAAGAATCAATCACTTTATAAGAAGACATAAATAATATACATACGTTAACCAATCACCCACTGTATAAGAAAACATAAATAATTAATATTAATGAAAAATAAATAAAAAATGAGAATAGAGTTTCTCCTGCTGTTTAAAGTGCATTTGTTGATGGGTCTCTCCTCCTCATGACATGTGAGTTTAACACTTGAACAACTTGAAGCTTTACGAATTCATTCATCTGAGACATCAAGGAATTGATACGGAAGATACCTTATTGAATATGGATAAACTTTTCTTTTAACACTTGCAGCACCTTTCCAACAAAAAAAAAACAATCCTTCTTTGAGTGATCTAACTTATTTCTCTTCTTCCTCAGTTTCTTCTCCACTTATTTCACTCTTGGTTAGAGACATATTCTCTTTGATTAAAGCCACAATGTGAGTGATCTACACCATCTGATCCCAAGTGATCAAAAAAGATGTTCCAACCTGGTGAAACAAGGATTCATTTTTCCTGACTGTTTGGCTGTAGATCTTTATTCCTGTTGCCGCCTCGAGCGCCACCGTATTTTTTGTGAGAAGAAAAAATGATAATTAAAAAACGTTTGGAGACGAGAGTTTTTTGTAACGGCCAAGTAACGGCCAAGGGCGTCAGCCATATTGTTTTTTTTTTCTTGTTCTTGTGTAACGACCCGCAAACCGCATTAAACTTTTATCAAACCGCAAGTGTTTTCTTTCATATTTATACAGTCCATTAAAGATCGACAAACATCTGGTCCGTCGAGGCGGATGAGAAGAAAAGAGACAATTTCGCAAGCAAATAAGATTGAGTTCAAACTTCATTAAGTCGCCTATCCAAGGTAGGAAGAATTTATTTGTCCGTTACACGTGGTAGAGAGTTTAAAATGGATCAGCTCGAGAAATTAAGGAAAAAACGCGCTTCGATAAGAGCTAGTGTGACGAGATTAATTAGTAAAGTCGATAGTCTAGTTGAAAGCGACGATAGAGAGACAGAAACCTTTCTAGAAATATTGGATCAGTTTAGTCGAAAGGAAGAGTCGTTGAGAACGTTAAACGGGGAGATTGAGGGCCTCATTACTAGCCCAACTGACTATGACACTGAGATAGTCAATAGTGAAGAATATGAGGACAAAATTATAAGTTGTAAATTTAAGATCCAGTCTCGTATTAAACGATTAGAAGCAGATTCGTCCGTCGTTATGGTGAGTCAGGCCCCCGTAGGTCGAAATAACTCCGCTAATATTAAATTACCAGAGATTCCTCTACCGAAATTCTCTGGAAGATATGAAGAATGGAGTAACTTTAAAATGCAATTTGATAATATCATTTCGTCAAGCGAGCAACTATCGGCTGAACAGAAACTACATTATTTGAAAGCTGCTCTCATAGGGGAAGCTAAGAGTTTAGAAACGTTAAATGATTCATTTGCTTCATTGTTTCAAGCGTTACAAGAGAGGTACGAAAACAAGAAATTAATAGTAGAAACCCATGTTAATGCGATTCTGGACTCTGTAAAACTAGCTTATGAGTCAGCAAAGGGTTTGAGGAACTTAATTGATCTTGTGAATCGGAATATGCGAGCTCTAAAGGTCCTGGGATATGAAAGGAATGAGCTCTCCGATATCTTAATTCTAAACATTGTACTTCAGAAACTGGATAAGGAGACTCTAAAACAGTACGAGTTCAGTATTAGTTCGAATGACGTTCCTAAGCTAGATAATTTGATTTCATTTTTGGAAAAGCGTTCTCAGATTTTAGAAAATATTAATAAGGCCACGTTCGTGAAGCCAAGGTGTAATCAAGATAGAGTTAAACCGAGAAACTTATTTGTGAAATGTAACAATTCTATGTCTCGTTGCATTTTATGTAAGCAGAATCATCCTGTTTACAATTGTGATTCTTTTCTACAGTTGGAAGTCTCCCAAAGAAACGATGTTGTGGCCAAAAACAACCTCTGCTTCAATTGCTTAAGTGATCGGCATAAGTTATCACATTGTAACTCCAAAAGCTGCTGTAAGATATGCCGAAAGCGACATAATACATTACTGCACCAAGAGAAACAAGCTATAATTGGTTCAAATGCACCAGTGATCGACAGCAAACCGATTTCAACCAAGCAGGATCTTAATCCCGACGCAATAGAGTTTCGTGAGAGTATACCTCACTCACTATCATGTATTGACAAGGGAAATAAGACAGTAATTCTCTCGACAGCCATGGTTTGGGTTTTAAATCATACTACCGGAGCCAGCATTCAAGCGCGCGCAGTATTGGACTCGGGCAGTATGTCAAATATCGTAACTAGAGATTTCGCAAGTCGTCTGGGCACACCGCAAGAAAGAATCGACCTCACAGTCTCTAGTATAAGCGGAAATAAAACCTCGGTCAAGTTTAAGCTGCCTGCTACAATAATAAACGGTAATGGATCCTTTTCTAAGACGCTAGAGTTCTTAGTGGTGCCAAGGATCACGGATTTACTTCCGGTTTCCTCTCTACACGTCAGCAAAACAGAAATACCCCGTCAGTTAGCTGATCCAAGATTTGCTACACCAGGCAAGATTGACATGCTTATTGGAGCTGAAGCATTTTTTGAAATAGTCAAGAACGATCAAATTCGTCTATCGTGCAACAATAACCTAACATTTCGCAACACAGTTTTTGGATACATCGCTACTGGGTCCACAGACTCTAATGATCAAGATAAATATTGTGGACTAATATCAGAGTCTGAATCAATCGATAAATGTTTACAAAGGTTCTGGCAAATAGAAACTCTTACAGAGGCTCCAAGTTTGATGAGTAAAGAAGAAGAGTATTGCGAAGATCATTATCAAAGAACTCACAGACGTAATGAAGATGGGAGATACATTGTGCAGATGGCAACCAAGGAAATACAAAACTTGGGAGAGTCAAGGAAGTTAGCATTGAAGAGATTGAATCAATTGTGGAAGAGACTATCAAGGGACAAACAATTAAAGGAGTTATATCAGAACTTCATGAAGGAGTATTTGGACTTGGGCCACATGGAAAGGGTGCAGGAACCTCCCGCTGATCAGACAGCATACAATATATGTTACTACCTTCCGCATCACGGTGTGTTTAGACCAGACAAAACCACTACAAGGTTAAGGGTAGTCTTCAACGCATCTGCTCCCACAACTTCTGGGCTGAGTCTAAATGATCATCTCTTGAAAGGTGAAGTAAAGGAAGATGTTTTCGAGATCATGACAAGATTTCGAAAATACAAGTACGCTTTTACAGCAGATATCCAGAAAATGTTTCGTCAAATTCTAATTGAGCCCTCGCAACGAGATCTCTTAAGAATTGTTTGGAAGAACGAGGAAGAAGAGATGCCAGTCACCTACAGACTGAAAACTGTGACTTATGGAACCGCCAGTGCTCCCTTTCTGGCAGTGAGAACCCTTAAGCAGTTGGCTTACGATGAAGCAGCAAGATATCCTCTGGCCTCTAAAACCATATTACGAGATGTCTACATGGATGACATTGTGTCAGGTGAGCAAGATTTCGATGCTGCCCTCGAACTACAATCTCAGTTGTGCAACATGTTGAGCACATGTGGAATGACACTACACAAATGGAACTCTAATTCAATGAAATTGATGAACAGTAGTTCACCAGAAAATAAGGAACATTGCTTTTCCTCAAGTGCGGAACCAACAGTAAAAACCTTAGGCATTATTTGGAAGCCGGTTGAAGATCAGTTCATATTCAGGGTATCGATTCCAGAAAAATTGCTTTATACAAAACGAGAAGTATTGAGTGTCATCGCCAGACTTTATGACCCCTTGGGTCTTCTGGGACCAGTTATAACTCGAGCAAAGATCTTTCTACAAAAGCTGTGGCTCATTAAGCTCGACTGGGAGGATACTCTACCAGAAAACCTTAACTATGATTGGGTGAACTTTGTGTCGTCCTTGAAAGCCCTGGACGATCTTAAGATCACTAGATATATTTTAACAGATCCACTTCAAAGGGCTGTCTTGCTAGGATATGCAGATGCCTCGGAGTCAGCTCATGGAGCAGTAGTTTACATGCATTGCATAAAGGAAGATGGAACTGGCAAGACACGACTTATTGCTAGTAAATCTCGTGTCGCTCCTCTTAAGGTTATGACAATCCCTCGATTAGAGCTATCAGCTTGTCTAGTACTGTCTCAACTTGTCAAAAAAGTACGCTCATGTCTGCAAATGGATATAGCTGAAGTGATCCTACACACAGATTCAACTATTGCCATCGCTTGGATCAACACTCCCGCATATCGCCTGAAGACCTTTATTGCGAATCGTGTGGAAAAGATCCAATCTATTACTGAAGGCTGCCACTGGAAACATATAACTTCCCACTCCAATCCTGCAGATGTAGTTTCTCGGGGTTTAAATCCGCAAGATCTACTATCCATGGAATTATGGTGGAGTGGAGTGCAGTCTCAAGTAGCACCAACCGTTCAACGTCAGGATGAATATGCCATCGACACTTCCTCCGATGAAAAATATCTATCTGAGCTTAAAAAACAATCGCATGTTAATTTGGTGTCAGTGTCAAGCTCTGACCTTGACAATACCCTGTTTGAACTTAGTAATAATTACATCAAATTAATTCGCATACTTAGTTATATTTTCCGGTTTCTACATAACATAAAACACGTAACTCGTCGATTTGGCCCTTTATCAAGGAAAGAACTCCAAGAGTCCAAAATTTATTTGATCGGCAAAGTACAAGGAATGGCCTTTGCTGAGGAAATAAAAACATTGCAAATGGGAAGGAATCTAACGAAGGGTCAATTAAGCAGATTACATCCCTTTCTAGATAAACAGGGTCTAATGAGAGTCGGCGGTAGATTGAGCAATTCAAATTTATCATTTGATAAAAAGTTTCCAATTCTGCTACCTAAAAATCACAAGTTAACCCACTTGATTATGAGATATTATCATCTGAAAAATTTGCATGTTGGTGCACAGACTTTACTTTACCTCGTCAGACAAGAATTCTGGCCTTTAAGTGGAAGAAACCTGGCCAGAAGGGTGGTACATGAGTGCCTCGTTTGCTTTAGAAATAAACCCAAAGTCATGGAACAAATCCTAGGAAATCTTCCTTCGGAGCGAATGACTCCAAGTCCCCCCTTTAAACATGTAGGGATTGATTTTTGTGGTCCCTTTCTTATTAAATATAAGGGACAAAGAAAGGGCACCTATCAGAAGTGCTACGTCGCAATCTTCGTTTGCCTTGTGACTAGGGCAATTCACCTTGAAGTAGTTACCGACCTAACAACCGAGGCAATGATAGCAACCTTGAAAAGATTTTTTAGCAGAAGGGGTAAAAGTGCGTCAATTTGGACAGATAATGCCACAAATTTTGTGGGTGCCAGTGCGGAGTTGAAACGCCTACATAACTACGTAAAAACACCTCCTGACAGTTTAGCTGATTATCTCGCCAGCGAGGAGGTCACTTGGAAGTTCATACCGCCCAGATCACCAAATTTCGGTGGCCTTTGGGAAGCAGGAGTGAAGTCCTTTAAACATCACCTAAAAAGAACCGTAGGTAACTCGCATCTAACTATAGAGCAGTTTATAACTATCACCACGCAGATAGAAGGAATTTTGAATAGCCGACCGCTCACTCCTATGTCCTCTGATCCAAGCGACTTCCAAGTTCTAACTCCAGGACACTTTCTTATCGGAAGACCTCTGACTAGACTACCGGAGTCAGATCTCACCAGTAAACCAGATAACTATTTGTCTCAATGGCAAATGTTAACTAAATTTGTTCAAGTTATATGGCGTAAATGGAAATTGGACTACCTAAACAACCTACAGGCCCGACATAAGTGGCAATTTGAGAAGGACAATATAACACCAGACTCAATGGTCGTCTTAAAAGATGAAAACCTCCCACCCGGAAGTTGGTCGCTGGGCCGTGTACAGGAAGTTATCAAAGGACCCGACGGGAAGGTGAGAGTTGTTCTGGTGAAAACTCCTCAAGGTGTTTTTAAGAGAAGCATAACAAAATTGTGCCTGTTACCATCCATCTAGAAAGAAAATGTGATTCTCCTTGGTGACCTACACGCGTCATTTCTGTTGTAATTGTTAAATTTAAATTTAATGTTTAACATTGTTTATTGAAGTATTACTTCAACGCGGGCCGGGATGTTGCCGCCTCGAGCGCCACCGTATTTTTTGTGAGAAGAAAAAATGATAATTAAAAAACGTTTGGAGACGAGAGTTTTTTGTAACGGCCAAGTAACGGCCAAGGGCGTCAGCCATATTGTTTTTTTTTCTTGTTCTTGTGTAACGACCCGCAAACCGCATTAAACTTTTATCAAACCGCAAGTGTTTTCTTTCATATTTATACAGTCCATTAAAGATCGACAAACAATTCCCAAAATGTATTTTCTTCAGGAATTGTGTGAGGGAGGCTATAATTCACTGTCACCTGATTTCCCTGATCTTCTGAAGCAAGCTGAGGTAAATGACAGTTTACAAGTAGAAACTAAGAGAAAGAATATAAGAAGTATTGAGGAAAGGGAGAAACTGCTGAAGAAAAACATGCAGGTCCACCATATGAATGTTCTAAATAACATTTTTGGTTGATTATTGAAGATATAGCAAGTATATTTATAAATTTTTGGACAATGAACTCCTATGATACACAAAATACATACCTACAAAGTTGTTTACAATCTAAATAAGTATACAGAAGAAGACCAAACGAGGTATCTAAAAGAAATTAAACAATTGTCTATACAGTGAAATCTACTGGAAAAGATGCTATAATTTGCAAAAAAACAAAATCAGCAACAAAGCTTAATACTGTAAAAGCCAAAGCCATCACAACAGAAAAGATTCTGCCAAGGTGTATCTATGTATGGAATATTTAATAAAACTGTGTATTGATACATAATGAGAAAGTTTGTTAATAAAAGCCCTTACAGTATCAATATCTTCCTGGGAATATTCTGTAATATGACTAGAATGTTTACCTCTTCCTTCAGAAACAGATGAAACTATTCCATTTTTTAATCATCTCACTGTATTCTCCAGGCATCCTCTATTTTTATGAAGTTCATGTGTACTGTATGCTCAAAAATGCAATGAAATGAACAAGAAAGCTGTATCTGTAGACAAGTATAAGAGGATATTTACATTGAAGAGTATAATATCAGTTTCAAAAGCCCTAAATCAGACACTTGTCAACATTATGATGAACTTCCAGTGGCTATTAAACGTAACCATGTAAAAAGTATTATGTACATTCATCTAAGACATAAACAATGTTAAGTACAACAAAATGTACTTCTCTATCACTGAAAATGTAATTTATTCAGCTTCCAGCAAACATTAAAATGTATCATTTTACAGACATACATCATGCATTCCAATTCAAAATGAATTCTTTCAACCTGAAGCTAGAATCAGGTGGATTCTGAAAATGTTTCTAAATTGATACATGTTACATATTTGCTGGAGGCTGAAGAGGTTCAGTGGTCAGAAAAACCAAATTTTGTGAAAACATGTTTCTCATTTGTCTGTTAAATTAAAAAATTAGGACATTTTCCAGAAATTTCTTCTCTTCATTTCTTGAAATATGTTACATATCCCTTACCATTATTCACTGCCAAACCCTGCAATTAAAATTAATAAAATACTACAGTAAATATTGGCCATGATTCATGAATATGTCTGTATCACATATTATTCT
Source organism: Centruroides vittatus (assembly GCF_030686945.1). NCBI lineage: Eukaryota > Metazoa > Arthropoda > Arachnida > Scorpiones > Buthidae > Centruroides > Centruroides vittatus. The sequence continues at coordinate 11,163,481 of NW_027122718.1, read as the reverse complement.
TGTCAAAAAGAAACCAGTGTTTTTATGATGTTGATAAATGCTTAAGTCTATGTTAAGTGTTAAATAAGTTTTCAAATGCTATTTGTTAAAGATCGTTTTAAAAATTAATTCATGCTAATTTTCACGTTAATTTTAATTTTCAAATTTAAACATGTGTGTGACGCATGGCATTATTTTAAATATATCCAGGAAGGTAAATTGTTGCAATGAACAAATCGTAATGTTACATTTAAATTTTCTGGTAGTGCCTCATTTATGCAGAATCATTTTAAATTCAAGTATACTTTTCTACCAACTAAAAGTAAAAACAGACAAATGAACAATGATACTGCAATAATAATAATAATTTTATTACTTGTTTTCAGTTTTTGCTAAAATAATAGTTTATCAAAAACCAGATTTGTTGCCAGCACTAGTCTAGTACAATGTCAGAGATTTTTATAAAAAATTGTAAATGCTAATAACAAGTAAAATCTTCATTAAATCCAAACTCTCTCAAGATATAGCACATGATCCTCCTCCATCTCCCCACTCCTTTGACCTTTAACCACCAAAATTTCAATCCCCTTTATATAAAAGTTACTATGCTAAGTTTTGTTGTAAAATGCTAAATAATATGAAAAATTTACTATGCTAAATCTTTACCCCATCTTGATTTATTAAATGAATTAGATGCCAACACAAATACATACATAGCCACAGAATTTTTTCCTTTTTTTACTGTTTTGGGTTCAGGAGGATTCAAAACATTAAGTTTTTAAAATAAATATTTCAAAGAACTATAAAAATATTCATAATTGAAGTAGTTCCACAAACGAGCAGTCCTGATGGAAGACTACAGCGAGGATAGAACTCCAACTCCAGCAGTAAAGGTCTGTTGTGGGGTATGCACTTCATCATTTGTGAAACTATTTCATCAATTAAGAATTTTTATTATAGTACTTTGAAATATTTATTTTAAAATTAAATGTGATGAAGCCCTTTTCCAAGAATTTTTTTTTTGCAATTTTTGTAATTTTAATATTTAAGTTTTTACTTAAAAATTGTACTTCAAAAACAAAGCTGAAATTAGAATATCATATTCAAAAATAATAATTTTTTAAAATAAATGTATCTACTTACTTGCTCATAGATTTCAATTGCCTTTTCATATTGTTCAAGTTGTGCAGCATACTTGGCTACACTAAGCAAGCATTTATTAGCTGAACTAATAATAATAATAATAAAGAATTATTACCTATTCAATTGAATCTATTTACATATTAAAAAATATATATGAAAAAAGAATTTTATATTGTCTTATATTACATGATTTACAATGTTTAAATCACAACTAGTGAAGTAAAATATTAAAATACAAATATTTACTTAAAATATATTTTTCATTTTTAGTAAGAATAATAAAACAATTATCCCCTTCAATTTTATAATTAAAATATTGTATCTTTAAAAAATTTTATATATTGTTTGTATAAATTATAAATATTTGCTTTTGCTTTTCACTTATGTGTGCAATTTCATTTCACTTACAAAACAAGTTTCTTTCAAGATAATTTTACTACTGGTTTAATATTATGAATTAATTTTCATCGTATATTATAATCTGAAATATTTGAAGATAAAAGCATAGCACTAAACAATTAAACAATTAGAATATCATATTCGAAAATAAAAGCCATAGAACAAAAAAACTACAAACTAAAGTTGTAAAGTACTGTGACCAGGGGGAAGCTCTTCCAATCTACATTTTCCAGCGCTCATTTCTTCGTAGATAAAAGCCAAAACGCCCCCAAGAAGATATGGATAGAATTCAGAAGACATTCGTATGTCACCGGTTCCTTTTTTAGAAATTCTTAATTAGATATATTTTTTGTGTTTTTAAAGGACTTTTTAGCATTTTGGTGGCTAGTAGTCTAAAAAGGAAGGTTGGTTGCCAAGATTGTAAAGTTTGGAACACAAAATAAATGGTGGTCCCTATTTGGGCAGACTTTGCCTTCAAATATTTAACTACAATAAAAGCCATAGGACGAAAAATCTACAAATTAAACAGTATTTTATTTCAATATAAAGTTGTTTATAAACAAGAAACAGCAATTTGCTTTGCAAGACAGATGATGTTATAAAACAAATGTATATGAATCATTTAAAAGTTTATAATAAAGTTTGAAATAAACATATTAAAACAAAAAATATCCAACAGGAAGTAACTTTAATAAATGACAGACCAATGAAACAATGGATCTCTTGAATTCAAAAATTTTGTTGAGCTCAATTTGAAAAAATTGTAGACCTATATTTTCCGCTGTCATCTGTCTGTCTGTATTTCCTTAATTTTAAGAACAAAGTTAGATAGATGAAAGATGAGACCAGTTATGAAAACCTTAGGGACAGGAGGCCCTAATTAACTACGTATAAACTTCCGATGCAAACTGGAAGTCATGTTATTTTAATTTAAAAATTTTTTCCTGAAAGATGTTAGATGACTGGCACGACTCTATTGTTAAAGAGAAAGTATGATGTACAGAAGCAAGACACTACTAATTTGAGGCAGAGAGCATATGTTTTAAATTAAATAAATTAAAAATATGATAAAAAATTTCAGTCTAGCATTGTGATGCTGTCACAATAAATAATTGCTTGTTCTATCTTCCTTTTTATGTTCTATTGTAACTAAACTTGATGATGATTGTGATGATGATTGTGATGATGATGATGATGATGGTGATGATTTAAAACTGTCAAAAATGTTCATTTTAATTTATTAAAGTTACTTCTTGCTGAACATTTTTGGTTTTAGTGTCTTTATTTTGAAGTATCATGTCCATTTTTTGGGTAGTGTCATATTTATAATGAAATTTGTTTTTTGTAGCAAACGAATAAACAAAGTCATCACACAAAGTATTCATTGATATCAAATACTTCCACAATTCTTTCACAAAATTCTTTTGTGAAGAGAATTTGACTTTTGGAAGTAATTCTATCCATAGAAAATGATGAAACATTTGCCATTATTACCATTAATTGAAGTATTCAAAAAACCAGTTTGGTGTTTGAATGACTGATGACGTAAAATTTGTCCTAATGTCTATTTGTGTTTGAACTGTGTACAGCAACAAAATTCTGCACTGAGAATAGTCTTTGAAAGGATGAAAATGTTTTGGAGTCAAAAACTATTGACTGAAGTTTAAGGTTAGTAAACAATACTTACACTTCCTTCAGTTGTATGTAAGTAAGCAATTTGTAAAAATTAACAAACTCCCTTCTTTAAACAGATTTTTTTTATAAGTCATTTGCAGCAATTTCTATTAGTTCTAGCTATTATAAATTGACTTATAATTTTCAAACAAACATTCCATTTTAGACTATGCAATTGCTCTAATTTTAATAGCTGAGGATGGTTTAAGAAACCCGAAAGTGTCTGAAAGAAAAATATTTTTTTGTTTGCCTTCAATAAGAAGGCAAACAAAAAATATACTCATAAGTTTTCATAGAAAATGTGTTTATAAGTTTGACTTGTGTTTTAAGTAATAAACACACAGTATATTGAATGAAAAGTATAAATATCACCCACAAAATCAAAAATTCAGCTTGTAGATCAAAAAAGTGAAAGGAAAAGGAACATTTTCAATTGCCTTGAGAAACTATCTTCAGGTTAAAAGAACAGATTTGGAAACTGAATGAAAAATGAAATGCTATAATATATTTATTAATTTTATATATAATATATTGTGTATTAATAAAATGATTTGTTATATTTAACAAAACATTTTGTTAATGTGCAGATTTGGTTCAAAATTACTATTGTAAAGCAAACATTACCTTGAAGTGAGGGACAACTTTAGTTTACTAACCTATATAAAGTGCATTGAGTTCTTGTATACAGCATTTTCTTTATTGACCTACAATTTTGGTGCATAAAGTGCACCAAGCAACTGGTCATGTATGGATATATGTATTTTTTGAATTTTTTTTTACTTACTTTATGCTTAATTTTCAAAACAAAGTTACTCAAGCATTGGATATTTCAAATACATTTAGTGTAGTGTTCCAACTGTTTTTGAGTTTGTATCTTGGTACTATATATAGTGTAATACAAGAAGTAAAAGAAATCATAATTAAATTTAAGGCCCAAAAATACATTATGAAAGAAAAGCTCATCAAAATTCTCCATAAAAAGAATAAAGCTAAAACCAATTCACATTGAAGAAGAAATGCTTTCTTCTTCAATGTGCAATTTCTTCTTCAAAAAAAAAGAATCTCTTCTTCTTCACTTGAATGTTCAAGAGCTATATAGTCAACAGCTGGGACAAGGTCATAGTAAACACATTTGTAGGCAATCTCTTTATAATAAGTGTCATAATCCTAGTTCTGAAGTATCAGAGAATAAATTTTAAAACCCTTCTGTTTGTTTTAAAACTAAATTAAATAAAGTATAAATGTAATATTTTTTTAAATAAAGATAAATACTGATAAACATTCATCTAAATAAAAACAAAGTTTCTACCAAAATATTAAAAAAGTAACAAGAATGCTTAAAAAGCATAACAACCCTAGTTATGCAACTTAAAAAGGCCCACCTATTGCTGGGTTAATATGAAAAGTTTGGTATTATTAGACTATCACTAACTTATCATATTACATGTGATAAGTTAGCAAAGTTCTTTTTCTAATACCATTTTGAAAATTTATATTTGACTATACGATTGTAAGATTTATTTATTTTGAAAGTCAAATTAGTTTATTCATCCAAAAAACAAACTAATTTGCTAATTACAATAAACTTATTCATTTTATAAATAATCTAAATTATTAATCTACACACAATTCAGTCTGATAACTTTTTTAACCTGCTATACCAAATCATAAAATTACTGAAATTTTTAAATTAACATTTTGTATTTTTATTTAAACATTTTATCATTAATGCAAATAAAATTTTTAACAGAAAGCTTTAATTATAAACACTAACCTATTAGATTCTTCACCCTTGAAATAATCTGCTGCTTGTTCAAAATGAGTTATTGCCTTTATATAAACAAAATATGTTATAAAATATTTAATTTTAAAACAATTCCATTTTATGTATAAAATATATTTAGAAAACACGTTTTTTTTTCACTAAGAATTTTAAAACATTAATTAAATAACAACATACTTTTTCAATATCTGCAACTTCTGTTTCATATATTTCAGCTATTGTCATATGATGTCTAGCAGCAACAGTAAAACGACCCTAAAGAATATTTATAAAAAAAAAAAAACGTTAAAACTTTGCATATTAAAAGATAATTATTCGAAATTTTGTTAAATATACTGAATATGTAATAAAAATCAATAGACTAAGTTTTAAAAGATTTTTCAATTTTGATATACAGTCAAACCTGTTTTTATGCGGGGGATAGGGACCGCATTAAAAAAAACGCATTAAAAAAAATCGCACGAAACTTCACGAGGGGCTGTAAATAATAGTTTTCGCAACACAATTAAAAAAATATTTTTTTATGCGATGAATAGGGACCGCATAAAAAAAGTCTCACGTAGAAAATAACTCGAAACTGTACGAAATAGAATTTATTGACAACAGATGTCAGCACTTGACTGCATCGTCTGATCTATCGTCTGTTTTACATATTTTTGTCCAGGTGGTGTTTTGTTGACTTAAAAAGTAAATAATTTCATTTTTCGCATATTCATGCAATAATATTACTATAATAAGTGCATTTATGCTATAATAAGTTTATTTAGCTATGATAAGTCAACATGAGACATGACGAATCGCACGAGACTAGTCGCCAACTATACCGCACAAATAAAAAATCGCACAAAAAAAACCGCACAAATTAAAAATTCGCATTAAAAAAATCGCACAAATAAAAATCGCACATAAAAAGAGCGCATAAAAACAGGTTTGACTGTATATATATATATATACACTAGCAGATGAGTCTGGTGTTGCTTGGGCAAAAAAATACTAAAGCAGTAAAAACTAAAAAATTATTATATTATTTCTTATTTCTAACCCTTTTATTATATTATATTATAGTATTTGATTTATATATACAAAGGTTATCTTCCGTAAGGGTTTTATCACACCAAGAGACCTAATCTAATACATTTTAAAAATTCTTTAAATTGTATACAATAGAGGAATAAAGAATTTTTAAATATATGTTAAATCAGTCACTCAATGTAATAAACCCTTACAAAAGATAACCTTTGTAGTTATATAAATCAAATACTATAATATAATAAACATTAAAATGAAAACCATATAAAGGGTTTGGTTATTTTAGCCTACCATTGTCAAGTTTATCGTGATGCTTGGATGGTACGAAATTGCACAATTTCATTGGTCAAGTAGACAGGAATTAAAAATATGATACCTTAAATTTTTTAAGATACTATATGTTTTCCTAATGTTAACTCTAAGAAACTGTACCATGCACAGCAAAATATCAAATGGTAATCTATCAATAAATCAAATTTCTCAAAAAAATGGACCAAATATTTAAACTTGGCACTCTCGAAAACCACTTAAAACATGTTTTGTACTAAGAGGTAACCTTGTATTATGTAATTTTCCTATTCAAATGTCACCATACTGCTAGTCCAATAGGAAGAAGGAAGTGTTGTGGAAGGGTGTTGAAGTAATTCGACCAAAAGTAGTTGTTGACCACCTCCTAAAAGAGATGATGGTCAATGACTATTAATTAATACAGGTCTACTAGTAATATTCGAAAAGTAATTAGTGTTGAATGGGTTATAATGGCCCCGCATGTGATGGAAGTTGCTAACCTTAATGTCCGAAAGACTTTGTATATTTTGTTTAAATAAAAACATCTTGTAAAAATGCAAGAATAATTGCTTTTATGTGACAATAAAGTGCTTATATTTTGGCAACAGATTTTATAAATTAAGTGGGAAATATGTTCTTGTAAATATTGCATTTATAGAAAACTTACTGGGCTGAAATTTGAAAAAATTGTTGACATAAATTCTGACTGTTGTCCCATGTGTGTCTGTCTGTTTTTTAATCTTGAGAAAGGAGTTAGATAAATGAATATCAAGACCAAATATGGAAAACTTAGAGCAGAAAGTCCAGATTATGAACTTCTGGTTTGAACCGAAAGTCACATTACTTCAATTCAAATCTTCCCACAAATGGAGTTAGATAGATAACTGACACGACTATTGTTAACAGGAAAAGTATGATGTACAGAGGCAAGACCACCACTAAAAGAATTGGGAACATTGAAAATTGTATACCCAGCATTGCATAAGCACTGATTTCACTCCTCCAAATTTAAATTTATCAACTTGTCCACAATTCTTTCTTCCCTCCCATCACCCTACAGTCATACGACAAAAACAAAAAGCTAATATTTGCAAAACCTTCTATCCCATACTTAGAATCTATAACTTTACGAATAGTTTGAGCTTATAAAAGACACAGGGTCCCACTAACCACCAATCCACAGAATTCAATGTAATGATAAAGGATTCTCTTACCCTTTTGGAGAAGTCTCAGGTTTATATAATCCCATTACAACAAGTGCATACAGGAAGAAAGATCTTTTACAAATGTGCTACTACTAGAAAGTTATTAAACCACTTAAATGAACTACAGGGCAATGTTAAAAAGAACACACCTTCAGTTGATCTTGTGAAAAATTGTATTATAAAATAATTTTATTCTACTATGTGCCAATACTTCTATTCTCAAGCAATGTTTAGATTGCAGAACGTTGTTTATCTGGAAGTTGTCATAAATATCTTTATTAAAATTCTGCAACTCTCCCACTCTTGAAATTCCTGATGTATGGATAACACTTTATAAAAACTTAAAACCTTAATTTTTATCTAGGTTTTAATTTTTATTTTAGCCTTATTTTGAAATGTCAAAAGTACTTGCATTTAATTCAGCAAACAAATAAATATAATGCCAAAAGACAGTACAGTTTCTTCTTTACAATATATTTGGTGTCATAAGTGAGCTTTTAAAGTTTTATAATATATCTTTAATGGATGACAATAGATTCTTAAATGCCTTTTCATTTATAGTGTAAATCTTCATACAATTCAAGTAGAATTGGTACTTTCTTACATAGCATATTAACATTGCTGAAAAGTTACTATTTCAATGCGTTTGATTAATATTTTTATCCTCATTAATCTAAACTGGGTCAACAAAACTTACTTCAAATTTTGAGTATACAGAATGTCCCAGGAACAGGGGCAGATCTCTATAGGGATTAATAGGGCTTAAACCCTGGGCCCCCAAAAATACAGTAGAGACTCGTAAATCGGCACTCCGGTAATCAGAATCGCCGGTAATCGGCACGATTTTCAGTCAGACTGTGTCGTGCTGAATCGAACGTTTTTGATACTAAATTTACTTCTAAAGTATAATTTTCATGTTTTTATATTCTTCAATATATTTATTTTGTTTGTACAAAATGCAGAAATAATTTTTAACGATACGATAGCCTCGATTATTATTATAAAAATTTTTGTTAGGCTTAAAATAGACAAAAATTCAACACGAAGCGACACGCAACGGAGAAAAATTCAACAGGAAGCGACATGCAACAGAGAAAAATTTGAACATCGGACAGGTTGATATATTTTTTTGTACATAAACCGTAATCAGAACAAATCCCTAATCTGAACAACCCCAGTCCCCAATTGATTCCGATTTTCGGTTCACTACTGTATCATCATAAATTTTTTAATACTTTTTTGTTAACAATGAGCACTTATTGGATAGTAAAAACTAGTTAATATTAATAATATGATAATAATGATAATTTATAGTATTATTTGTATTAACAAAAATTGGGGTCCCATTGGACTTCAATAAGCCCTAGGCCCCGAAAAACCTAGATCCGCACCTGACCAGGAAGGAAAGGTCAATATAGTGTCAAAGCAAACTAAGCAATGGTTATTTTAAGCAAAAGTGTTCATATAAACATATGCTCTATCTTAAATGATTTCCAAGATGTACTTTCAGCATAATGAGCCTCTCGCCATTCTACTGAGGTCTATTCAAAAGCGCTATTCAAAAAGTTTGGAAACTTTTTAAATAGTGTGCCTCCAGTTGGTTATTTTTTAATCCACTTGGAGGTATTGTGTCTGCAGAAACCTCCTGAGTAACCTCCTTCAATCCGTTTGTTGATATCTTGTTTTAGTGATTACTTACGGCCATCTATGTGAAGGGGTGTTTGTGGAGTTCAGTGAAAAATCAGGTCTGTGGAAATGAACTCTTTGAAGGAGCAGCATTGTTCTGTGAAATTCTGTGTGAAACTCAGGAAATCCTTCACAGAAACTTTTGAGTTGATTACCAAGGCTTATGGTGAGGGTGGGTGAAACATCCCCCACCTCAAAAAAGCTCAACAAGTTTGTTCAAATGTTAAGGTGATGTTGACTGTTTTTTTTTATTGCAAAGAGGGTTGTGCATCATGAATACCTACCTAAAGGCCAGACAGTCAACACGGAGTACTACCTGGGGTTATGAAACGCCTAAGAGACAGAATCAGGCAAAAAATGGCCCAAACTTTGGAGGAATGGTGAGTGGTTTTTTCACCACGACAACGTGCTGGCTCATTTGTCCCTCAGAACTTGTGAGTTTTTGGCCAAAAACAAAACCACTGTGCTTTCCCACCCACCCTACTCACCTGACCTGGTCCAATGCAACTTTTTCCTGTTTCCCAAACTAAAAACCCGCTCAAAGGAAAAAGATTTGCCACCATTCCAGAGAGAAAGAAAAATTTGACGGAGGAGTTTATGAGCATTCTGGAAGAACTCCAGGATTGTTTCAAAAAGTAGAAACACCGTTGGGATAAGTATATACATTGGGGAGGAGACTGCTTTGAAGGGGACTCTGACCAATAAATTGTAAGTGAAGTATTTTTTTTGTAATAAATAAAGTTTGGGAACTTTTTGAACAGACCTCGTAGATGTGTGAAGCAACATCTTGACTGCATTTTCCCTAGTCAGAGGATTGGTTGTGGCAGTACCATTTACTGGCCATAAATATCTCCAGATCTAACCCCATTAGCTTGTTTATAGGGTTGGATGAAGCGTGAAGAATGCTGAAGAAACGTGGATACATGAAATGAACCGGTAGCTTCTCCCTGTTCCCTGCATAGAGGAACTTCAGATAAACTCAAACAAGCAACATGTCTAGTTCTCAAAAGTAGAAAAAAATGCATTAAAGTTAACAATGAAATTTTTGAAAATTTATTATAACCTGTTGAAAATTTGTCACTTGAAAAATATTCTATTACTGAAATCATTCAGGATAGAGCACATGTTTATACAAATTTTAACCTTTCAGAATATTGACCTTTCCTTTTGGGACATCCTGTATAAAACAATTAAAAATAATAACAAAAGAAGCTAATTATATCATCTCTCAACATTTTCTTCTGAAACAAAAATAGAGTTAATGAAAATAAAATATACTTACCATATCAGTATATATTTCAACAGCCTTTAATAAACAATTTATGGCCTCTATAAAATAAATTTCAGAATTACTATATTAAAAATTCAAAAATAAATCTATTGCTATCCAACAGATATACAGGGTGGTCATAAATTATTGAGTGCATGTTCTTGTTTTCTTTGCAAGATAATTTAAAATAGTTTTATTTAATAACATTTTACACTTCAAATAACTTCCACATGAGCTCCATTTGTCACACGTAAAATACCTAGTAATTTAGTAATTGTAATGGCTGAAGAGGGATAGCTTGTCTGCCCAAAATGCATACCGTGGTTATAAATAAATAATTAATATTCATCAGTTTCTAAGTGTTTTCTCAATAGTGTGTGATAAGTCCTAGAAAGAGCCATTTATAGTGCACAGATAATTAAAATATCCAGTTGGTATTCTCTCATACTGTTCTCTCATTTGAAACAAAACAGCAGTTGCTACATTATTGTGTTGTTCTTTTTTTCAACCATGAAATGTACTCAATAATTTATGACCATCCGTATATTACTGAAAAATATTTTGAGAAAGAAGAAAAAAAAAGTTTTTAAATAAATAAAACATTTAATAAAGAAATAAAAAAATATATTTATTTAAGTTCTTTTGGAATTTTTTTAAGCTAAGTGTCTTAAAACAAATTATCATCTTACATTTTTAGAAAACCAAAATACTGTTCTGTATATAAAAACGAAAAACAATTTCATATCTTATAATATAATCAAGATGGGTTTATAATGATAATGATGATAATAAGTGCAGAGCCAAACGGTTAGGAGTTGAAAGTTGAAATTTGATACACAGTTAGGGTACGTCACGAGAACATACACTAAGAAGGGATTTTTCGAAATTCCTCCCCACGAGGGAGAGGGACAGGATTAAAGCTCACCGTGAAGAACTCGGCTTCTACTATATTATTTTAGATGCCTTTTTTGCAATTATGCAGGAAATCGAACATATTTTTAGACCTTTCTAAAAATTCTCAAAGATATTTAGTGATCCATCGCATATAAAGTTGACACGGGGAGCACCTGTGCGTAAGTTTGCTTTATTCGAACTCTTTGTCTTAATGTTCGATTTTATGTTCGAATTTATATTTAAGAATGATTCTGGAAGATCCAGCTTATTTTTCGACTTTAGTAAACCTGAAGATGAACCCAGAAAGAGTTAGGAGAACGTTTATTATTCAACACTTAGTGGTACTATGCACCAGTTAGTGGTTGCAGTGAGTCTTAATTATCATTATCCCAGTGAGGTAAACAGATGTCTAAAAATTTTCTAATTAGTCTTGAAAGAGGGGGGAACCTAATTCTTGCACTCGGTGAAAACAGGTAAGATTGGCTATGATAATCTTAATCTTTGCTATCGTTACTTTTTGTCCGAGCAACAACAGGCTCATCTGCTAGTGTTCTATGTTCAATTAGGTAGATCATAAAAATAAAATTAAGGTTAAAATCTGTTTTAAGTTATAAAAAATAATTTTAAAGTCAAATGCTTTTTATTATTGAGCTGCAATTTGAAAAAATTCTAGACCTATAAACTCCCACTGTTGTCTGTCCATCTGTCTTTCCTTAATCTCAAGAATGGAGTTAGATAGATGAAAGACAAGACCAGATATGGAAACCTTAGGGAGAAGAAGTCACGATTAACTGTACATGAACTTCCAATGAAAATCAGAAGTCATGTTATTTCAATTCAAAAATTTTCTCCTGAAAAGTGATAGATAGATGACTGGCACAGTCTATTGTTAAAGGAAAAGTATGATGTATGGGGGCTAGCCAGTACTAATTTGAGGTGGAGAACATTGCAGCATGGCATTGTGATAATGTCCAGTCTTTCTAAGTCATGAAGACCTTCCTGATGAGTTTCAGCATAAATGAACAGCTGCACATGACATTGCTAATATAAAGTAGTAGTTGTATTCAATAGGCAAAAAAGCAGAATCAAAACAAACCAAGATGGATGAGTTTTTTTTTTAACAAATTGTGAAGTTGAATGAAGTGCTAATGAGCATACGTAATTTGCCTCTTGTGCTTGCAGTATATACAGTTTCTGTCAGCTTTGTCGTACATACATACATACAGAACAATATACAATCTTGTAGCAGAGGCATTTCTATAGAATAAAGAATAGAGATCTCAAGAGACTGAATAATTTCAAGTACTGGTATTTCTGATATGTTGAGGGTTAAAAAACGGAAATTTTTTCGAATAATGGATATTTTCTTGGGTGTGCGAGAAATCCATTGTTTGCAATATAATGGATTTTTGGTGCACTGAGTGATCTCTTAAAAATGAGATTTTACTGTATATTTATATTAATAGTATAAAAATATGAATAAATTATATATATAAACTATTTAAGTATAATTTTTTGATATCTAATAAAAATTTTATATTAAGAATTAAAATTTAATATTTTTATTACCATGTGGGTCAGACTTCTTGTAACAATTTCCAGCATCAACATAGCATGATGCAGCTTCATGGCGACTGCCTGTCTTGATACGAAGTGATGCAGCTTCACAAAATGCACTGCCAGCAGCTAAGAATTTGAATTGTTTTATAGTATTTGAAATAATATAAATAACAAATAATTTATAAATTAAATTTTACCACTCCACTTTTTTGCCATCTTGAACATATTTGCAGCACGTGCATACATTTCACATGCTTCTTCAACTTTTGATGAACCACTAAAAATAAAATTGATAATTTCATAATTATTTTGAATCATAATTACATAAGTTACTAAAACAAGCATTTGAAATGATATATAATAATAAATATGAATATACCTATTAAAAATGAATTAACAGATAATTTCAAAACTCTGACTATAAAATGAAATAAATAATAATAAGAACTTACAAAAGAATTAATCATACTTTGGAACCTCATCATATATTGCAAATTATTTCTGTAGGAAGAACATCAATCCATACCAATGTTTGCATTGTCATACCATCTTAATTTCATCAACTGCCATAAATTCATTTTAGGATCATTCTTTCCCTCTTCAGTTTGGCGTATTTTTTGTATTTTGTCAACAAGATGTCTCTGCAATAAACTTTCCTAAAACTTTGGCCTGTCTATGGGCTACTTTTTCTGCACTTATATCTGATATTAAAAATAACCTAAGTGCAGAAGAAGTGACCCATAGACAGGCCAAAGTTTTATGAAAGTTTAGGGCAGAAATAGCTTGTCACCAAAAACAGAAAAAATATGCCATACTGAAGAGGAGAAGAATAATCCTGAAACATATCTACAGCAATTGATGAAAGACAACGAATGATGGTTTGGCAAGGCAAGCATTTGTATGGATTGATGTTCCCTCTTACAGAAATGATTCACAAAAGAATTAACAATAAACTTTCTTTACTCATCCTATTGTTTCCGTTTAAATTAATTGCAAATAGTGTAATATTTTGATTTTGCCAAAAGACGAATTAAAATCAGTCATTTATAGAAATCATTGGTTAATTTTTATTCTTTGAAACCTGTCACAAGAAACTTAGATTTGAGGCTGTACATAGAGATGAAAAATCCTACATGACTACTACAATAGTGAGACATTTATATAATTTAAAAATTAAAATAGATTTATTCAGAAAGATTTAAATATATAATAAGGAATTTAATCAATGGAAAAGAACAAATCAAAAAATGTATACAACTGGAGTACAATGCTGACATGTAAAATTCAACCTTTGAAATTCCAGCAAGAAGTTTATTATAATAAAAACTTTCTATCAGATTGACAGGTCTTTTTCAATTACAGAATATTTGCATATAACATTCTAACATTAAAGAACAGAAAATAAAAAAATTAGAATACATAAGGTTTAAATATAAAGAAATGTGAGAATAAAAAATTTAAGATATAAAAGTAATAAAGAATATAATTTTTATACATGGTATGTATAAAAATGATAAATGAGAAATAATTATCTAATAAAACAGAACTAGTTAAAGTTCATAAAGTGATTGCCATGTATTGGAAAGCATGTCAGTAGACCGATAATTGATGCGTGTGGATTTCTTATTAGCCTTATAAATCTCCAATTTTTCTAGGTAGCTAAAATTGTTGATATTAAAGGTAGGCTTAATCACTTTCACTTGTTTCCAATTCACTTGTATATTGTGATGGTGAGCATAAGCTGCTAATACTATTAGATAAGTTCTTGTCAATTGTGTATATACTTTGATTCTTTGGTGCAGATTATGCCCAGTGAATTGGGAATAAGTCATTAGGCCTACCTCTAATATCAACTCTCTTATTTACCTAGAAAAATTGGAAATTTATAAGGCTAATAAGAAATCCACATACATCAATCATTGGTATGTTGACATGCTTTCTAACACATGCAATCACTTTTCGAACTTTAACTAGTTCTGTTTTATTAGCTAATTATTTCACATTTATCATTTTTATACTATATTCTTTGTTACTTTTATATCTTAAATTTTTTATTCTCACATTCCTTTATATTTAAACCTTATGTATTCTATTTCTAACTTTGTATCTTATGTTTTTTTATATTAGTTATTTGAATTTTTTATTTTTTGTTCTTTAACATTAAAAATTTATATTCAAATGTTGTTCTGTAACTGAAGAAGACCAGTCAATCTGATTAAAGAAAAAAAAAAAAAAAACATTTTGGAAAAAGAACAAGTAATGAAATTTGTTATGAAATTATACTAAAGCATCATTTTCAGCAAATATAATGAATATTCAATATAAAGTGATTCTTTAATAGTGATATATCTATAATTGAAGAATTTGATTTATCAAAGTAGAAATAAGCTTCATTTATCTACAAAAATCTATACATTCATTTTCACGATAAATAAAACTATAATGAGAATGACTAATTTAGATGAGACATTGATATGAACTGCTGAGAATGATTAATTTAGGAATGACTAATATATTACATATTTAAACACAAACATATTGCAGCATCTTTGTTTTCATCATACTTCATTTATAAAAATCTTATTTTCCAATTTCTTCTCTCAATGACATGACTATTTTAAAATCATTAACATTATTGTGATGTAAAAATAAAAATAAATCTTAAAACAAAGCAATATTTAAAATACATAATGAAAAATATAAAATTTATGTAAAAATATGCAATGACTAGCTAATTTTATATGATAAAATTCGAAAATGCTCAATATCATACCTGTAAAATTTAGTTTTGTATTTTGACGTAATATTTAAAACAAAAAAATTACATAGTTAAATTAACTCTTATTATTTTATTATACTTAATTATCATCATTTGTTCTATCATTAAAATTAGAATGAAAACTAACACAAATAAAAACTCTTTATTTTGATAATAATTTAATAATGTTCAAATTCTTAACTATTTATTTTTACAGAATCTTGTAGTCTCAATTACAATTCTGTTAGATTACTGGACATTTATAATTCCATGAAAATCTATCCACAAAAACTTATTTTGTTTTCACGTATGATTTTCGTTATTGTTAAGCAAACAATGATAGAAAAACATAGTTGATAACTGTTTATCTGTAGCATTACTCTTTAAGAGCAGCATAATAGTCAAGCATTATATACAGAATATCATTAATATTTTATATGTTCATAATAAAATATGTATACAATATGAAAAACAATGAAAAATATTCAGAGAGATATTGAATCAAACAAGTATACAAAGGAAAAATAATAGAGAATTATCTAAAAAAGTGTAATTAATAAGACAGATAGACTAAGAAATTATATTATAAAAACATTTTTAAAAATTAGTAAGAATAAAAATTGTTTTATTATTAAAAGATTTATATAATTTTTTTTGTTGCAGAAAGATGAACACATTTGTGTAGTTATTGTACGAGGTTGGAGTATCGATAAGAAAATAATACGTACTGTATATACAGAATTACATAAATAATAGCAAATATAGCAAACATACATACATGCATTTAAAAAATAGAATTATAAACATGAATATAGATAAAATAAATATTCAATTGCCAGTACATCTAAGTTTATTATTATTAAGTTATTAATTGTAATTCCACATTTCTCAAATATTAACCATAAAGGATTTATTATTGAAATGATTTTCTGGATTATCTATTGGGCTATATTAAGGTTAATAACAAATTAATTTTATTAAATTTATCAAGAGATGGCAGCTTACCTACCTGCCTCCAACCAAATTAATTTGTGTCTAATTTGTTATTAGCCTTAATGTTGTCCAATACATAATCCAAGAGATCATTTGGCAATAAACCTAATAATAAAGCTGAGCAGATGACTTCCAAAATCAAACCATTCATACCTTTCCAGAAAATGGGTTTATGGGCAGATTTATAAATTAAACCAGAGACATTTGTATGTTTGTTTAATAAATAAATCCATTTGCTGGAAAAGTGTATAAGATTTTGATTTTGGAAGTCATTTAGCAATATAAATATCAGGTATTTGTTTACTAGGTATTAATTGTTCTAGAATTACTTTGAAAAAGAAAATAGTTCTTCAGCAAGATTTAAAATTAGTTAAACTTATTTAACTTTATTAAATAAATAGTGTCTTTTGAAGCTACTAATTTTAAAAATATACAAAAAATATTTTTATTTTACAATTTAATATTTTAAAAATTATTGATTTTTTTAAAATGAAAGTTAACCATAAAAGAACTTTTCTAATTTTTTTTCCTTCTTCAAAAAGTAATAACTAATGTAATAACATTTAGAATATGGCAGCAATAGGGCCCACTGTAGATAAAAAATATATTACATTTTTAATGTCTATAATTTTACCAAAACATAGTTAAAATAAACAACTGAAGTGCCTTTGACCGGTGTGCTTCTTCTCTCAGTAAATCGCAAATGTTTTCGAACCTCGTCAAAGGCACACCGGTCAAAGGCACTTCAGTTGTTTATTTTAATTTCGCTCCGGTGTTTATCCTTTATACTTTATCAAAATATAGTTAACGGAAACTGTCAATAGTCAACCATGTGTAAGATGATAGAAGATAAATTTATTAACCAAAAACAACCATAACAGCTCCACCAATTTGAATATGTCAATATATTTTCAATAATTTTTTAATGATGTTGGTCTTTGTTATGATTTATTTGAGTAAAGCCAACATCTGGGTAAAAAGATTGTTACTGCCATGTTACAGGTTTGGGATACCCTCTTTCTATCAGCTGTTTTGTATGAATAGACTGCAGTAACTATATTTATTTGAAGTCATTGGTATATTTTTGTCAATTTTCTAAATATTCTGGTTTCTGTCAACATCGAGGAAAAAGAGGTTGCTGTCCAAAGGCTATAGGTCACATTCAGTGGGATGTTTAAGAAATGCCAGTCACGTAATAAAGCATATGACTCCTTATCTAAATAAGATAAATATTAACAAAACTATTTTACCAATCAGAACATATTATGATTTCTAAAAAGATTGTTCCTAATTGGTAGGCCAAGTTACATATAAATCATAGTTTAGTGAAGCATAAACTTGTTTTTTTTTTTTTTTTTACATTTCTAAAAGATCCAGGATAAAATATACTTTTAAAACATATTGTAAAAAAATACAAATATTGAAGTCTTCCTTGTCACCCTTTTCATCACAATAGGAAACAATCTTTTAGAAATTTTTATAACATGAAATTTTATGGAAAGAACTTACTTTTTCTATGAAATCACAGAACTTTTACTTGATTTACATAGCTACAGGTGGGAAAATAGCCTGTACGTTGACTCCACCAATGTGGATCATGTTTCCTGTGATGATGAAAAGGATGACAGGGAAGACTTCAATATTTATATTTATATAAGTCTTTATTATTTGTATTTTTTTTACAATATATTTAAAAAAAAATTGTTTTGTTTAGTCCACATATATCACACAAAATGTCTCCTCCAGTTAACATTGGCTTTTAATATCAAAATGTGACTTTTCCAATTCCAATCAAGAGTTGTAATGGCAGTCATATATTTTATTTGGTTACTTGGTTTAATGTGATTTTATGATATTGTACATAATAACAAGATTTAAATAAAGCATGATTTTTGAATTATGTAAAAACTTTTGTCATTTTTATAATTCAAATAATAATAATAATTCAATATCTAACAAACCATAACACTGCTGCAAAACTTTGCTTAATTAGTAATAATGTTATTTGTTTGTTTGTGATGCTTGTTTAATTACTAATCTTTTTCAACCTTTAAACAAGATCAATCAATAAAATCATATGAACATCAACAGCAATGTAAATCAAATCCTGTGAAACCCAATGGCCAATCAAATAGATTATAACCAGTTTGGCAATTCTTGGTTGAAATTGTAAAAGTTGCAACTGAAACTACATATAATGCATATATCCCAATAAAATATATTTTGCTCAATGTTTATAAGGTCAATCTTGCATCTATGTTCAAAAAATCCAGCAATGAGTTGCTTAACTTTCCCAGCAACATTTGGTAGCACTGTTATATTTTATTAAAATTTTTTTATATTTTTAATTATTATAAAATGGCAAAAAACTTAATTTTGAGGGCAGGGATGGTTCTTAAAAAAACTATAAATGCTATTAACAAGTAAAATCATTAATCATTAGTTGAGATATGATACATGATTCCCCTACACCCCCCTCAACCTTTAACCACAAAAATTTAATAGCATTAATATCTCTAATACACAAATCTCCCTGCAAAATTTCGGAAATTTTTGACAAAAAGTACAGAAGTTATTAAGCTTCAAAGAGGGTGAACAAAATCGTGCCCCCCGCACACAACATATGTCTATACATACAGAAAAAACCCCAAAATTTTTTTTTTGCATTTCTTGACATTTTACGGTTCCAAGTCTAAAAATGTAAAAATCTTGGGGGGTCGTTTTTTGACTGATTGCTATACTTTCCCTGTGTTATATATATAACAGAGCCAGGAAGTAAAAAATACAACACAGCATTTTTAACAAAAATGTGAAAAAAGTCTCAAGTTACATTCAAAATACATTTTGTAAAATGTTGGAGCTATGTGTAGATATTTGAAAAGTATCAACAAATGTGAAGTTTATGGTATGGCACACAAAAATACTTGTTACTGCATACAAACAGCTGTTTGTTAACAATTGTATTGTTTAGTAATGACAAACAATATATTTTAAGCATTTTACATCTTAATATGATTGGTTCTTATATAAAAGACATTTTATTATATTTTGGAAAATTGATTAGGGGCTTGGGATTGGCATTATAACACATCATAATTCTTCCCATTTAAAATAATGAAAAATAGACTCTTGTTTAATATTTTTAAGCAGAATGTACTATTTTCGGAAATGGATTAACTATATACAGATGTACCTTGCTTAATAATAATAATTTTTGAACAACATGTAGCATGTAATATATATATGAGCCACTCAATTGCCAAATTAATTAACTCCACAAAACAAAAAGAGAAATTGATAATATACATTATTTTTAAAAATTCATTCAACAATTACAAAAATACATTACAGGTTATTTGAAAAGTGTAAAATAACAAGCAAAAATTGTGCCATCATCACTATGCCAGGCTGAAACTGTTAATCATATTTTTAATTTATTTAATTTAAAATGTATGATCTGGATCTCTTATTGTGTGTCTTGCCCCCGTACATCATACTTTCCCTGAAAACAAAAGTCATGCATCTATGTAATTCTGTTCTGGGGAAAATTTTTGAATTGAAATCACATGACTTCTAATCTATACTGAAAGTTCATAGATAGTTAATCAGGATCTCCTGCTCCTAAGCTTTCCATATCTGATCTAATCTTGACTTTCATCTATCTAATATTTTTCTTGGGATTAAGGAAGGACAGATAGACGACAATGGTAATTTATAGGTCTACAATTTTTTCAAATTGCAGCCCGATAACAATTATACCAAGGATTTACTAATGGATTTTATCAATTTGGCCTTTAACAGTTCATATATTGCTTGGCTTGAAATAACAAAAAGCAAGTTAAAGCATATTACAAAACTGTATAATTTATAAAACTTCTGAGATTTTTGATTGTTACTAATTCTTTAAGTATTTGTGGGCTGGAGTAAATTGAGCAGAAGACTGGATTTGGCCAGTGACAGCAATTAGGGCAACTGATTTATCTAACTGATCAGAACTGGTAGAACATTTAATAATAATGCTATATAATTAAAAGTCATAATAATCTGTGGTAATAAATATTAACATCAATGCAGAAAGAGGATACAATTGAAAGTCTGAAAAATATTAACTGAACTTGTCCATATACATTACTAAATTTCAAACTACAATGAATTTTAAATTTTATTTACTGATGAGTATTTTCATGTTTATCAGTCCTTAAAAGTTCCAAAAGCTAATTGCAACCTTAAATTTCTGCATTATAATATTGATATTAATGAAACTGAATATTCAAAATGAATACTAAATAGTAATATATAAGAAGAAATCTTTGATAATATGTAAGATTTATAAAATATTTTAACCATATAAAATCTATCCCATTTTTTCTCAAAATTTGAAAATCAAAAAAGTTTGAGTTTGTTATGTGTTATATATCAGATTTTAAGTTGATTAATACATATGAAAGGAATTTTAATTACTTCATTAAATATAATTTATTTGTAAGTAGTGAACAAAAAATACATAAAATTGTTTTTATAGAAACAATAATATTCATTACCACAGTATTAATATCACTGCTATGAAAAACATGTATGTATTTTGGATAAAATCTTACCAAAATCTTTGCCAGAAACTATTAGCATAGTCCTGCAATTGTACATTTCTGTACAATTAAAAAAAAAAATTTAAAGTCCAATCATATGTCCAGAAATGATCCTTTACAATTTATGTTCTTAAAATTTGATATTAAGTTCAAGCCACTTAGTAATGCAAGATTAAAATCAATAAACATTTAAAAGTAAAAAAATTTGGAACAGATTTTTTAGTGTTTAAACTCGTATTTCTTAATATATATATTGTATAAATGCGACAAAAAATGAAAACAACATGGAGTTTCAAAGTGTAGAAACATATATAAAAAAAATTTAAATATTAATAAAAATCACAAAGACATATACTCTGATAAGGCATAATTTTTGGGTGTTTTCCTTATAAAGTATCCTCTCATTATATTGCTTCTTTGGATATATCACATTGGCTTGTCTTCCAAATGAAAAAGTACTTTAGCCAATAACGAATAGATACATGTTATATTGCCATCTGATGTATTGCTCATTTGGTTTGTCTCCCAACATGTACAATATAATGAGGGGGCTACTGAACTTCTGACCACGAATCACACATTACCAAATATTTTTTCTGGTTTGGCAGGTTTTTATTTTCGACAGGTTTCACCGTATAAGGAAAATTCCAAAGCAAAATGTCTCGAATCAATTCTGGGACCTACGGTTACTTTTAAATATAACTTACAGGATATAACCTACAACTCTTGCAGGATGCCAGAGACTTCTAGAAGAGAAAATTATATACGTTGTAAACTTTATTGTCTGGGCCTCCTTTACCCAGTCATCATCACATACTGGTTCACCAGCCAAATCTCCCAGGAAAAGATTTGGGATACTTTGTAAACAAGTTCAGAAAATGTAGACTAAATACTCACTAAATATAATATACCAATGTACTATGTACAGTACAACAACAATTATAATAATAATTGGGTATTACAAACTTTGAACTTTTGCAGACTATTTAGAGGAATGTATAAAGATTAACAACGAATTACATTAGCTGCCATATCGCAATAGGAAATAAATAAAAGTTGCAATAAACAGGATAAAAATTAAAATTTATTACATTATTACATTTCGATGTAAACATTAAAAAAAAACTAAAAATATCTTTTCTATTAACTTTAGTTATAGTTATTTCGGTAATTTCTAACGATTAAATGTAAAATTAAACAATTTTTAATGAAATCGATAACCATTGGAAGGTGGAAATTGATAAACAATTTCTCATAAGATTTTATCTTCCTAAAAGACTAGTCATATTACCCAAACAAGGATCCTAAGAATCCTTGAGAAGATTTCAATTTTTTCTCTGCATCAGCAACTAGTTGCATAGCTTTCTGTTCGTTATCTCCCATCTTGATTTGTTTTCTACGTCGAATTTATTAAAAGATCACACAGTTTTGACAACCAAATAACTTGCAGAAACAGACTGCAGCTGTTAACATCAGCGCCACCTCGAATAAAATCGAAAAAATATCTTGGAAGATTTTTTTTTTTGGAAAAAAATATATTTTAACTTAATATAATATACAGAATTTCCGTTTTCATAATTAAAATCTTAAAAAAATAATTTAAAAATGTATTTCTGCAAATATTTTCAACTATTTCTTTTTTAATTATAATTTTCAGTTTGTAGTATCAGCGCCAGCGCATATGGTACTTTCGCCAAATCAATTCGTTTCTCGTTTTTTTTCTTTTTCCGCTCCGTGGAAACTAAGAGGGCCTTTTTCAAGTCTATCGTAGGTTCGGCCGGCCCTTAACGGGACGGCTGGATGGTGAGGGACGGGCCCTGACATATCTGAGATAGATCACACTCGATAAACAACCGGAAAAACCCATTAGTTTTATTCGAAGGAAACAAAAGAGGGTATAAATTATTTTTAGATCATTTTGTTATATACATAATGGTATGTATGTATGTAAATAGGGCTGGCCTGAACTATAGACGCACCTGAGCGCAAAAATTTAGGGATGCCACAGTCAGCATCAGTTAAAGCCTTAAAAGATGACTAAGGTACCAAAAACTCTTGGACCGGCCCTGTATATAAAGTACCGGTACCTAAAACTAGTTTCTATCCAATAGAGCTAGGCATTAATGGGAAAGACCGTCCACAAATTGGTATGTTAGTGTAGTTAATAGGGGCCAGCTTTACATAAAAGTCTTCCCGGGATGCATTCCCCTCGACAGATCGCTCGCGTGTCGCGTTGCCGTAACCAAATAAATCAAACCAACTCTAACAAGCGATTATTTATTGTGATATCGTCAAAATGCGGGGCTGCAACTTTTCGACACAATGTTCGTAATTCTTTTAGTGGTGTCTTGCCCATGTACTGTACAAGTACATCATACTGTTCCTGTTAGCAATAGAGTCGTGTCGGTTATCTAATTCCGTTTGAGGAACTTTTAAATCGTACTAACGTGACTTTTAGTCCAAACCGGAAGTTCATATATAGTTAATCTGGACTCCCTCTTCTAAGCTTTCCATATTTGGTTTCGATATTCATCTATCTAATTCCTTTCTCGAGATTAAGGAAGGATAGACAGTCAGAGGGCGGACAGTGGAAATTTATCTATAAACACGATATTTACGAGAACATACTTCCCACGTAGTTTATAAAATATGTTGCCAAAATATAAGTACTTTATTGTCACATATAAGCAATTATTCTCGCATTTTGACAAGATTATTTTTATTTAAACAAGTCTTATATGAAGACTTTTGGACTTGAAGGTTAGCAACTTCGATCACATTTGGGGCCATCACAACCTATCCAACACGGATCACTTTTCAAATGTTTATAATAGACCAGTATTAAGTAGTAGTCGTTGAGCATTCTCTCTTTCGGGAAGAGGAAAACTACTACTTTTGGTCGAATTACTTCGACCCCCTAACTTAAGTCTCTTCTTTATATCTTTTTTTTTTTTTTTTTGTAACTCTTTCCGTCCTGTGGGCACTAAGAGGGCCTCTTATAGCAAGCCCATTATGGGTTCGGCCAGGCCCACAATGGGGCGGCCGGGTGGTGAGGAACGGGGACCGACGTATCCGGATGCACCACCCCCCCGAAAAATTTCTGGGGATTTTTCGACCCGTCCGGATTCGATCCCGGGTCCCCCAGGGCGGCAGGCTGCGAACCTTGACCGCTCGGCCATCCGGCCGCTCTCTTCTTTATATCGGACCAGCTGTATGGTGGCATTCAAATACGAAAATTACATAATACATGGTTATTGGCTAGCACAAAATATGATTCAAGTGGTTTTTGATGGTGCCGAGTTTAAATATTTGATCCACTTTTTGCGAAATTTGATTCGTTGACAGATTACCATTTGATATTCGGCTGTGAATGGTAAACTTTCTTAGAGTTAACATTAGAAAATATCTGAATAATTTAAGATATATTTTCAATTCCTGTCTACTTGATCAATGAAAAAAATAGTTTGAATTTCTCAGAAATTTAACTCAGTTTGCTTAAGAGCATTAGAAGATAAGCTATAGTTTTCCAATATTGTCATAATATGCAATATAATACAGAAAAATGCAAATGATCTATTTATTAAACAGATACACTGTTTACAGAATGAGAAAATTATGCACAAAATTTGCATACACAATACGTAGCAATATATAACAGTAATTTAAATTTAGATATTTAAAAACTTATCTCAATTGAAAACTATAAATAAAAATTTTAAAAATATTAAAAATTATTGCAATATTATATTTAAAAAATTGTTTAATTTAATTTATCCATACCTGGAAAGTGTTTGATAATAATAGTTGATAACTAGTATTTTGCAAACAATTTTAATTAAACGTTCTGGAACTTTGACAAATATAACGGGCAATTAGAAAAATTCGAAGGTAAAGCATTCCGTGTTAGTTACCATTTTCCACCGGGAGTCTCAACTCTTTTACTCTCAATTATATGCACATAATTCTTAATTAGAAATCTTTCATCAAAATGCAAGTCACATATTCGCGATTTTCGTGTGAGTTGTAAATCTTTTGGAGGAATTATACGTTTCCATTTATCTAAATCTAACTGGTTCGAAAGTGGTGTAAAAATATGCCACTTTTCACCAGATTTGCAGTAGCCGGATTTACAGCCGTCAGAAAACACTTATTCGACATTTTTCTTGTTTCTTTATCTCGCAAAAATAAAGTTGCAAAAATGCTCGAAAACGGACCTACCTACCTACTAACCAAATGGATAAACCAACTTCTTTTCGCCGCAAAGCGACTCGAGCACTAGCTATCGGCAACCGGGCAAATTAATTCTACTTAAGCACATAGTTGAGAGACTAGCATATCTATCGATTCTAGTAAAGGTATCAAAGCAGCAGGCTTTGATAAACCCGTAAACGATTCCGGATGGTGAACCTCAGGAATTTTTCACGGGTAGTCTGTCTCGGATATGCCTCAATAACTGTCCGCCTCGTCCGCCTGGCCAGAACCCATGATGAACTTCGATAAAAACCCCTCTTACTTGTTAGTGCCCAAACAACGGAAAGAAGCTATCCATAAATGACGTCCACACTGGAAGGGAGGAAGGGAGTTATGACAAGTTGGACAAAGTCAGACAACGGGAAGAAGAGGGGTTAATTAATTTAAACTTCAAAGGACGTCCGTTTTATTTCATTAAATTTTATATAGTTTATACATTTTATTATTCATAGTGGTAAAGATTTTTTTTTTTTGGGGGGGTTGAGTTTTGTTGGACATCTGAAGAAGGGAGAGGGTTACGGAAACTTGGACAAACTGGGACAATGGGGGAGGGAGGTAAAAATTTATCTTACCGGTATATTTATATTTAAAAGTTTTAAGATATTTAAAAAAGTTTAAATTATTAATATTTATTTTAAATTTTTAAATATTAATAAATTCATTAATTCTAGATAAATATTGAAACTAAAATTTCATAAAATAATAAAAGAAAAATCTATATATAAAGTATGAGAACATTTTCATTGTTATTATTTCTTGTATATTTTTAAATGGCAAATTTTTAAAAAATTATTTATTAATTAAAAATTCCGTTTGACCTATTAATTTATATTTGAACTTCCTGTCGTTTCCTCCAGGAGCGTTGCCATCTTTGTTATCAGTCGTCTGGCGGCCGGTTTGAGTTATGAAAAGCAGCCGACGAAGAAAAGAATTTCCAGTTCCGTACGTAGCTTTAATTATGCACAAAGTTTCTTAATTATCTCTTAATTTTCCTACTTTATAGTTACTACGAAGGGGCAATATGGCAACAAACAATGATCAAAATGCACGGCTTAAGATTAGGACTAAACGTCCTCTACGTGATCAGTCGTTCTTCCTTTATTTAAAGCACAGAAACATCGACGAAGGCAAATTACAGAAGTCTATCGAGCGTTTGGGTGGTAAAATGGATAAGTTTTTTAGTAAAGACATCACGTGTTTGCTAGTGGATGACGATTACGGCAGTCAATGCTCTGGTTTAGAACCTTCGACTTCACCTCAGATAATATCTCCAGCTACCGAGTGCGAAAAATCTGGTACTCTGACTCCTTACTCCCGAGGTTTGAGTCTCCTTCGACGTTCCAAGGGGAATGCTGACGTGGGAGATTCTTCTACCAACGGTTTTAGACCTAAACGCACCGTTCTGGATAAGGCGCAGATGTGGGGCATCAAAATAACTCGCATTACAAAATTCATGGAATGGATAAAGGTGCAGACGGTTAAGCAAAGGAAAAACTATTTGGAAAATTCCAAAAGTAAAGACAAAGAAATTATTTCCTTATCGGCGCCATTTATTAAAATTGAAGATCTCGCCGGAAAATATCAGTCGCAGTACAGGATGTTCGTCCGCCAACCCCGTCTCTTCTTCGAGGTCGGTTATTGCGAGAGTCCGTTCGAGAGCTTGCCGGCGCAGCAAAACTGCAATGTTTTAAAAGACGATTGCTCTAGTCACGAACTTAATCAAACGAAGAGTGTTCTCGAAGTTAGGCCCGTGAAAGAAAAGAATAAAGTTCTAGAAAGAAACAAATATTCAAAAGCTGTGAAACCTCGGAGGCATCATTTCTGCGAATGTTGTAAATGTACGTTTTATAATTTAAGTCATCATATGAATGAAATAGAACATCAGAAGTTTATTAAAAACAGTGAAAACTATGATTGTGTAATAGATGTTATGAAATATTTTCCAAGCATAGAAGAATTTAAAATGAAAAATATTAATGCTAATTCTCCAGAAAAAATAATGCTGTAATTTAGTTTCCTAGTTGATGTGATTTCAAAGTTTTGTTGAAAAAACTATGTAACTATGAATAATTACATATGAAGTTTGAAGAAAGCTTTCTAATGATGACTTAATTTTATTGTAATATAGAGAAAAAAGGATTGAAAAACTTTAATCTTAAATTTTTCAGGAAAGTATTATATACATCATATTTATTTTCAAACAAAATCTAATTATAATTAGTGTTTAATTATTCTTTATATAATGGAGAATAACAAGTACATTTACTTATATTATATTCTACATACATATATACATATATTTACACACACATATACTAAAAATACAAATTTAATATTTTTGTCATCTAGTCCTGTTATATTTATTCTAATCATTTGTCTTTTATTAACAATAATTTATGTATAAAGTGGATATGTGATAATTTGGTTTTGGTAATATTCTTGCTGAAATATGTTAAATTTAAATTGTAACAAAACTAGATAAAATTCTGTTTGAGCAATAGAGCAATATTCTTATATATCAGCTAAATTTGTCTTGCATAAAATACTGTTTTGTGTCTTTCTATTCTGTCTACTGTAGATTATATTCTTAATTATACAGTATACTGTAAACTATTTGAAATGAATGATATTAAATGTGTTTCTATAACTTTCAGATTATTCATATTTATTTTAATTATTTTATGGCATATAAGACAACTTTGTCAAAAGAAGGATTAAAAATTTATCCTGCATCATATGTGATCTCCCATAAGTTAATGAATTCCCCAAGCATCTTTTTAGTGGGTTACAGATACTTCTATGTAGCCCAACTTTTGAATAAAGCTTGTCATTCTTCAATTATAAACATTATTGTTGTTAATTTTTGCTATAGCTAAGCAACTTTTTTATTTATGTTGAATATTTTAATGATAATGACTTCTTTTAAACTCTTTTTCTTGATATATAAGTGTGCATCTTCGTCAATGGGCTTGCCAAGTGGAGTTTTTTGGATTTTCTTTGTGTCAGTAACATCTAAATAGGAACCAGTTTCTTGTAGAAAGTCCTCCTTGGCAGCTGGCCCATGTATTGCATTGCCATAAATAAGGAAGCCAAACCTTTTTTCCTAAATAGTTGTGTTGAAATGGGAGTGCATCTGATACTTCTGTTCTTATGCACCATGTTATGTTTTGTAAAATATGATAATGAAATTAATATAATAGTAAATACAGATTATGCTTTTAATTTACAACTTTTAGGTTACTAAAAATTTTCTTTTTAATAAACTTTATCCTTTTATTAATGTTTTTAGTTTATAATAATGGTTTTAACAATAAATAGATTCAAATTTATTAGAAGAAATAAAATTTTTTGTGTAATATAGAAAAAGGATAAGACATATTATTTTTAATTGTATTAAATAAATAAATGAAAGCTTTTCTATAATTTTTGAATTTATATCTCAGAAAAATTATAATATAATGAATAAAATGGCAATGATGATCTAAAAGCAATTTGAACTTTTGAAATTTGAGGCAAATTTGAATTTAATAGTAGTATTAATTAATACTGAAAATTAGCCTATAATAATACCTTTAATTATTGGTACAGTTTGTACCTTTTATGTTAGTTTAATAATACAGCTTAGATATAGATAATATGTTTTTATTCTGTTTAAGTATTAAGTATTTCTTAATGCAAATGGTTATTATTGTTTATTTATAGCACAGTAAAATGTTATATAATTGTTTTTATAATATTTGACAGTTACATAAAGTGTTAAATACAAAATACTTATTTCATGATGTCCCAAAAATATTGACAAGTTTAAACTTTGATCAATAGTTCATAACATAAATTGATGAAAATTGTTTTCATATGAAATAGAACTGCCATTATGCTTAATGACTTCAAAAATGCAATTAGACATTGATTTAATTAAATTTTCTAAGATCTCTGGATCCATTTGAAACCAGGTGCTGTATTCTGGTCACTATCTCTGGTCTCTTGTGTCTCATAAACCGGTCACTGATTGGCTAATCATTTTGATTAACCAATCAGCAACTGGCTTGTGAGAGACAAGAGACCAGAGACTGTGACCAGAATACGGCCCCTGCACTCAATGATTTCTTGTTTAAGCTCTGAAACTGTCATAAAATGCCTGTTATTACCATAAATTTTTCAAGCAAGAATGACCACAAGTTATCAATCGGATTAATGTCTGGGCTTCTTGCTGGCTATTTCGTAACTTGAATATTATGATCTTTGAACCACACGTTGTTGAGAGTGAACAATGAATACCAGCATTGTCCTGTTGGAAAATCCAATCAGGTCCTCCAATTTCTTCCCCAATAGGTAATAAATTATTTTTTAGGATTTCTTGATAACTTTTAGATGTCTGTCTACCAGTTAAAATAACTAAATTTGATAAACCATTAAATCCAAAACAGCCCACACCATAAAAGAACCACCAACCTGTTGCCTGCTGAAAAACTGCTTTTCTTTCCTAATATCATGCCAGTAATTAGGCCACCATCCAAATTAAATTTCTTTTCATCTCTGAAAAGGACTGAGAGCCATTGGACATTCCAGTATGTGATCTTTAGCCTACTGCTTTCTTGCCAATTTGTGTTGTTTTGTTAGTGATGGTTTTTTCATCGAGGAATGTGGAGCTGCTGAATTTTTCAATGAACAGTACTTTTTGATATTTTTTATCCACTTTCACACAAAACTTGAACTGATCTATGCTGTTGCAATGCAAGATGAATGATTCAATTATCATCCCTTCGAGATGTGATTTTGGGCCTTCCCAATCAATATTTAGAAGGTATTTTTTCCAAATTTTTAAAATTTTCAGGTGTAGATCTGTTTATTAAAACAGCAATTTCCTTGACACTACAGCCTTCTGCTTTTAATTTCCATATTCGTGCAATTTCTTCCATACTAAACTCTCTTCCATGTGGAATTTTGGAAAGTTTCAATTCAATATTTAAATTACTACTTGACAACAAAGTAAAAGTGTTATGTGATATTTATTTTTATTTTTGTAATTTGAAGTTTCTTATGCTTCAAATTTTGCAATTCTGTTTTATTATCTATACTTTTAGGACACTAATTTGATACTTGATGCTATTTCTGCTTTTTAACAGATAATGTAAAGTTTTAGGTGATGGTAATGTGCATTACTGAGATTAAAGAACATTAATTAATTGGTATCAATTCTCACAATCATGTCTGAAGAAACAATTCAATTTGTCATAAATACTGTTCTTTAGATATCAAATTTTAACTCATTTCAATGTATTATTCAATGATATATATAAAATCTTATCACACATGTATTGGTGCTTTTCATAGAAACATAGAAAGCATTTATCAGAATTGTAAGAATTGTATAGTGCTCTAGATGAAATTTAAAATTCCATGTTTGAGAGGAAAAAAATGCTAAACAGATTATTTCATTTCTTATGGAAAATCTGAAATGTTTAAACCCATATTTATATGCGATTTTTATTTGTGCGATTTTTTTAATGCGAATTTTTAATTTGTGCGGTATAGTTGGCGACTAGTCTCGTGCGATTCGTCATGTCTTACGTTGACTTATTATAGCTAAATAAACTTATTATAGCATAAATGCACGTATTATAGTAATATTGTTGCATGAATATGCGAAAAATGAAATAATTTACTTTTTAAGTCAACAAAACACCACCTGGACAAAAATATGTAAAACAGACGATAGACCAGGCGATGCAGTCAAGTGCTGACATCTGTTGTCAATAAATTCTATTTCGTACGGTTTTGAGTTATTTTCTATGAGACCTTTTTTATGCGGTCCCTGTTGACCGCATAAAAAAAAATATTTTTTAATTGTGTTGCGAAAACTATTATTTACAGCCATTCGTGAAGTTTCGTGAGATTTTTTTTAATGCGGTCCTAAAATTCCATGTTTGAGAGGAAAAAAATGCTAAACAGATTATTTCATTTCTTATGGAAAATCTGAAATGTTTAAACCCATATTTAAGTGAATAACTCATTAAAGAAGACCAGTTTACATTTCAATACTTTTTTTTTTTTTAAATTGAATAAATTACTATAAGCATATCTATTATTTACAGGAAAACCTGTGTAAACCGGTCTTCCACAGTACCAAATATTTTTTCCAGTTCCAGTTTGAAGTCACGTGAATTCAAAATTCTTTCCCTGAATGGCGTTACATAGTTGACCAGCACGACACTATTGTTATCGAGAAAAGTGTGATATGTAGGGGCAAGACACTAATTTGAGATGGAGAACATATATATTAAATGAAATAAATTAAGAATATGATTAAAAATCGCAGCCCGGCATTGTGACGATGTCACAATAAATAATTGCTCCTTTCCAGTTAGAATCAAATATTTATGTTTATACTTTTCCATACATGGATATTGAATTTTAAATGTCTGCGGAAAATATTAAAATCAACCATTCAATCATTTCTGAAATTTTGTAGGGAGGTTTGTCTATTAGAGGGATCGATGCCATTAAATTTCGGTGGTAAAAGGTCGAGGGGGTGGAGGGAGAAAGGGCGGTCGTGTGTCATATCTCGAGTGGGGTCGAACTTACTCGTGAAGATTACTCGTTATTAGCATTTACATTTTTTTGAAAAATAAAACTCATCTCTATCTTCAAAATTAAGCCTTTTGTCATTTTATAATAATTTATTATATAAAAAGTTTTTAATATAATATCAGATGGCGCCACACAGTTTCAAAGGTTGCCAGGAAAGTTAAGCAACTCGTTGGATTGTTTTGTAGTGGTTAGGATAGAGTATTAAATGTATTTTAATTCTCGAACATTTACAGACATTATTTTACCCGGCTGTTATAGAATATAACATAAGGAAAGTATTCACTTTCCCGAACAATACCGGGTATATATATATATTTTGTAACTCTTTCCGCCCTGTGGGCACTAAGAGGGCCTCTTATAGCAAGCCCATTATGGGTTCGGCCAGGCCCACAATGGGGCGGCCGGGTGGTGACGGATGGGGACCGACATATCCGGATGCACCACCCCCGAAAAATTTCTGGGGATTTTTCGGCCCGTCCGGATTCAATCCCGGGTCCCCCAGGGCAGCAGGCCGCTAACCTTGACCGCTCGGCCATCCGGCCGCTACCGGGTATATATTATTCGGGTTCTTTGTTATAACCCTTACAAAATTGCATGTCGACGTCTGTTTTGCAACATTTCTCAGAACTGGATGAACAAAAATTTTGAAACTTGGCATGATTATTTCTATATATGGGACATTGATGCTATTAAATTTTTGTGGTTAAAGATCAAAGGGAATGAGGAGTTAGTGAGGTAATGTCTCTGGTGGGGTCAGACTTAATGAAAATGTTATTTGTTATTGGCATTTACAATTTTTTTTTAAAACTCATTTCTTAAAAAGGCAAAAGACGTAATTTTAAGGATAGCGATTACCCTCAAAATTAAGCCTTTTGCTTTTCTATAATAATAAAAATTTTTCTATTAATTAAATAAAATTTCGTAACATAGTGCACGCAACACGCAATTTTAACTTTGAGCTAGTGTCTTGGATTTCTTTTTAAACCTAAATATTTTTTTAAAATAGAAAAAATGTTTGATAATTTAGCAAAATCACTTCTTTTAAGCTTTTATTTTTGTGTAAATTTTATATCATAGTATAAATGAAAATTATCGGACTTCCTGATCCCCTTAACCTCCTGTTCTAGTGCCAGAAAGTGAAGCAAGACCCCTTGCCTTTTTGATGATAAAAAAATAATTACAGTAGAGCGTCGATAAGTGGAACGTCGGTAAGTGGAATGGCCGGAAAGTGGAACGATTTTCAGTCGGACTGTGTCGTGCTGAATCGAATGTTTTTGATACTAAATTTACTTCTAAAGTATAATTTTCATGTTTTTTATATTCTTTAATATATTTATTTTGTTTGTACAAAATGCAGAAATAATTTTTAACGATACGATAGCCTCGATGATTATTATAAAAATTTTCGTTAGGCTTAAAATCGACGAAAATTCAACACGAAGCGATACGCAACAGAGAAAAATTCAACAGGAAGCGATACGTAAACGAAGAAATAATTTAGCAACATCGGACTTCTTTTAAGCTTTTATTTTTGTGTAAATTTTATATCATAGTATAAATGGAAAATTATTGGACTTCCTGATCCCCTTAACCTCCTGTTCTAGTGCCAGAAAGTCAAGCAAGATCCCTTGCCTTTTTGATAATAAAAAATAATTAAGTTGATTTTTTAAATCTCCGTCCTGTGGGCACTAAGAGGACATTTTGTTTTTATCAAGCTCGTCGTGGGTTCGGCCAAATTCACACTGGGGCGACCGGGTGGTGAGGGACGGGGCCAGACATATCTGGTCAGACCATCCCTCAAAAAATTTCTTGGGTTTTTCGAAGAAATTAATGGAATTATTAATGGGATCCCAAGATTGAATTCTGTCGAATACAGGGGAGACGGAAACGATCCATCATTTATTTTATTAATAAAATCTTTATTCAAATTAAAATAGCAGAAAGCAACATTAAAAAACGACCTGTGTATAGAAATTCATCTTACGTGAATAAACTGACCATTATTACGTATGGAAACTTCTCGAACAAGAGCTGTGATGTTATTGATCACTCGATGACAATTGTCCTCAGTTATCTCGTTATGGGCCTATGTCTATGCCTACGTCTATGTCTATGCCTATGAATGCCAGATTAGTACTTTCAGTTTCAACATTGTTTGCTGCTTTTACGGAAAAATCTTTTTCTTAAGTAATCCCCAAATGGATCCGTAAGTCCATGACTGCTGAGAACCAATTTGTTTTTAGAGACAGTGAACAAAACGCTATTTAAGCATATTGCGCAATAATTTATGTTTCAGTTTCTTGCTATTTGCCATTATAATTTCAATGGTTCAGGTAAAATGCCCTCACACAGAGAATCGCCTGTCATCACAAATCGATTTCCCGATCTGTTTGTTTGACCACTTCCTTTGGGGATTCGTTAAGGAAAAGATTTTTCCGAAAAAGCAGCAAACCGTAAACTAAGAGCATCAATCATTCAGGCCTTTCTGTCTCAATCGGTAAGACAAAGTTCTAATTTAAATCTCGTTCCTTTATAAACAATTGCAGTGTCGTACATACATTATTACTGTGTTTCTTAAAATATATATTTTTGTAAAAGTCTATTAATTAAGAATATTTGTACAATGTACAGCTTTAATAATTGAAATATTATACAGTAATTTCAATTTATACACATATTGGGTGCTGGTTTGTAAATCATTCAAATACATTTTAGATGGTATTCCGTTTACACTTTCTCGAAGAACAAACATAACCTTGTTGTGAATCAGAGCGTGCCTCTATTTAATAAAGAACAAATTTTAAGTAAATCAATTTATTTGTATAAAACAGAGTACGTGTTTATTTGAATATTAAAACATGTTTACAGTTTAATTAAACAAAGCAATAAAAAAATTTCATTCAGAAAGCCAATTTCTTATAATAAAAATATTTGTGATATTGTGACTATTCGTTCGGCTTAAAATAGACAGTTGAGCAGTTAAGAATGAAAGGAAACATAAAAGAAAATATGACAATCGGTCAAAAAATGACCTCCGAAAGATTTTTACATTTTTGGGCTTAAGGGACCTTGAAACATCATGAAATGCAAAAGAATTCGGTTTTTTATTGTATGGATGGATGTATGTTAATGTAGGGGGTAGGAGAGTGAGTGGGTGAATAGGTGGCACGATTTTGATCATCCACTTTGAAAACTCCTGTGTTTTTTGTCGAAAATTTCTGAAATTTAGCAGGGAGGTTTGGTTATTACGGGGATTGACGCTATTAAATTTTGTTGTTTGAAGGTCAATGCGGGGAAATAGATGGATTTATGTCATATTTCCAGTAGGGTCGTACTTAATGATTTTCTCGTTATTAGCGTTTACAATATATATTACAATATTTATTTATTTATTTTTTTTACAAAACTCATCTTCACCCTCAAAATTAAGCATTTTACCATTTTATAATAATTAATAATATAAACAGTTTTAAAATAAAATAGCATAACAGATGACGCCATACGCAGTTTTGAATGTTGCCGGGGAATGTTATGCGAGTCATTGTTTTGTTTTTTTTTTAAATTGACGTAGTCTGCATTGTCTTGTAGCAGGTGACAACACTCCTCGCATTATTTAAGAGTTTTGTGTATCATAATTTCTTGTAATATTTTTACATCAGCTTCTTATCTGAAAATAAATTAACAGCACTTTTTACGTCGTTTATTTTACAGCTAATTTTTGTTTCGCTGTAGTTATTCTTAATTTATTTTTATTCGTTTAAAATATATAATTAAAGTAAATGTATTATTTTTGATGCGTAAATGAATATATAAACAAGTCTGAGAATGGAAGAAATAATCACAACAGCATTACTGATTGGTTTGTTTGTGAAGGGTTCTGATTGGTTGCAGTGGAAGATGACCGCCTCCAGTTCCTGATTTACGTAATAATGGTCGTATTAAATACTTGCTTCACATTGGATAAATCTCCATGCAGTGGTCTTTTTTTTTTTTATGTTTCTTCCCGCTATTATAATTTAAATAAATATTTTATTAATAAAACAAATATTGGATCATTTCATGCCCCATACTGTATTCGACCGATTACTCATATATTCGGTATATATATTAAATTTAGGAATAATCAGAAAGTTAAAAAATACTGTATTTTATTAACTGAAACATAAGTAAAGACTTTAATTGATAAATGTAAATGTTTGATGATTTTATGCGGACTAGACCTAATAAAAAATATAGGTTACTTATTTAAAATTTAATGACCTTAATGTGTATTATTTCGTTTAATATAGGACATTCATGCCAGAAATATTTCATTAGATTTATGGAACAATCGATACTTTCCCGAAAACAATTTTCACTTCTTAATAAAAATTAAAAAAATAAACTGTTATCGATTACATTACAAGTCAAAGTGTAATTTATTATAAGCATTTAGTACTTTTAACTTATTTCTAGTGAACAGATAATTAAAGAGTTTATAAAAAATTAATAGAAGAATATTACATAGAAGTTATTATAGCAACACGATAATTTATAATAATATTTCGTACGAGATAAAAATTGCTGTAAGTTAATTTATCAAGCGAATACGTAATTAAAATATGATTAACATATTTAAGTTATTGAAAAATCTATAATTATTAGAAAATTTATTTTTAAAAAAATTGAAAACTTTTATCTTATTTAGGTCAATCTATAAAAACACAACTCTTTAATTACTTTTATTTTAATGGATATTATTAACATCTAAGTATTATTCAAAATAAACTTCGAAATAAAAGTAAAAATAATTAAAAAGAATTACTTATTTTCTGTTTGTATTTAGTGTTTATCTAATTTTATTAAGCTAAATTTTACTAAATAGGAATAACAGATAAATATTAAATGAAAAATAAAAATTATAATTATATTTATCATTTATTTATTATTATTGTTATTTTTTTTTTATTAATAGGACGATCGATTTTAGATATGACCTAAAATTTACATCTAATGATAGTTAATAGTTTAAAATAATAGTAATAAAAGATGTAAAACAATCTTTCACGATCTATACAGTACTCAGAGAAATATTACATTAAATTGAAGGTTTAGATCTACTCTATATAAAGAAATAATTGAAAATAATAATAAATAATATACGCTGAATCGACAATTTAAAAATTTATTATAAGTATTATTATATTTACAGAGAATTTTATATGATTTTTACCATTTTCATAATTTTTTAAGTATGTTATCATGATGTTTAATTAACATTATTAATGATATTTGGATATTTTTATATTCAAGATGACCTGTAGTTAATAATAAAGACGACCTTTTGGCCTTGGTGGTTAAGCTTCAGTCTACCCGCCATAGCCATAAGGCCGTCTTTATTTCTAAGGCCCGAATTTGATCCCGGATCTACATATTTTACATATTAATAAAAAGCACTATAATTTAAAATTATAGCACTATAATTTAAAATAAACTAAAATCTGAATAAAAATTATTTTTAAGTTTCCAATAAAATTTCATCTGTTTTCTTGTACTTAAAATTAATATTGTTATAATTACATCATAAAGTAGTAATTCTACGTATTATTATAATCAATAAAATTTTTATGATTAATAAAAATTCTTTATAAGATTTTATAGAATATTTTTCAAGATAATTTCTTAATAGTTTTATATAAAACAATATGGGAAAAATATTAACAATTATAAATTATAGTTTACTATTAATATATTTTTCTCGTGGATCATATTCACCCACATTATTATTATTATTGAAATAATGTGTCTGTGAATATGATCCAAAATTTGCTTATTATTAAAACTGAAGTGAAAGAAGGAGACTTAATTAAGTACAGTATATATCTACGTTTAAATGTATATCACGCAATTTTTTAATTAATTACTACGTATAATTAATATTTATAATCGGATGACCTCTTTTATGAAGAAAATGTGAAACGTAGATTCTAATTTTTAATTTTTAATTTAAAATATTTCCTTTTTAGAAATGATATATCGACTTCAGTATATACTTATATTAATTTAGCTATAAGTTCTCATGTTTTATTCCGTTAATCTAAAATAGTTTAAAATTTTCTTTTATGTAACAATTTGTTAAAATGACGAGATATATTGTAGATGAAAAAAAAAATGTGTGAATAAAACTTGTAATTCTCAAAAAGTTGATAAATTATCGAGAATAAATTGAGTAAAACATAAATTTACATGACTAATTTTTACAGTATTACATATAATAATAATACGGTATTTTTTATTCTATACTAATTATAGTAAACTTTACTCACATTATTTTCCAAAGAAAAGTTTCGATTGTATTGAACTTTAATGTTATCGTATCAAAATTTATAACGAATTATCAATTAAATTATGAACGAAATCATTTAAATTTTTTCTTGATTAATAGAAATTGTAATGAAAATTTTTTGAAATCAAAATTTTATTGATCAAAACACAAAAATAGCAACAGTATTTCGAATTTGATCCACAACTAATTTCAAGAATTTTCAAGCATGCATAGATACAATTGATATTACAATAAACATGTAGATTAACCATATTTTCAAATATTTTCCAGAAAATGTACATCTATATTTTATTATGCAAATTAAAGAATGGATAATAGTTATTGATTCTTACAATTATTAAATTATTTACTGAAAACATATACCAAAAATTATTTTGCCGATATTAATGATTTAGTAACGGATAAATGCAGCTGTATCGAAAAAGTTATGTGTACAGTATATGTATAAAAATATGCATGTACTGTACAGCAAATGCAAATAACATGCTATTTGTAAGTTATTGTAATGCATCTAATTAAAAACAGGAAAAACAACTAGAAATAAAGTTTATTTTATATTCTTCCTTTCAGATACCTATCTTGTTATAAAGAGTTTGCTTCAATTTTTCCATCACATTTTATTCACTTCAGTAAAGCAGGCATAGGCGACTTGCAACCCTCCGTACTTTTCTTATAACTAACATACTATTAAAATTCTTAAGGATATTTGCATCGAATTAATTTAAACTTTAATTTAAAATGAATCAATATGTCCAGTGAATAGAAGTCACAAGGTTATAAACGATGAATATTAAAATTAATTATCCGTAGTATTCATATTTCTTTTAGAAATACATAATTTTCTTTAGACCAAGACGTTTTTTGCTATTGCAAGGACAGTAAGGTTTTCTGGCTGCCTTATTGTTACTGGTTGCAAAGGAGCCCCATAACAGTTCAAGCTTCAGGATACCAAAAATGTAGGTCCACCGCTGCCTACAAGTCTTGAATACATAGAAGCTAAAAGACTTAATTCGCTTCAATGGTGCAATGGTAATTTTGAGGACATTCGCAAAAAAAATTCGGTTCTCCCTACTAGTCTAACAAAGGTGAAATTTGTAGTTCTTTTAATAGTTTTTTATATTGTATGAAAAACGTTATTTGATTATATTTATTTAACGAGCAATTATTTACTGTGATATCGTCACAATGCCGGGCTACAATTTCTAATCATATTTTAAATTAATTTCATTTAAAATATATGCTCTCCACTTCAAATTAATAGTGGCTTGCCCCTGTACTGTACATCATACTTTTCCGTTAGCAATGGAGTCGTGCCGGTCATGTATTAATTAACCGCTTTCAGGGGAAAGTTTCGAATTTAAATAACGTGGTTTCCAGTTTACATCGGAAGTTCATATACAGTTAATCGGAGCCTCCTGCCCCTAAAGTTTTCATGTCTGGTCTCGTATTTCATCTAAATCATGTAACAGAAGTTTTAGTGATAAAAATATAATTCATTAAACACTAATTAGCAATGAACTACGCTTTTTTCATTAATAATGAATACAGTACAGTTTTTTTCTTATCGTGTTGAAAAAAACTATTATCTGCAGTTAATTGTTCCAACGAAGGAATTATAAATTATTTAACTTTGAAGATGTATAAATATGTTTCACCATTCGTCATTTCTTTTACGCTTATCAATGGCCGAATGTATAAATACATTAAACCACAGTAGTTGGTGCCAAGTTTGAGCCTGAATAAGTCCTGAAAAAGTTCGTTTTGTAAGTCAAGATTTATTTTATACAGATCTTGTATGGATCAGTCGAAAATTATTAAAATAAAAGCGATTTTGAAACTAATAGTTGAAAAATGGCATTCATTCAATGTTGTTCAAAATGAAAAATTGTATTGGCTTTTTGAATTAAAATTGAATTTTTTTATAATATAGTTATAAAAAAAAACCTAATTTCTAGACTTTAAAATTTACGTTTTTTCTGTTTGTTTTCATTAATTCTTTCTCTATTACAGTTTATGTCAAAACTGTGTTTAAAAATTCATGCAATTCTTGAAATTTTTCCAAAAATAAATCAAATTATATATATATTTATTTAAAAATATATAAAACAACAGTTATTTTATTTGAATATTTCGTGTTTATTTGATTTTTAAATTTAAACCCTATTTTAATAATTTACACCAAAGTCAAAAAATTGAAATTACTCTTGACTGGACATATTATTAAAAGATTTAATTAAGTACAGTATTCACGAAATGTTTAAACTCCGTTTGAAATTCTATAATACGTTCTTTTGTTTTCTGTTTATTTAATAAAATATAATAATTTATTAACGTTTTTAATGAATTAAATTTAAAACTATTCTCTCGGTGTGGAAAGACTGAATTATAAGTAAATTGAACTTCCAACTCACATCAATCAAGCGTACTGGATGAATGTACTTCTTCTAATATAGCCTACGTTCTAATTCTACACGTTCATTCATTATATTCCTGAAGATGGCCCAGGGTGGGCCGAAAACGTTAGAACAAACGTGAAAGAAATTAACTGGAAGGATTAAGGCTATATTAGAAGAAGTAAATTGAACTTTCAGTAATTCAAATCAAGATGGATTAGAAATATAATAAAATATTAAAAATATAAAAGAAATGAAATTATAAAATATGGTTTAATTTATTTAAATATATCGTATTGTACGTTATTCTTTTGAATTAATGTCTCACAACGTAACCGAAATTGAATGCAATTACTCTTGCAATTGCATTCAATTTCAGAAGATTGTCCGTTATGTTCAAATTTCAAAACAAATTCTAATTGTTTTTTGAAATTATAATTATTTCAAAACTCTATTATATTGTAAAATTATCTTTTAAATTTATTTATTCATTAATAACGATTTATATTGTAAATAAAGTATACTGTTGTATACGTATTGAACGTTTGTGAAGTAAGAATTTTAGGTTTTTCTTTATTGTTAATTGATCACATCTATTGCTAAGATAATGTAGTTTAAAGTAGCAACAATGTATTCGATATATATAAAAGCTTAATCTAATTTTATTAGTATTAAATTTATTTATTTAACTACACAAATATAAATTGTGTATAAAGGATTATGATGAAACAGCAAATAATATTAAAGAAAGTTTTAAATGAAAAAAAAAATGATATTAATAAAAAGCCATGTAATGCAATTTATTTAGATTTGGAACACGACCTAAGAATTAAGCGTAGGCGCTATATTTTCTCTCTAATGCAACATTTTATTAAATAAGTTATTTGTTCTCTTTTTTAAAGCATTCAGTTTTAAGTTAACTCTAATTATTTACTAAATTAATTTTATTATTTAATACGGATAAAAAAAAAATGAAAATTTTACACGAAATATTTTACGATATTAGAATATTTAAAAGTATTTTATTATAGTTAAAAGTTTTATAAAAATATATTAATAAAATAACGACATTTTTATTCGACAGGGGGCGCTTAGTTCCCATAGCAACGGACTTGTTTTGTAATAGGAGAAAAAGCAGACGACGAGCGGATGAAGGATGTCATCTACGATAATTTACTTCATTAGGCCTTTATCTTCGAGTTCTCCTATGAATAAATGGAGAATAGTTCACGTATGCTTGTATTTAGTAGCACTCGGTGGTTGTTTTTCAGCAATATTACCTTTTTATCATTTTAAGGCAGCTTTCGAAGGTTGGTGTCCCTTATACGCAGATGTAGTTGTCGAGCAATTAAACGATTCGTATCAATTCGTTTTGGATATTTCCTACGAAAATAGGACCGTGTGGGGTTCAATGGCAATATGTGATTTTTGCCTTTTTACTCCTGTTGTCTGCTTCATCTACGCCTTTGTATGGGGATGGTTCTTCTTCCTCTGCTCTGGAAATGGAAGATTAGGGTTAGTCTTATTCCTTATATTATTACTTTAAATAAATACCATTTACTATAAACATTATTTAATACATATTTAATAATAATAAAAAACATTTACAAATTCATTACAAAAGATAATATTTCTAACTAAATAGCTACAGGTAAGAGGGAAATTCCATTTTCATATAGTAAATTATTTATTTTTAAATCAAATATAGAAGATTTTAATTTAAAATTCTGTTTAAAATAGCTATATTTTGTTAACATTTAAATTAGATTTAGTAATTGTTTATTTTGTTAATGATTTTAAGAAATTAGAACATTTATTTATATTATCTGCAAAAATGTTTATGAATTGTGTCTTTTAACAGAATATTTATGTAATAACTTAAAAGTTTTTACACAACTTCACATTATATTTGCTATTTTAAATGAAATTACTATGTGAAAATTATTTTAAGTATCATTATTTTGGTTTAGTTTTAATTTGTTAAAAATTGTACTTATTTCTACATAATAATTTCATATTTTGCAAGTAAACGACGATAAAAAAAAATTATATTTTACAGATTAATGTGCATTATTTATAAAAATTCGAATATTTATTGCTTTATTTACAATACACTTCTGTATATATCAATTTTTTTTAGCATATTTACAGTACAACTAATTTATTGCATAAAACTATAAAACTAATTTATTGCATATTATACTGTATATGCATGGGAATATAAATTTTATCATTTAAATTATATGTTTATAAATATTATCTTTTAATAATTGAACTAATATTAAACTCACAGTTGAAGTAAAATACAGTAATAAATCTTTTGATTATACAGCTACTACTTAACACAAATTTAGTATATAGGCCTATAGGTATATAATAAAAATTAAATATTTAATATTTCTTTAATCCTGATAAAAATTTATTTATTCGATAATAGCGACATGTTTTATTAATAAAAAATATATAATAAATAGTATCATTCTATTTTACAAGAAGGTTATAAAATAAATGAAAAATTTAAAGATCTTGTTTTATACACAGCTGTAATTTAAGTATATTTAAAAGAAAGATAATAAATAAGAGTTAATGTAAAAATATGTTATTTATTTTCAGAAATATTCATTGTAATAATTTTCTTAGTCTTGTATTTGATGATGATAATTTTTATTACAAATTTCTAAAATATTTTTTAAAAAAACATTTTATAATGGCAATTCATATTTTAGAAAATTCGTTTTCAATTAAAATAAAAAATGCTTGCCTCTTTTTTAAATTTTTGGATAATTTTAAAAACTAGAAACAACTTGAAAAAGTTTAATGATTTTTAAATTTAAAACTGGAGATAAATTTAATATATTTTTTTAATTCATGCATAATTCAGAATATTTTATGATTTTTTATATACAAATTTCATTGATTATTAATTTGAATTAAAACAATTGTAAGAAAACAATCAAAGTCAATCTGTATTTTAAATAATAATTAATTCTTTTTGTCATTTTATAGCTTAAATATCATTATAAAATTCATAATGTATTGCAAATAATAAAAATGGAAAAGAAACAATAACATTTTAAGTTTAATGGATAAATGATTTTAAATCATTCTTTCTAAGTAATGATTTTTTGCAAATTGATTTATAAAATTTTAGATTAATCGTGAAAAAAATGGTCTATATATGATTTAAAATACACAATGTTAATAATATCTCACTTTTTTAATATTGATGAAAAGACTGCATAAAAATGTAGTGTTTTAAATAATTACTGTCTATGTAATTAAAGTAGAAAAAGAGAAAAATACAAAAATGTAAGAGAAATTCAGAATGAAGCTATTAAAATTGATTTGTGTAAATCGAAGGAATAGGAATTTTTATTAAGAAAGATTATTTTTAGTTTTAATTTTATTACAAAATGTAATTTAACTATATTAGAAAGTAAAAAAAGCTAATACTAT
Source organism: Centruroides vittatus (assembly GCF_030686945.1). NCBI lineage: Eukaryota > Metazoa > Arthropoda > Arachnida > Scorpiones > Buthidae > Centruroides > Centruroides vittatus. The sequence goes on along the minus strand of NW_027122718.1, from coordinate 11,119,218 downwards.
TATCTCATTTTAACATTTTTGATCTAGATTAAAATTTTAAATGTTGTAGAATGGAACATTGAAAAACTACATTTAAAGTAAATAATTTGATTTAATAATGCAAATGACAATCGTTATTTATGTATAGAAATTCGAGTTTTAGTGATTTGTACTTTTACTTCTGGTTTGCATTATTTTGGATTAACTTTTTTCTGTTGAGTTTTAGAATTTCAAATATAAATTTGTTACATTTATTAATATAAAAAAATATACTCAAACTATTACAATTAATTTATAGTACAATTACAAAAATTTAAGATCATCATTTACCATGAAATTTTATTGATTAAAAATGTTTAAGAAGAAATAGTTTTGAAAATAGCAGATGTTAATTGCTATTCTTTTTAGAAGATATTTTCTATTTTTTCTGTAGCGATTAAATATTCATTTTCAACCTGTTCGATATAGATTTCGATTGGGATTATATTCTTCTATAAAAATATAACGGATACTTACAAATTAGCCTTTAACGCTGACTTTATCGAATTTTCGTAAAGGTCATAATGGAATGACAATTTCACTTCTTATTTCAGATGTAGTTTATTGCATTAAAAATGATAACTTTTATATGTAGAAAATCATGAAAGATCTCATTCAATTAAATTTAAAATTACATTTTTTATCGTGATTTAAGTCAAAGTAATAAATGTAGAGCAAATCGAATTTAATATAAATCCTATACCAATATATAGCTATGACTTTTGTTTTATATTGTTTATTAAACAATCTATTGCTAACTTTTCAAAGTAATATATATATATATTGTTTTTATAATAAAGCATTGCTGAATTGAAATTCATAAAATTTTATTTCGTTTTTTCCTTTTTAAATTTATACAAATTTAATTGACTAAGGTTTATAATACATAAAGAAATAGTCAGGGCGTGGTATAATTATATGATCGATATGTTAAAAATGTAGATAGATTTAAGGGTTTCTTTATGACAACTTGATACTGTATGCTAGATGTTGCACGACAATCGATTGGGGATTGGGTAAAGAGGACACAGTATGACCTCCACCTTGAATATTTAGGTCATTCGATAAAAAAGACTTTATGTAGAAAAATAGTTTAGTGATATTTAATTCAAAATAATTTAATAGATATAAGATGTAGAGTATCTGTTTAAAATAATATACATGAAATAGTTTGAAAAAATTAAGTATTTTTATAGCATTTACATCAGTTGAAAGTTTTAATTATCGTCATAATTTTAATATCAAGAGAAATAGGTGTTAGGCAGTTTAATTATCAAACTTTTAATCTTATTCAAATTTAAGCTTTCATTAGACTCATATAAAATTCATTATTCTATTTATTCTGATATGCATTAAATGTATTTGAACAGTGTTAAGTGATATGCTGAATATTTCAGATAAATACCAAGAAATTTGCTTAGTAAAGTTCAGTAATCTATAATTATTCTTTTCGTGTAAGTTTTCGCTTACATAGAATATTTTTATTTCCCATTATTCATGTTAACGTATTCTTACCACCTCACTGCAGCAAAAAGGAATATTTCCGTATCGTTAACGTTTAAACAAACTCATACGACGAAATCGATCAAATAAAAGCAACAACGGAAGCATCTCGTTCTCCTTAATTCATTCCATCTTCAAGTTCTAATATTCCTCTTTGTATAATTATTTTACAGTAAAAGAATATATTAAACATTTTTCATTTTATAACGAAATGTAAACGATGAAAATAAATAAATAATTTTTATATGTGTAAAACACAAATTTAAGAATATCGAAATAATTTTAAACTTTGTATTTAATATAATTCTCAAATTTAAAATAATAATAATAAAAAAGAAATGCTATTATACGTTTTATAAAATACAGTTTATATTATAAGAGTACAATACATTACAGTTTACTTAATTAATAGTTATAAAATTAGCATAAAACATACTAATTAAAATTGGAATTCTTTTCCTTGTTATGTAGATTTTATTTCCAATTATAAATTTTATCTTAGTATGAATTGTGTAATTAAAGATTTTTACTTTATTTAGTTTGTTTTGCTATTTTTTTAAGCAAAACTAGTATTGTTTTATCATTTCTTTGTGATTTATAATAATTATAAGCATTATTTATATGCAGATTTAAATTGTTTTATATCTTCACAATTTTAAAAACTAATACTATTTTTAACATATATAATAAGATATTTGAAATATATGCGGATATTTAAAGAACATTTAATAAAAACTTTATTCCTAGTTCAGGAATAGTCTGTTTGAATATATAAATATTTATTACGTATTATTTTACAAGAAATTCACTTCCCAAGGAAAAGTTATAGCTATGAGTCAAAACCTAGTATTTTTTTCTTTTTCTTTTTAAGATAAAGATATTTTTTATGTATTTATAGAAAGCGCAAGTTATAACATGCAGAGTTTAAGAATATTCATAATATAAGCTGCGAATGTCTATATTAATTTTCCGTCGCTGCAATTGAATGTAGCTTAGACTTTTTAATCAAGTTCGTATCTGTATTATATTTTTTGAATTCTAAAGATGATACAAGCAGAGAAAAACGAGAGATGTCAGTGATTATTATACATTTGTCATTAATCTCCTATTGCTATAGAACTTTTATAACTTTGTATAACATATATTGCCGATCTAGAAGCAAATGTGAGTTGAAAATTTTTAATATTAGGAAGACGTGTCTTGAAATTTGTTTGTTTGTGTTCTTTGCAACAAAAAAACTACTTTGATCTTATCCCTTAACATAAATACAAAAAGTAGATTTGTTATTTAATTATATTTTTATTCATTGTATTGAATACAATTTTGTCTTCCAGTTTTCTGAGTTTTCTGTCTCCCGTGGTCTTCAACAAAGAATATTTATTTGTTGGTTTTTATTAAAATTCTTTGTAATTTTCATCCTATTTTGTTTGATCTATTATAATAAAACACTTCTGTAAATATTGCTGTAACGCAATATTTTATTTATTTTCTAGAAGCATTTTTGTTTTTTGAGAATTTTTCTACTATTATTACTTTATTACACTTAAAATTGACCATTGTAACCAAATTTTAAGAACTTTATTGTATAAAGGCATTCATTGCTTTAACTACAAGAAAGTCAAGCATTTACTTATTTCATATTATTTAACTGTATTTAAATATATTTTAAGAGGTAGGAAAATAAAGCTTTATTTGTTAAATATTTTGAGCAAAGTATTCTTAGTTAAAATTAAAAGAGTAACATCACTCTTGTTAAACTGTTTATGCCCGAACGATTATCGGGCTTTCATGTTTTACGCATTGTAAACATATGTACTTTTTAAGGTGATAGAGCAATAAAATTCGTAACGCATCATGAATATTGTTTTTCTGATATTGTAACTATTAGAACCACTAAAATGTGTAAAGTATTTTATTTATTTGATTAGTTTGAGACATTGCAATATAATATAAAATAATTTTCATCGTTTTTATTTGATTAAATTTTCCCAACTTGAATATTGTTATCAAACACATAAATTCACTTCTATTTTATCATATATATCAGCTACAAGCAATAATAATAAAAAACAATAACGAAGTTTCATATACATTATAAAGAGTTTTCATATTCATACATTTTTATATGAATTCAAACAAAAGTTGTAAAAATAGGATCTAATTTCTGCGTTACATTTTCCTGATGTAATGAAATAGAAGTTCTTACTGCATTTCTTTTCTAGAATTGAATATTTTTAAAATCAGATTTTGCTAAATAATTTTTATTATTTGGACATATTTATATATTTACTACTGAGCAAGAAGTTTACAGAAGTCTAATATTATAAAATAAATTTTTGAAACAAGAACAATACCACGGAAATTTGACTGTGTTTTTTCAAATTTTCCATAAGTTAGGAGTTCATTCATGAAATAATGAATACTCATTTTGTGAATGACGTCAAGAGTGAGTAAGAATGAAATAGGAAACTCAAAAAATTTTGTCTTAAAACTATGAGGATATTACAGAAGACTATTAATAAATTTTCAAAATTTTTATTAGAATTAATTAATCGTTTATTTTTTGTTTCTTCATTAATTTCGTCGTGTTTTGTTTTAAAAGTAGATTTTTGATTTTTGTTCTTTTTAGATTTTATTTTTTAAATCAAAATTTATTTCTTAAACCATGTGAGAATTGCACAGTTACTATGAAAATAAATGATTGTATAGCTGTACGAAACTTTTCTGGCAAAGAAATATTCTCCTAAAAGATTATTTGTTGTTACAATTTTTGATTTTGAGTTAGAAAATGTTCTCCTTTTGTTGGAGAAAGAATCTAACATTTGCGGCAAATGTTTGATGTTAATTCTTTTATTATTATTGCATTTATTTCTTTTCGAAATTATATTTTTCGAAAAGAATAATTTTAACTTTTGACTAAATTCTTATAAAATTACTTTATATATCTGTTAGGATTTGGGAACCGTGGCGTCTTATAGTTCCTGCAGCAATCTTTACCTTAGTGACTGCAATTGTAATGTTTGTTGCTGCTACTTTAATGACGCAAGGAATGATGAAATTTTGTGAAGGTTTTCACAGAAATAATTTGGGAGGGTGAGTATTATTTTAGAATTATTATATTTTAAAAATAGAAAACTAAAAATTACTTTTGAAAATAAGTATACGTGAAATTGAGTGAATTATAATTAGGTTATTTTTTTTTAATATACAGAATCTTTCAAAAATAATTTACAGTTTAAATATAGATAATTTTATCAATGTTCGTGAACACCCACAAAAAGGAATTTATTTAATTCAATTTAACATAAATATTTAGCATGTTCTCATTTTATTCTTGATCTATCAACAACCTTTCAAATCTATAAACTGCATATCTAAACATATTTATTAGAATAGTACTATATTTCGTTTTATAGATTATCTTAATTGACAAAATTAAAATAAACTGTTCAAATTACACATTTAAAATGTTCAAAGCCGAAAATTCACAATATTACGGTATTTGAATTTTCGGCTACACCAAGTTACAAGAAACTGCATATTAATAAAATTATTAAAAGGTATTTTATACGTGGAAGTAATTGAATAAAACAGTTAAAAATTCATTTTATTTATATTATTTAATTACTTATACTGATAAATAACAGAAATACAAACAAATTAAAATATCAGTTATTTTTGAAAGATCTTATAGATTAATTCTTATAATAGAAAAACAATTTATTTACATTAATTTTAGTTATCTATAAATCAAAGTTACAATTAAATTAATAATAATATAGCGTACGTTACTAAAATTATAGTTTTTACTTTATTTAATTATTTTATAACACATATTGTAATTATTTATTAAGTTTAAAACTATATTCTAGCGAAATAAGAAATGATTTGAAGATAAAAATGAACAACAACAATAATAATTAAAAAGTTTTAGACATTTCTCTATCTGTGTAATTACGTAGTTGAAATAATTTATTGTTGAAAGTACTTATTATGCAATGTATAAAAGGCTATATAATTTCGTTTTAAATTATTAACTAAAAATAAGTACTTGGAAGTGCAATTAAAAATCTCATTTATGTATATTTAAAGGTATAAGAATAATTTTTCTGTTTAGGAGTTATTTTAAATTTAATATTTTTAAAAATACGCATATTTTCTTCCCATTACAAAATGAAAAATTATTCTAAATATAAATTTGCCTAAACATTTCTTTAATTTTTCTTTAGAAATCAATTAATTAAAATTGAAAGACAGGATTTAGTATTTTTAATTATTGTTTAAAATACTTTTATGAAATAACTAAATTGCAGTTAATAAATGGTAAACCTTTATCAATTAATAGTTCGCATTCTAATAACAGTATCTTAGATTTTCAGAATTAAAGTTATATAATTAGTTGGTAAACTTGAAATTTTACTTAAATTTAAAATTAAAGTTATCTAAATGTATAGAGATGACGACTTAAATTGAAATTTAAAAACTTTTAGGATTAATTTTATAAATTTAAAATAAAATTTTATTGTAATTTACAATATTCAAATCATTATTATATTATTTATGCTTTATATAAATATAATTTAAACACATAATATCTTAAAAGTTAAATTATCACACTTTTAAAAAACATTTACATATTTATTTCCATATTATTTAATTTAAAAATAGTTTTTAAATATATTGAAGATTAAGTCTGACCAGCTCATAATGGTATATGGCTGGCTTCAACTTACTCATTATGGGTAGGCTTTCTCCATAATCGAATTGACCGAAGTGGATGTAAGACGGACACGATGATTCTATTCGAACTTCTTATAAAAAAGACTGAATGAATCCAAATCCATTCAAATCTAGATCCTTATTTGTAGGACTGTATAATTTCAGAAAGATAAATTTCAGATTGGAAATGAGTGAATGATATTACAGTAGCTTAATAAGTTCTTAAAATGTTATTGACATTATTTTATATTATTTAAAATTTTTAATTTATTTAAACACGGATGCTACAAATATAAATAAATAAAATTTATATAATAACAAAGACAGGCGTAAAATACATAAAAACAAACATAAGAGGAATAAAATTTAGTCTTATATAAAAAAAATAAAATATATAAGTCTAAATATAATTGTTTAGTTATAAAGTACTAATTATTTTTATTTAGTTCAAACGATTTAGCTCAGTTCATAATTATTTTGTTTAAGGATCATAATTAATCATAGGATTCATTACATTTGAATTCATTATTTTTAAATATTTAGAGATTGGTTTATTTTATGAGTCTGCGAAACAATTTTTTAATACTTTTCAACTTCCATCCCACCCTTGTAACGCTCCGTAATGCTGTCGCACAAACTCAACTTCAAAACTACATAACACACATCCTCGTTCGACCCCCTTAATTATACTAAGGAGTACTGAACGTTACATTTTATTAATTTCGTATACCGTGTACAAAGCAATCATATAAACAGTACAGTTCACTAAGCAACACTTCAGAAACAAACATGAATCATTTTGTTACCCAAGGGTTGAGATCCTAGTATTGGATAACGTTTTTGTAAGTCACCCTGCTTCCTTTTAAAGCATCTTACGATTACCTGTATATCCATCGACCCATATCTGCGTTATGATAATTTATAGACAGCCCTATGTTTGTAAAACAAAAAATAATTTTAAAAGTAATTGCGTTGATTGGCTAAGCGAGAGAATGATACTTGAGATAAAAAAAATTAAAAAAAAATTACTTTGAAAATTTAATTAAGTAAATTTTAAAGGGCAGAATAGAACCGCACTATAACGGAACCGGTTATGCTTCAGATCGTTTTCATCTAAAACAATTATAAATACAAAAGTACTTTAATTATTATAAAAATATATTTAATAAATATATAACTACTATCAAAATACCGTATATGCAGATTAAGACGAACTTTTAAAATCAAAAGTTTGAACTAAGTAAAAGTTTTAAATCAGAAGTTTAATCGAGGATTTAAAGCCTGGATTAAATCTTCAAAGCGAGAGAGAAATAATTACGGCACTTCTGGTTTTGTTAGTGCGATGTTAGACTTGTATGATTAGCAGAATTTAAATCACGTGTTGTAGATGAAACTCTGATTCTGATTGTCATGTAAAATAAAAACATTTTTTCTACATTTGCATTATAAGAATATACAAAGTATATACACAGCATATATTCAAACAATTTAAGTAAATCAACATACTGATCAATGAATTCATTTTTGGGCTGCAATTTGAAAAATTGTAGACCTATAAACTCCCACTGTTGTCCGTCCATCTGTCTTTCCTTAATCTTGAGAATGGAGTTAGATAGATGAAAGACGAGACCAGATATGGAAATCATAAGAGCAGGATGCCAAAATTAACTATATATGAATTTCCGATGAAAATCAGAATGACCGGCGCGGCTCTATTGTTAAAGGAAAAGTATGATGTACAGTACAGTACAGTACAGAGGGAAGACACTACTAATTTGAGGTGGAGAGAATATATTTTAAATTAAAAATATTAAAAATATAATTAAAAATTGCAGCCCGGCATTGTGATGATGTCACAATAAATAATTGCTCGTTATAATTAAGAATATATTTCTTTATTCTGTGACTATACATTGGGGCATTCGGGGCACGTGCCCCCTTTGTCTTTGGGTTGCCCTTAATACCCAAGGGAATGATAAGCTTTCATTTTACGAGTACTTTTGAATTAGTTACTCATTTTTATCACAGAAAACTTTTACCAATTACAGAATTAAAATAAAAATATTTGTTAGTAACCGAAAATTTGTTTTAGAGGGTCGTGATTGTTCGTTTGGTCGAGTACCGAGGTACCGTTGTATTTAGTTAACGCGATTTTGATATAAGCGGATTAATTGACCGCGTTAATCAAGGGATACCTGTGTGTGTGTATATATATATATATACACTATATATATACACTATATTTTATGCATTTTGTATGTTGTTGTGTTTGGAATGGATATGTCTATAATGTATTGATTTTTGTTTTGTATGTCAATGAATGTAATGTCTGATCTGTTGTGATAGATTGTTGTCTTATAGGTGTCATTCGGAAGTGTTGTCTTTTAAGATATGATTTCTGTAGTTTTTTGTATTTATGATCTCTGATCTTGCATAGTAATCATGAACCCGCCCGTCTCTCCAGGAGGCAACCCTCAGCGAGTAGTTCGACACAGTTTTATCATTAGTCATCTTATTATTTTCATGATTATCCGTCAAAAATTTCTTATTTATTACACACGGAATGCGAAAAGAGATTTTTGCTTCGCATTCGATTCTCAACTGCCATTTCAGGAAATGAGAATAGCAAACTAAATAAACAATTACTGTATTTGTTTATATTCTGTAAGAATTTTTTCTATTAGGCCTAGTTTAGACGAGCGGAATTTCTGCGAAACGACAGCTGCATCAATTGCTATGGCATACTAATTTAAATATGTTCATTCATACACCGTTTCGCAGAAATTCCGCTCTCTGAACTGGACCTTAGCGAGCAATAATCTGTAATTTTTAAAACATGATTTGATTTTCGATAATTGTTCTATGCCACAAATAAAACGTAAAATGCAGTTTATTCATAATGAATTTTTATCCTAAAAACTCACTGAAATAAAATTATAGTATTCAGAAATTATTTTCTTCTCCGTGAAGGAAGCTTTACTAGGTTCGAATTCGATCTACATTTTCGTGCGTTTTCTTTGCAAACTCGACCGTCGTTGTCCACAATGAATTTAATTGAGGTATCTTATAGCTTTTATCTGCTGGTATCATGTGTTTAAAATTAATTATTGATACTAATTTTTCAAGATGAGGCATATTACAAGTTAGATTAAATTAAAGTACATTGTATTAGTGTTAAAACGAGAAAATAGTTTTTAGAAATTTTAACTGGGAAGTGTTTATTGAGAAATGCAAGTGTTTTTATTTAAATTTTTATAATTTTTTGCTTTTATATTTTGTTATTCGGATATTTTATGAAAAGAGATTTTTTAAAAATTGCTCTATACAGATATAGGGCAAAATTTGATGTAAACCGTAAAAAGTTTAAAAGTTGTTCTCTATCCATATTATTGTATTCTTATGCCAAAAGACAATGATTTAAACACATTCAAATTATTTACGGATAAACACTTCAATTTAATTTTTTTTAATATATATATTTTTTTGTTTAAACATTCATACAATATTTTACTTTTAGCAATCATTCATGGCTCTCATTAACCAAGCTTTAAATTATTAAATACAGTATTAGAACTGTTTAAAAGTATTCTATAAAAGTAAATAAGTAATTAATTTATTTTAAATACTAAAAAAAATCTAGAAATTGTGAGCGTTTCTATATACAGTATATATGATAATCACTACAATATATATTTTTCTGTGAAAAGAAAATCATTGCATTTCTTATTTATAAAAATGTTCTATTAACAGATATGTGTATTTATAGAATAATAAGTAGATATTAAGGCTTATCTTTCGAAATATACTATACGGTAATGTAGTTAATATCGATTGCTGTTATTCTATGACAATCTTTCTGATTGTTCGAAATTTTTCAAAATTGTACTAACAAGTAAGTAAAGTTAGAGATCACGCATTTGGAGAGAATGGAAAAGTCGTTTATAGAGTATAGAAACAAGAGATTATGATTTTCAATAATTTATTTGAAATCCAAAAGCAAAATTTGTTCTGCTACTGAGCAAGTGATTTTCTGAGACGATGTTAAAAGTGTTTTCACATCAGAATGTCTCTGAAATCTAATAATGTTCAAAAACAGTGTTTTCACAGAAAATCATTAAACTTACACACACACACATCTATACATACATATATACATACATACGAATTTTGGCACACATATTCTACTAATATAGTAAAAAGCAATAAATTAATAGGTAACATTTTTGAATTATTAATTATTGTTTACTCATATGTACACTATTCTTACAGTTCGAAACCTAATATAAAATTGTGTATGTATGTGTGTTTACGTAATATATATATGTATATAATATATTGTGTATCTTTCAGAAAGCATTTAAGTTATTTTAATTAAATACAAAATAATTAGTAAAGTTAAAACGTATCAATCTAATATACGGTAATCAAACTCAAAACTTTTTTTTTAAGTTATTGTGACAATTCATGAAGTTTTAACCTTTAAAAAGATTGATTTCTGAAACTATTGATTTCTGAATATATAGTAGCTATATCAAGAGCTGGTATGTATTCAGATATCGATCATTTATTTTTCTATTGTTGTCTACTGGCATAAAATTCTGCTCTAAGTTAAACACCACTGTTTCTGTGTAATTTGGTTAATAACCACCAGAAACGTTACACTCATATATTAACTTTAACCTTTACATTAATTTATGATATTCGAATTTATCAGAATAAAAATTTTAACGAGAAAAATTCTAATAAAAATATTTAACTACTTTATTTTACAAATATATTTAGTCATTTATCTATACTGAACATTATTACGTTGTTATTTTGCATATATACCTTTTCAGAGTATAATTTTTCATTATAAACGATTGTCTTATTTCGATTCAAATTGGGATAGTGCTTGTAGAAATAAAAGAATTTCATCATACAAAAACCGCTCAAATTTGTTATATATATTCCAACAAAATGCAGGTAAAATAGATAACTAGGTTCATTATATTAGATTATGAAAAAATGTGAAATGCTTTCGTCAGTAAAAATTTGAAATTTTTTGATAATTGATTGATATGAGAAATGAACTAGGAAAATTAACTATAATTTACTATCTAAATTACGCAGCAGGATGTACAAAGTCATTTCAAAAAAGATTTTCTCTTAGAAACATTGATCAATTTTCTGATATTGTCTGTAATGGCGTGATGCAGCAAAATTTATTGTTACGTTTATCCCACATATTAACATTCTCGAATAATGAACTAGCTAACTGGAATATCTTATATTTTGTTTCAAAATCTTTATTGTTATTTTAAAGTGATTCTTTTTCTATAAAATGATAATCACTCTAACGAATTTGTACATTTCTCTACAAATCTACTTATAAAGTACAGACTAAAGCTGTACTGATTGTATAGTAAAAGAGGGATATAAATTTTTGTTCCCGATACATGTGTCAAACTGTAGTTTTTATTGAGTTATAGGTTTTATTGTTTTCATTTTAAAATATTTATTTTTGTTAAATTGTATATTTCTTATTACTTTTAGCTTCCATTTTGTTGCTATTTTTCTATTTTTTTTACAGTTACGATGAACTATATCACGATGAATCAATTTCACGAAAAATGTTTATAAATTTGGCAATAAAATAGAAAAATATATACAATTGACCGGTTTATCTCATTATATTAATACTAACTAGAGTATATTTGTTGTGATATTAATAGACAAAAAGAAATAGACGAATAATATCGAAAAATTTTATTTTAAATAATTATCCAATTATCAATAAATTTATACCATATATTCCGTGTATGAAATCCTAAGCCATTAAAAATAATTACCTCTATTATCAAAGGAAAAGCTGCCTATTAAACAGAATATATTACAAAGAATAAGTTTTAACATTAATTTTGAAAAATAAAATTTTTATTATAATAGATAAGACGATGCTACGTACAGACATACAGAATTATTATTTATCAGGAAGACAATACAATAGGGTCTTGTTTTACTAGCGTCGGACTGGCAACATATTTCAGCCCGAGAATATACCAAATAAATAGTGTATCTGTACCGGTACTATAAATCGGAATTTTCCGGTAGTTTAATCCATCACCGTTTTCCACGGAAAAAAAAATAATAAATAAAAATAGTTAGCTTAATTCTTGGATGAACTGGGGTAATTCTATTAATGCATATGCTGATTATTTTTATCATAAAATTTATTTTAGAGCAAAAGTAGTGGTATAAAAATAGAAGCAATTTTTCTACCTCCTACTTCTGAGAAAAAATTATCAAGATGAAATGAACATTGAAGGTTCTAATGCGGACACGAAGAAGGACGGAAATGTTTTGTATGTACGGTGTGAGAGCTGTGCAAAAGTAATACTAAAACAAACTACAACGGGAAGGTGTGTCAAACACATTTTAACGTTTTTCTGTTAATTGTAAGTGATTACATAAATGTCTAGGCAAGAATCTGGGACTATGATGCGTGGGTTGAAGCACAAATTTACGCGGAATTTCGTTTTACGTGGTATCTGCAGACAGGCGCGTAAAACAAGACCATGCCGTATTTATTGGATTGATTAATCTAACTCTTAATTATGTACTGTTCTAATCTGAAGATTAAATTAAGTTAAATAAATAAATGATTTAAAAATATTTTATTTAATATAGCATTTTTTTTTTTTCGATTATTGAAATGTATTCGAAGGAAATAGAAACTTTTTCCTTGCTTTTTCTTTTGGTACTTTATTATAGAAGTCAAGCTATGAAAAATACACTTGCTTATAACTTTTTGTAACAATTTTTATATAATAACAAAACTATATTTCATTTAAAAATTAAAAAAAGATATTCGATAAAATTGCATTTTTAGTTCTGTGCGATTATCATCGAACAAAGTTATACGAATATTTTCAGAATCATATACAAAGCATTCTCTTTTAGAAAATACATATCACAATTCTTTTCGCTGTTGCTTTAAAGTGAATATAAGATGATAATAATTCCTTCAAACTGTTTATAATGAAAATTCTTGACACTACTATTACAGCTTTTGACGTCGGAATGATTACTTGACGTCCCCGATATCGCAATTTTCTATAGCAAAATAATTATGAATGTAAAACGTAGTCATTGAATGAAGGTTTTATACTTTATTGTGTTTCGTGTACATCTATGATAAAACGGTAATAATTTGAAAACGACTGATCTACGCATGCTTGATGGCAATTTGTGTACCTGTAATGTTTACAGATATGTTTTTGGGAATATCACTGAGTTTTTCATTTTGTATGCTTTATAAACAGTTACATTAGTTCACTCATCTACAATATATTTATCCGTGGAAGGCCGTAAGATGAAAAACGTCGCATATGGATTCTCCATAGCGGAGAAATAAATGGAAATATAAATTTGAAAGTAATTCTTTAAAATATTTTAAAATTATTATTCGGAACAACTGGCAAAAGTCGATAGAATTTGGTGGTAACATCGAATAAAAAGAACAATTTTGTCGAATATGGGCAAAACAAATCATGTGAAAATCCTCTAGTTTTCCATTACGTATAATAGTTGTTTTATCACTAACAGGCAGCTCGGTAAATAAAATGATCCATGTTTTAATAAAACTGGAATAAATCTCATCAAAGTTTTCAAAAATCCAACAAAGGTCAAATATGCAGTGGTACTTTCTACTTCTAATGATTCTAATTTCGAACGTTTCAGCGTTAGCCTTTTTACTTTTTGGCCGGGAAATGCCACACATATCTGCTAGTTTACTAATAAAACCAATAATTTACAACTAATAAAAGTATGAATTTTTAAAATATCTTTATAAATTTAAAATACTCAAAACTAATTTCATTATTACTTAAAAGTCGTGGAGCATTGTCAATTAGTTTATTTTAAAGAACAACAACAAACTTTTCATCCAAAATTTAAAAAAAAAATTAAATTTTCTGTTTTATCCATCGAAATAAAATATTTTCAAAAGGAAAGCAAACGTAGAAATTGAATTTACCATTTATCATACATAAATGGTAATTTCAATCATACAAATAATTGAACATCATCAAATAAGATCTGATTCTCATAACATGTGGTATATTAATAAATTTTCTCCACTGTCCGGAGAGTTGGTATTGTTAGTACATATTCGTAATATTCTTATCACTAATCTTTTAGTAATATATCTTATTTAACACAAATTATTTGACTGTTTTAAATTTCTTTTTTGCATTTTCTAAATATTTTATTTTTATATATCAAATTTCCAATGAAACGAGTGATCTGGGAATATAATAGGCTTATCTACAATACACCATATTCTCATGAATTGCTGTATTTTTGCCTTATAAGACTCACCGTTGTTTTGGACGCATCACATTTTTCACGTCGATTTTTTTTGGGGAGGGTAAATATTCTTTACAGTATACGACACATTCGGCTTATAGGACGCATTCTGTTTTTTTAGGTACTGTACAAACAATTGCGTCTTATAAAGCGAAAAATACGGTAGAGAGGGTTTCATATATCTTGGCCGAACATGAATGGCGTGGTGCTCAGTTGAGACTCCGGAAGTTTTATAAAGTTGAAGAGTCCCTTGTTTTGTCCTTGTCACACATTTGACAAAACAATCTCCTCCTCCCTTCACTTAGTATACAGACTCACTGCTTATTTTTACAGCCCGGACAAGATATGTGAAACGTTTTTTAAATAATAAAAATTCTAACCGCATATTCTATAGATTATTATTATTATTTTTTTTTTTGAAAGTTAAAATATTTTGTCTCAGTTTATTCTTATTATTTTTATTGTTCGTTCTTACAAATAAACCTGCGATTGATTATGTGGTTACTTTATTTATCTTCTTGAGGTACTCAAAAGTTTTTGTTTACAGAGTTAATAATTTATTTCGTAATAAATTAAGTGAAATACAAAAAAATGTGTTTTTTGTTAGATTATTTTAATTAATCAACTAATTAAATAAATTTTCTTTCCGGATGATCTAGAAACTCTGAAGATTCAGATTGAAATATTTTTATATGCGAGATTAACTTAGACTTATTCCGTAGCTTTTTCTTTTTCTGTATAGTTTATTATCAAATATTTATCGCTTAGTGTAGTTATGAGCAACCCGTGGCTCACGAGGTCCTAATATACGGTCCCCAGGGTTTTGGCAACGTAATTTTATTTCCTGTTTTCTGCCTCGTGCCATTATGCAACCCTAATTAAGCTGGTATTGATCAGTACATGACGAAGAGCATTCAAACTAATTAAACTTGACCAGTAAAATGATGAGAATAAGCCAGGGATAGTACGAAGTACAGGCATTCGCCTCTTTGCCAGAAGTATCCATATATATTTTTTTCTTGTTCTCCAGTAGTAGTAAACGGCCTAATTAAATTCTGGCTCATCCATTTTCCGAATGAAGTTTATTCACAGATTTCTTTATAAGCCATTGAACCATTATATGGCTTGTTATCTCAGAATTTAACTTTATAAACTGATTTACAAATGAATCAAAATTGTTAATTGGCTTTTGCAGCGTAAAAGAAAAAAAACTGTTAATGATTTATGAACAAACACAGATTACTATTTGTTGATAACTTGCCTCGTGAAGAGCTTGCCCGCTAGCATTCTTTAATTTACTAAAATAATTTCGAACATTAAATATTTCGTTAAAAAAGTGAACAATCATTTTTTTTAATCAATGTTTTGTTTAAGTATAAACTATGAAGAAACAAATAAAACTAATATTTTGTTTTGAAATTGTCCGTGCGCCCTTGTTATAGCGTTGGAAATCATTGGTCTAGGGTATTAAACCCTGTAATGAATTCTGAATTATTACTATAACAGATACGATAACAATGGACTTTAAATAAATATTATAAAATTTCATACCCTACGAAAATTTTTTACATTATGAAAAGTTAATAATTTTCTAATGATGATTATATTTTTTAGTTAATAGACGACTACTTTTAATGCCATGTTTGCTTATTGTTAGAAAAATAATGCAATACTATAAAATTTTAAATTAAAACTGTAAAAATTCGAATCTGAAATATCAGAACTTTTAATTTGAAAACGAAGATCTAACATACAGAAAATCTGTGAATATTTCTTGTTTACTAAGAAGTATATTCGAATTTGAAATGATTTTTTCTTTTTTTCTTTTTTTTTCATATCATAAAAGTAATTTATTTTGAAATTATAGATTAAAGTTGTGATTTTATGTACTCTATTAAAAGTACCTTTTGCTTAATAATTGGATTGAAAACGATTATATGGTAATTAAAATAAATGAAAATTTCACAATTAAAAAGAACTAGGACGTAGTTATCGATTATTGATTTTTATTATGGAGTACCTTTTAAATATTTCCGGAAAAATGAATAGCATTAGTAAATTAATTTGAAATTTATTTAATAATAAGAGTTTATTAACATTTATATAACTGCTTTTTATTATTTATTAATAACTAAAATAAATTACTGTATTTAAATTAATTCTTCAAATTTCTTCTAATTATAAAAGTATCAAAACGTTTTTTAAATCATTTAAAAATTTGTCAAGTTATTAAAAATAAATAATTTAAAATATTTTATTTCTCTGATATTCTCATAAATAACAATTTAAAATGGGAAAAATTTGGATTACGAATAATAATTAAAATAAAATCATTTAAAAATGATTAATAAGAAATTTATGACACGTAAATTTAAACTGTATTGGTTACACTACAGACAGAATATCGAGTTTAAAAGATGAACAGAGACAAAACATTATATATTTCCATTATAATCATAGTTTATTTAATATTTATAAATAACTTCTTAAATATTTCTTCATAAAAATTAAATTCAATAGGTAAATTCCATTCATTTATATAAGAGTTAGATTCAATTGTAAATACAGTGAATATAAGGTGATAGAAGTAAAACCTGGCCACCCAAGTGTTTGACGATCGATATCAAAACGAGTTTAAACCGTCCACACACTTCTTAGTACATAGGAAATAATATGTGAAAGCAGTTCGGCCATTCTTTCACGCAAAATGCGATAAGCCTGGCCATTTTCGTCAGATTTAAACTTATAGCAGAAGGAACTAATTAAATTAGAAACTAGAATTTCTAATCAGTTAAGCTCATTTTATATTCGACAAAACAAGAGAATTGTTTGTCCATGAGACTTATTTCGTAGCTTTTTCTTTTTCTGTATAGTTTATTACCAAATATTTATCGCTAACTTTCGTTTAATCTGAAAGAAAATAAATTGGTGAAATATGAGCATTAATATCTTGGATTAACTTATTCCATCATTATTTATTTATTTAGTTTTGGTTGTAGTTGAACAAAGCGAAATAGGTGAGTTACAAAAGAATTGCAGATTGAATTGTTCTATAAGTTTTTTTTCCTTTTTTTTGAAATCAACTTATTACAAACAGTCCTTGCGCATAACTTTTCTAGAAATCTGCCTGTCTTTAAGGCGCAGCTTTCATGAATCCATATACTATCTGTTAAACCTTTCCAGCTCAGGTTTAGCCTATGGCCAGGTTAGTCTGAATCCACCCAACCAACTAAACATTCAATTTTCATAAATATTTTCAGAATTTAAGAGTTAAAATGATGTTTATTTTGGTTCCTGAAGCATTAAGTAACCCAAGCTATATAATGACGAAGTCCTTATCTCACATTTGGCAACTTTTGTAGCTTGTTTTCGGCTTCATGAAAATGGTTTCTCCCTTAGCAAAATCACACTTTCCGTGGGTGGTTTGCCTGTTAAATGAAACGATATCAGTAGTGCTACGGGGACAAAATAGGTAGTGCGTACAGTAAAACGTATTCATTTAACAGCATATCATTATTTAAAAGCATGTTAACATTCGGTGGCCAGGTTTTACCTGTCACTTCACTAATTGATTGAAACACTTCTCATATATACTGCATACTTACAAGTTAGAACTTTCTAAACTAAAAGGTGGATTAGAACGAAAATAAACAAAACTAATAGAAAGACAATAAAACTCCAGCAGAGAAATGATTTATATTTATAAGACAGAAGTATGCAATATTTTAAATAGGATTTAAATCAATATATAGAAATTATATAGTAAAATATAACTGTATCGATTATTAATAAAAGCATAAAAAAATAAAAAAAACAATAGTGTAAAAACTTAAAAATAGCGACACACTAAAATAGTAATCCAAGTAAAACTGTAAATAGTAAATTTAAAATGCAAAGAGTGTATAAAAATATTAAAATAAACAGTCGATTTATTATATCAAGATCAATAGTACTTGTCAAAGCAATGCTCACTACAAAAGAAATTGAAATATATTTTAGGATTTAATAAATTTAATCTGTAAAAATGTATTTAAGAAATACAAAAATAATTGGTATTTAAACTAAATAATGCGTAATACTGTACAATTATAATTGTACAATATCTGCAATGCATATACGTTATAAATACATAAACATTGCTATAATTTATTTTATTTATATCGTACTGCATTTCATTTTATATTTAAAAATACAGTAATATTTATATGTTTATTATGTATTTATAACGTATATGTATTGCAGATACTGCACATTTATAATTGTACAGTATTAAATATTATTCAAGTTTGAATTTCTTAAATGCTTTTTTACGGATTAAATTTATTAAATCTAAAGTAATAGAAAAAGTAGCTAAATAATTTAATTACGAAATATTAATTATCAATACTATACTACGACTAAAATGTACACCGAACTTTTATTTAAGATTATATTTTATGTCACGAGTAACACATTTAAAAAATGCAAATATACTATTATAAATATTTCATAAATAATTCAGTAGTTAGCGATCCTTACCCAAAATTCGACTATCTTGATGTTTATTCACGTTCTTCTCTTTGTCATATTTATTATTCAGATCTTCCACATTATCCAGTTTCACCTACTCCAACCGACTTTGATCTATGCTAGTTGTACTTATAATTCATCCTTGGCTATTTCACAGGTTTCGAAGATTCTTACAATTGATTTCTTTTGTACTGGAAAAATACAAGTAGTGAAAAAACGAATACCAAAACGGTTTCCAAGTTGATTGTGCCCATTGGTGTGACCGAGCCGATTAAACCACTGAACATTAGTAGTCAATCCTGGATTCGTGGCTGACCAACGGACTGCCATATGGAGTTCTCTTCACGTATTTAATACCTAAATAGGAAACAGTTTCCCATAGAAACCCCCTAGGAGCCCTCCTTGGTAGATCGCTCTTGTTGTTGTCTTGTATTATTCCATCAAATATAACCAATTTGATTATCTTCTGTATCCATTTTCCGTGACTTGTTTAGATCCATTATTGATTAAATTTTTTCCATTCGCGACGAAGAGTAGCGTTAAACAGCAAGTTCACATAAAAGACTACAAATAGAAGATAGTTTTATGTGGTATATACAACGCCTGAGTTTTTAAAAAATCTATTTTAATTGTGAAATCATCGAAACCTTATGGACATCAAACACATCCATTGTCAATAGAGGTTTAATTGTTAAGAAGAATCGAAACTACGGGCGAATAACATTCGATCTACTGTAACATTAATTGCTACACTCATCGATCCTCCGACTTTCAGGAATGATGCATTTTGGCACTTACCTGCATCTTTTAATGATTTTGTAAGTGCTGGAAGAAGGCCTCTGATGTCATTGTAACAATGGGCTACGTTGTCATCTGAAAAGAGTGTTTTTATACCTTGTACTTTAGGGCCCCTTTTTCCAGATGACATTTTAACTTTGAGGGCTGTTGTCATCTCTGAAATTGTGGCTTCAAAGGTAAATTTAATATTTACGAATCCGTGAACTTACTTTCAAGAAAAATTATTTAGTTACACTATAATTGTTATAGTATTACGATTGCAATAATGATACCAAATATTTTCAGTACTGTCAATGTAATTATAGTGTTTTGTAGTATGCAAATTAGATACATTGCTAATGTATTGAATTGTCAAATATTTATTATTTATAACATAAATCTGTAAAAATAAATAATATGATAATATATGTTGTTATATAAAAAAATTTACTTACACAATATAGAAAAAATATTTTAATATTCATTACATGCTTTTCGTAAGTTAAGTAGAAATATTTACTTCGTATTTCGTTTGCTAAATAGATTTTCTTCTTCTTTACAGTTGTTCAACCGTCCAATATTTGAACTGTTCAACGTTTACCAAATTGCATGGTTTTTATTATACGCAATTAAGATCTGAAGTAAGAAACAAATAACAGGTTTTTATATGATTACATATGTAATTGTAAAGCTAGTATTTATTATTATTATTTTACAAAACAGATATCCATTTGGATCGGTGCGTTTGCCTGGGGTATAGGTAGCTTGGCCTTATTCATCAGATGCTGCTATGGAGCAGATTTCAAGCATCCATTGCCAAAGGTTTGAACTGAATGCTTTTTGATCGTTTATATAGTAATCTGTTGGAATTTATTATAAATTTTTAATGCCATTTTTAAATAATTGTTTGCAGGACGAAGATTTTGTTTAGAAACCTGTATAAAAACGAAGGAAGGAGTACTAGGAAAAAACCAAATCTTTTCCATTCAGTCATGAAACTGAAAATGTTGTTGAAAATAATCTGAGAACTATAGTTCTGGTTCCAAACTCAGATTTAAATGCAACACTTTAATTTAATTGCCAACAAATATCCACATTTCAGCTCTTTTGAATGCTACTTTCAAATTTTATGTGAATGTGAATAATTTCATTTTTTAAAATATTCATATACATTTTTATAAAATTAACTTACAAAAATTTATATAGTTTTAATTTTTAAAACAATATAATGAATTATTAATTAATTCACAGAAATATAATAATTTTAGTAAATATTTAAAAAATAAATGTTACGTTAATATTTGTTGATAGGCTTAAGCCTATTTGAACAATATTGATTTGTTACAAAACATTTTAAACGCTGCTGTATACTGTTAATACAATAAGTCCACACAAATATTTTTTATGTTGTATTTTGCACAATCGATGGGTCAATATTGCCGGATTCCATCTAACTCTGTTGCAGAAGAAGGAGAACGATTTTTGCATATTGTAATGTGTTCCTAGATGATGCTCAATTTTGCATTACAAAATTGCACAGCAATATGAAACTATAATGGCGTTAACAATATATTTATTATTTTAGCCTCGTTTCCTGGATATACAAGATATTAGAAGTGCTTCGTCTGAGAACACAAATCAAGTAACTTTTTTATAGATCTTTAATAAATATTGAAGTATTTTTCATTACTTAGTCTTTAAATTCAATGATTATATACAGTTATATTGAATAAAATATTTAACATGTTAATAAGATGGATTTCAAGTTTTGAAACAATATTTTAAATTGTGTCATAAAATGAAACTGAATTCAATTTTTTCATCATATTTGTGGACTGGAATCAACGGTTTCAATGTATCCACTATAAGATAGACTTTCTCATAATGGGTGGAACGAATGAAGATAGCAACAAATTCTCAGTCAGAATTATGCATAAAAAATACTAAGGGTCCATCCTGGATTCGAATTCGGATCCTTCAAAATGAAAGAATCTCATCATCATGAGCCATTCGGCTGACTTAAAATGCAATAATATTTTATATATTAATTATTTGAATGAATTCATTCTTCACAAGGACTTTATTCAAGTATATTTAAAGATTTTTTTTTAAGTTATGCAAAATCAAAAATAACAAAATATAGATATCTAATTTATATTGAAATATTAATAATGAAAATAAAGTATACTCTTATTAATAAGTCTTATGCGTTTCATCTATGTGAAGAATAATAAAATGCTTATATATAAGTTTTATATATAAATGAATTAATGGAAATAATGCAATTCTTTATTCTGATTTTAGTAAACTATTAATAAAGTGTTATTTTTGTTACAAATGGATTAATATTGCATTTATAAATCAAATTTTGATAATGATTTAATTTAAAATTGATTTATCATATGTCATGTTAAAAGGACTCACAAAGTTAGCCTTCACATTATTGGGAAAATTTCAATATCAAGAATTGTTTCCGAATTGTGTACAAATTATGTACGAATTACCAAATATGTTTATAAGATATAGTCGATTTTAAATGCGAAGGCTAACTTCAAAGTAATTGAAACTGACTCCCTCAATTGTCGTTTTGAAACAACGATTTTATTAAGTTGGGTTTATTCCCAAATTTAATATTTTACTCTAAGTAATATTCCCGATACATTATGATCTAAATTGGAAATGTAGAGCTACAGTAATTATAGTGGCAGTCCATATTTTTGTATTGTAAATTTTTTTATATTCAGTATATTATTATTATATTTCTCGACATTTATTAATTTATTTCATATTTTATAATTTCTTACCGAGAATATTCAAAAAGGCGAGAATATTTCACAAAAGGCGGATAAAATACTGATATTAAACCGTGTTATTATTTATAATCGATTATAAATTTTAAATGTAATCTCTCTCTCTTTTTTTTTCAGTTTCTCATATACACAGGCTTCAGAACAGAATATTGCATTCTGGATCATATAAACTGAATGAATCAAATATTAAGAAAGAAGAAAAAAACAAGAATATTTCATTCTGCTAAACGTGGCCCTTGTAAATTTCAAAACGTATTCTGTTAGGTTAACATGAAACGATGAAATCATCAAAAATATAAGAATTGATAATACCTATTGGTTCGTATTTGTAGCAATGAAGAAGCGTCAAGAAGTATAGAAAATAAACAGAATTGGATTTTTCAAAAATTATTTTTTTATTACATTAGAAAATCGAATAAAAATTTGAAATTGGCTAAACAAATGCATTAATATAGAAAGAGAATATTTAAACAATTTAATATTTTCCAAAGGCATTTTCTGTTTTTTTTTGGCTAAATCTCAATTAAATTGCTCAAAAAAGCTTTCTATTTAAAAAACTTTTTATTAATGTTTGTTTTTATATTTATTCGAAAACTTTCAATGTTAAATAAATTCAATAAATTATATAAAAGTAATTATTAATATATTTTTTCTGAATAGAATTCTGAACGAGATTTTGATTTCAGGCTGTATTTATTTATTTATTTATTTTTTATGAAAAGACAGGAGAAATAAGAAATTTCTTTTTAACGAGTTCTGACATATTCTGCCTAATATGTCCACTTTTGGATTCTTCATTTTATTCTAGGTATCTTTATTTACTATTATTATTCTTTTTAGCATAAGAGTATTTTATTACTAGTAACATTAATCATAAATATATTATTATAGTTCTTATAACTTTAAATGAAATAATTATTCATTTTCATTGGGTGCTTGCTACTTAGGGTGCTTCTAGATGTCAAGCATCAGGGGCATAACTACAGGGGAGGCAGCGGAAGAACTTGCCTCCCAGCCCAAAGGGCTGAGGAGGCAAGTTGAACCTGACTGAATTTTCTGTTCAATTAATTGGGCTGCAATTTGAAAAAATTGTAGACCTATAAATTCCCACTGTTGTCTGTCTGTCTTTCCTTAATCTCGAGAGTGAAGTTAATTAGATAAATGTCGAGGTATACATGGAAAACTTAGGGGCAGGAGGCCCCAATTAACTATATATTGGCATTCAGTTTGCACCGGAAGTCACGTGATTTCAATTCAAAACTTTTCCCCCGAAAGGAGTTAGATTGATAACAGGAAAAGTATAATGTAAGGGGCAAGATACCACTAATTTGATACATTTTAAATTAAATAAATTACAAAAATATGATTAAAAATTGCAGTCCGGAATTGTGAAGATGTCACAATAAATAATTGCTCGTATATACAGTAAAATTTTATGGAGTATTTTATTTAATTTATTTAATTAATTTATTACCTTGGCACGTTAAGCATAGCGTATAGTCCTTTAAAGATTAAAATTTACTTATATCCTATAGAACTTTAGGTAGGCAACATAGGCTCAGGCCTAAGCCAAATTTTGGCACCCATTGAGAGGGCTTTATGTGGAATGTTACGACGGTTGACGGTAGCCGGTAGGTGTGCTTCAAAACAGGCTCTACTCATAACGTGGAGCCACTTATCACATGTAAAATTTTTAAAAAATCTATATTTTGCCATTAAGTTTTTATATTTTCCTTTTACTATTTTTATTTTAAATATTTTTGATTAATTTAATTTTTCTTTGAATATTTCGCAATTTTTCAGTTTTCGATTCAGTAAAGAACAGAAAAGAAATACGAATGTTTTACGAGATGCTTGAAGAGCTCTATCACCACATTAAACAATGGGCGGAATTTAAAACTGAATTCTCTCAACCTGTTCCTTAAAGAGATTTTGCCTTAGCCACCGGAGTTCCAGAAATGACTACGTCAAAGGCCCTCGTTTCCTGTACCCTGATATAATGAAACTTTTGACCTACCTTACAATCAAAGCGATCATCAGAATAGAGAGAGAAGGGATTTAATTTGAAAAATACTTCGAGATATTTGATGCCATTGTTACGATTACCATGGAGGCATTTCGATTTCCATCTAGTCCATGACGAATTTTCTTAGTGGTATTGGTGCGCTAAAGGTTATTCTGAGATCTTTGATCTTGACACGGGGACCCAGTCGTAACTGTTCGCTTTTGGATCTACTAACTTGAAGTTACGCTTCTGGCAAGCTGCTAAGTAAGCAAGCCAATTACATACTTCGTTTTATATAAAATGGACTCTGTCATTAGTTTGTTTAGTTGTTTTCCACATATACATGCTCTTAGAAGCAACCGTTATTTGTCTAGTTCCCTCACAAAATATTTTATTGGATGCAGTCTTTAGTTATACAAAATACATGTAATAATAAATGCGAATTTTTTAAAACAACGTTTATATTGTTTAAGTTAATCGAACAAATTAAATATATTCTTACACTTTTAATGAAATTAAAATAATTGTGATAATAAAAAATTAAATACAGTATATTTTACTCCATAAATTGCCACTGGTGTCACTTACTTCATTGTTATTTTATTACTGAAGTAAACAACGAAATGATAATTTAAAATAGAATGCCTTTCTCACATTGTTTTGATAATTATTATAAATAGTTATAGAATATATATTGCTGAATAGTTCATATTTAATGTATACAGCTGTTTATAATGACGTTTCAAATGTATGCGAATGTGTTTAAACACTTCGATAATTATTTGTGACTGTAATTAACCAAAGTGATTAATGAATCTGAAATGAGATAGAAGAGACGATGGCGAGAAGGTGTCATTATGCACATTCGTTTCTTTGCTGTACAAGGACTGCGCCACCGAAATAGGAAAGTTGATTATTGATTATACTGCTGTAACTACAGGCAAACAGGAAGACAGATGATTAGACTTAGAGGCAATTTGACTACCGACACTTGCGGTGTTAAAACCTTGTAGAAAAGTGGATAACTAAAAATTTTTCATCATGAATTATCACAGTATAAATATTCTCAAAGAAAACTGTGAGGTAAAATTACCACAGTCTGAAGAAATTATAAATGAAGATAAAATCTTTTTCTCTAATTTGACACATACATACGAAGAGAAGAAAGAATCGGATTCTTTATTCGTAATCGTGCTAAGAACGTTGTTTATACCATAAAATGAGGTGACCTAACGGTCTTCAAAGTTCATGAGATTATGAAGAATCTAAAAAACTAATACCAGAAGTAATTGTGTTTAACTAATATGTATACAGTACAGTTCATCTTTGTTTTCTTTAAGATAACTAATTCTTTTATTGTCATGTTATTAATGATTACTAGTATCAGTCTTATGAATTCAAATCTTTATTTACATAAATGTCCTTACAGTTGGTTTTGTCAGAAAACGAAATTTATTATAATTGGTCAACACGAGGCCATCAGCATACGTAAAGTTAAATGGCAAGCTATAGTTTCGATCGTTATGGGCGGAACCGACCTGAAATTGATTGATCATCGTGGATTAGGGATGAAGAGCAATGTTACAACTCTTACTATTCACGCTGGATTGTAGGATTGAAGCTCTGATTCCAATTCCTCATAGAAGTAAACGTTAACCAACCATTTTGTATCTTACAAAGCAAAAGTAAGATACTGTATACATAATCTCACATGATAAACCAATTTGTTCCAAACATGTATTCTAGAATAAAGGAAAATCTAATTTTGAAATACATGCCTTTTTTAAAGTTTTGCCAGCAGATGTAACATTTTCCATTTTATCATTTAGAAATGAAGAAATGTTTTATCGATAGTTAATATATTGTAAGAAAACAATTTAAACACAGAATAATTTCTGTTTTATTAAATATTGAATCCTACAAACAGCCAAATTAGCTTTTCTGGTGTATAGACAGCTATATTTTATAAATACAGAAATTAAATCTGATCCTGGCATATAATTATATATTATGAAAAATCAAAAGTAATGAAGTCAGATTCTATTTGAATGTTTATTTTCATTCTTCGTAATAGAGAGGTGAAGACAGAAGTGAAGAGTGTGGATGTGTAGATCAAATAGCAGAAGATATAATCAAATTTACTTTACGATTCGTGATAACTCAAAGATCTCTGCGTTATTATGAATAGTAAGTTAAAATCGATACTATAATGCCAAAGCACGAAATTTAAAATGACAATATATATATTTAAGTTTGTGATTTTAGATACCCATAACGGATGAGCATTAAGAAGTGATATTATAAATTTCATACGGAAAAATATGAAAGTCATGACCGAGGATAAAACCACTGAACAGCGAGTCTGGGTTCCCCGCCTCGCCAACGGGCTGGCCACGTGGATTTTCCGGGTTTTCTTTACATTAGTAACACCTAAATGGCCAATTTCCCATAGAAAATCCTCCCGGGAGGTATCACCCCTCGGCAGATCGCCATGTGTCGCGTTGCCGTGAACAAATAAACCACATCTAAACAACTACATTTATCATAATAATGCACACATAAATATAGTAAATATTTGGTAAATGTATTCGTTTAAATATTTTGATAGTTTTTGATGCACAATTTTCATATTTAAAAATGTTCAATGCGAATATTTTAAAGAATTTTTAAAATATAAATGATTAAGTTGTCACACTATTTTTAAAAATATATCATTTAACGCTTTTGTGACTATTTTTCGATATTATAAGTCATTAAAAATATGCATTTGGTTAAAAATTTATATTGCACCAGATAGTAGCAGATCCAGGGGAAAAAATCAGCCCTGCAGGCACTGCTCAACACAGGCTCATTCAGACCCATAATGCAAGCAACCGGATGGCAAGTAATGGGGCCCAACACATCTTAATCCATTCAAGAAAATACAACCAGACTTAGACCCTTTAGAGCAGCCATTCGACTCATTGTGATGCTCAAACTACGGCTTCTGGAACATATTTGACACCACTTATAAATGGTAAAAATAGACCTACTTTGAATACATATGGAATACAGAAAAATTTATGGCCCGCCTACGTCTTATGCGCAATTTGACCCGCCAATCGAAAAGTTTGGCCACCAGCGGTCTAGGATATCAGACGGCTGGTGTATCGAGTGATAAATCTCCAGTATTGTTAATATCATAGTGTAAAGAATATCTTTATAATAATAATAATAATTCAAATCACATTTTGATTGAAGAACGATTTTGGAAATAATAATCGACAAGATGTATTTTATATATATAATATATTAATGTGTTAAGGTATTGTATTACATAAAACTTATAAAAATATAATTTAAAAGAATTATTAATTTATAAAAGTAAATAATCGTAAAATAGCACGTATAAAAACAATTGTGATGTTCTCGTTTCATATAGGTCGTGATAATTTATAATATCAGATGATTTCACTCGAAAGCAGATAATATGGTGAACATTAAGTGAAGATAATCGATAGCTGACTCAGACGGGACGATTGTTATAAGGTCATTTGGTACTATTTGTCATTTTTTGATCATTTGAAAATGTGAATTCTTCCATAAAATCCTTGAATTTTATAAAAGACTTCACATTTTACTTTCATCACATTCATATAAGTATAAATTTCACTTATATATTCAATACATAATTTATAGATATTACTTAAATGTAAAATGTGACTAAACTTAATTTAAAATTTACTTACTTTTTAAAAATATATTTATTAAATTACACTAATTACTTATTGTTTTTAATTAAAAATTTTTATAATTTAAGCACCATAATTTTATTGTAAATTGAAATTTATTTATAACGAAAAAAAAAATAGTATATAAAAACCTATATACAATATTTATTTATAATTTATGATTTAAACATTTTTTATTATATAATTTTCAACGTAAGATCTATTTATTTAATTTAATATCGAACGACATATTGTTAAAAAAATCTTCCAGTTTTGATTATTAAAATCACAAAAGGATGATTTTTCATAAATATCTTCGCATTGAAAGTAGATTATAAGTTTATAAAATGATGAATGAGACAAATTTTTGGCAGTTTTAGGTTATATTCTTAACATTAACTGATAGAACCATTATCGATTTTAACATAAAAATCGATCTCACTCGTATATTATGTAGCTTATATATATATATTCATTATTATTCAGTGTAACACATTTCAGTTAAATTGGCGAGATCATTTATAAAAATATAATTGAAAAATTTTGGAAAGTATCCAAGTTAATTCTATAGAGTATATTTTCTTTTATTTTATTTTGATGAAATATTTATCATTAATAAAAAAAATTCATTACACAAGTTTTCTTTTATGATGTATTTTCTATGTGAAATTGTCTTCATACTTAATTGAAAAGGTACTTGTTATTCTTCACAAGGAAAATTATATTTTTTGAATTTTCAAATTTAAATTCCTAATGTTTTCATACATTTGTAATGTTGAAAGTAGACATTTTAAATTTTATTATTATTTCTTTTATTTTTTGCTTTTATGTAATTTATATAATTTAAGGAAGGAAACTATAGAAACCATCTCAACTGGCAATCTATCAGAAAATATTGTAAGTGAAACATGATATTTATAATATATTTCTTAAATATTAAATTATTATAAAAGTATTATTCTATTAATTATAACAGTAGAAGATTAAACTATGAATTAGGTCCAATTTCAAACTATAGTATAAGATAAAGAGCATAAAAAAACTGGAAAAATTATATATATAAGTAAATAGATAAATATATTATTCTGTTTCGATTATTATTGATACAGATATAAATTATTGAGTTTTCAGGATGTATTTTATAAAATTTCCGAACACTTCCTAAAAGAATAAAACCTAGTAATTGGATTGGGAAAATGATTGATAATGTTTCTATGTTGTAATAATGACCGTGTTGCACAATGTAATAAGCATTAGCAGTCTTTTCGGAGCTACGAAATAATTTATAAATATTTTTAGTTCTCTCTAACCTAATTAATATAATTATGTGGTATTGACCTCCGTAAAACAATTAATTATTCTGCTTTTTAAATATTACAGAAAAGCCGAACAATTCCCATTATGTGAAAAATACACCAAACGTACAAAATGTGCCATTAATTCCTAATAAAATTTGCTATTTTTTTAAATTAATATCTTGTTAAAAATTTTAGTCTGTTATTAATATATGTTAAAACATGTCGATTTAACGAATTTTCGGCAATGGCAGACATCCTTTTCTTCCAATTAGTTCGTTAAATCGAGGATTCACTGTAATTCCATTCGAGATAATTTTATAATTCGCTTATAAATTCCAGAATTGATATTATTAACCCAGAAACTTTGACAATTTAAGAAATGACGGTAAGGAAGTAGAGCATTTATTTTTACGTTCCCGGCTGTTATATATAACGGAGAGAAAATATGGTGATCAGTCAAAAAATGAAAGGGCACGATTTTGTTAACCCACTTTGAATCTTAATAACTCCTGTTATTTTTGTCGAAAACTTCTGAAGTTTTGTAGTTAGGTTTATTGTTTAGGGGCATTGAGACTATTAAATTTTAGTGGTTAAAGGTCGAGGGAATGGAAGATAATGGGGATCGTGTGTATCGGGGACTTAATGACGATTTTACTCGTTATTAGCATTTTTAAATTTTTAATCATATTTTTAATTTATTTAAATTAAAGTATATGCTCTCCACCTGAAATTAGCAGTGGCTTGCCCCTGTACATCATACTTTTCCTCTAACAATAGAGTCGTGCCGGTCATCTATTAACTGCTTTCAGGGGAAAATTTTGGAATTGAAATAACATGACTTCCGGTTTGCATCGGAAGTTCGTATATAATTAATCGGGGCCTCCTGTCCCTAATATTTCCATTTCTGGTCTCGGCATTTTCTATTTCATGTCATCATCCTTTACATTGTGAAAGTTTTTAGGTTGATATAATTGCTTTTTGTATTGTTTGATAGTTATTGTATTTTGTGAAATATATGCTCTTATAAAATAGTAAAAGATTACCGTTGTTGCCAGTGGCGTATTCAAGATTTTGAGACTATGGGTGCTGCTTAAGAAAGATTCGAGGGTACCAAGACAAGTGCCCAGGGCCAACTAGTGGTTTTGAGGGACCCCGGAAAAAGTTAGTGGGTCCCTAAATATTTGCAAAAAGGGATTTTCTTTAATGAAATTTTTATAGGAATTTGAAATTACAGAGCCAGGTCTCCTCCGACCGCGGGACCTCGGTCTGAGGCCCGGAAAAACCGACGTTTGAGACACATGCCCTCTATTGTTTTTTGGTGAATGTTATTTAATCAGCTTAGAGCTACACTAGTGACTTAACTTTTAACATTATTTTTTTTTTATTATTATTATTAATCTTTTAAAACTGTTAAATGGAAAATGGATAATTGATAATTTTGAATTGATAAATTTATTACTAATTATAAAATTACAGTATGATTTGTATCGATTTGATTCCAAAAGGAGGAAAAGATAATGTATAAAATTTTTACATTTCTTATTTTCAATGGAAAAGGCATTTATTTTGAATTCACACGTCTGTGCTCCACACTTTTCGATATGTTTCCAAAAAAGATCAGTTTAAACTGTTAAAAATAAACTGTTAATTTTTAATAAAAAGCAATGAGAAAATATCGATAATCATTGAAAAACGATTGATTTGAACGATAAATGAAACGAATTTTCGAAATAGTACAGTGCAAGGTCTATAAACACAATATCAGAACACCAATGTTCCTTATGGAGCCGCCATATTGTTTCCTTAGTTCCAAGGATGGTATAGATTTCATGCTCAGTACGTGCAGTTTACTGCACGTTCTTTCGAGTTCAAGCCACGGAATTCCTTTCATAATTTCAAATAGAATATCTTTTCATTTAGAGGTTACTTTGACGTATAATTAAAGGCTTTAACTGAATAGGTTTCAAAATAAAAAGCTATGTCAATGGTTCGTATGATACAGTACAAGGATAAATTGATTTAGTTTTGAAATGCAAAATTAGAGAAGAAATTTGGAGATACTTGTTAAAATAAGAATATATTTAATTTTCTTTGTACACATGAATTTTTGTATTACACAAACTACAAACAGGAGCATCAGAGTAAACATTTTTATAAATTGAAATTAGATAAAGATAAAAGAAGCCTTTCTCTCAAACTTTATACATAAAGTAAATCTTCAAAGGTGTGTGCAAGAGATAATAAGAAGGTTTCCAAATGAGAGAAGTTATGCATGTAAACTAAATTTAATTATTTTTATAGAGAATTAAATAAGTGTATTTATAAAAATTTATTAAACAACTAGCAGGTAGGCCCGGCGTTGCTCGGGCAAAAGTAACGATAGCGAAAATTAAGATTATTACGTTATAGTTAACCTTACCCTGATTAGAAAATTGTTAGATGGGTCTAAAAATATGTTCGATTTCCCGCAAAAACTAAAAAAATTGCATCTGCGTCTTGCACGTCGCTTTCTCTTAACACTTCCATTGTTACGTAACACTTCCATTGTTGACACTTCCATTGTTACTTGACACTTCCATTGTTGATAGAAGTGTTAAGACTTAATCCTGTCCCTTTCCCCCGTGTGGAGGAATTTCGAAAAATCCCTTTTTAGTGTGCGTCCTCGTGACGTACCCTAACTGTGTACCAAATTTCAACTTTCAACTCCTAACCGTTTTAGCGAATATTAAGATTATTACGTTATAGTCAACCTTACCCGTTTTCACAGAATGCAAGAATTGGGTCCTCCCTGTTTCCAGACTAATTACAGAATTTTTAGATAGGTCTAAAAATATGTTCGATTTCCCGCAAAAACGAAAAAAAAACTGCATCTGCGTCTTGCACGTCGCTTTCTCTTAGCACTTCCATTGTTACGTAACACTTCCATCGTTGATTGAAGTGTTAAGACTTAATCCTGTCCCTCTCCCCCGTGGGGAGGAATTTCAAAAATTCCCTTCTTAGTGTGCGTTCTCGTGACGTACCCTAACTATGTACCAAATTTCAACTTTCAACTCCTAACCGTTTGTGCTCTTAACACTTCCATTGTTGACTCTTCCATTCTTAACGCTTCCATTGTTGACACTTCCATTGTTACTTAACATTTCCATTGTTGATGGAAGTGTTAAGACTTAATCCTGTCTCTCTCCCCCGTGGGGAGGAATTTCGAAAAATCCCTTCTCAGCGTACGTTCTCGTGACGTACCCTAACTGTGTACCAAATTTCAACTTTCAACCCCTGACCGTTTGGGCTGTGCGCTGATTATTATTATTATCATCATCATCATCATCAACTCGTCTCGATTATATATATAGATAGACAATACTAACAAATAGAAATATCAACTTCATTTATTCTGTTGTTTATTTTATAATAAAATGAGTATTAAGGAACATAATTATTCATTTTAAATATGTAATTTGTACTAGATTCTCAATTATTATAAAATATCAATTTTTAAATGACCGAAAGGTTTCATTTTAATTATTTTATTTAAAATTTTAAAGTATGCTTTCAATCCACAAACAACATATAACAGATATATTCTGTTGTCCTGTTTAATAAGTCATATTGTTTTGTTATACAACCTGTCAGAAAACAGACCTTACAACAAACACAGTCTGTTGGTACTGATGGACCATGATTTAATGTTGTAATTATAAACACCATTAAACCATTGAAAAACTCAAACTTCTTTAGTCAAAACTTACAGAATATAATACAACTAGCAGATAGGCCCGGCGTTGCTCGGGCAAAAGTAATGATAGCGAAGATTAAGATTATTACGTTATAGTCACAAAAGAAAAAGAGTAATTTCATCAACAAACTAAATATTTCTAATGAAAGGTCGAATTTGAAAATCGAATATTGTAATATTGTTCGATTTTCACGACGTGTTCTGATTATATCGTTCGATTTTCATTGAATGT
Source organism: Centruroides vittatus (assembly GCF_030686945.1). Classification (NCBI taxonomy): domain Eukaryota; kingdom Metazoa; phylum Arthropoda; class Arachnida; order Scorpiones; family Buthidae; genus Centruroides; species Centruroides vittatus. Next base: position 11,085,555 of record NW_027122718.1, on the reverse strand, counting down.
TCTAAAGAAGAAAAGTCGAGAAAAACCGAATTAATCTGTTTAAATTTGAAAATCGAATATGTTCTAACATATTACTTTTTTTTTTTTCCTCCAGCGCTCGTAAATCTTGCACGTCGCCTTCTCTTGTTCTCCATTGTTACTTAACACTTCTATTGATACTTAACACTTCCATTGTTGATGGAAGTGTTAAGCCTTAATCCTGTCCCTCTCCCCGTGGGGAGAAATTTCGAAAAATCCCTTTTTAGTGTGCGTTTTTGTGACGTACCGTAACTATGTACCAAATTTCAACTTTCTACTCTTAACCGTTTGGGCTCTTAACATTTCCATTGTTACGTAACACTTCCATTGTTGACACTTCCATTATTACTTCATACTTCCATTGTTGCTTCACACTTCCATTGTTACTTAACTACCACACTTCCATTGTTACTTGTTGATGGAAGTGTTAAGACTTAATCCTGTCCCTCTCCCCCGTGGGGAGGAATTTCGAAAAATTCCTTCTTAGTGTGCGTTCTCGTGACGTACCCTAACTGCGTACCAAATTTCAACTTTCGACTTTTAACCGTTTAGGCACGTCTCGATAATGTATATAGAAGCTTTAATCCTGTCCCTCTCCCCCGTGGAGAAGAATTTCGAAAAATCCCTTCTTAGTGTGCGTTTTCGTGATGTACCCTAACTGTGTACCAAATTTCAACTTTCAACTCCTAACCGTTTGGGCTCTGTGCTGATTATTATTATTATTATGTTGGGTTAAGTTAGATATACTCGGTTAACACCGGTGGCTAAGTACTATGCCGGACCAAAGTCAAGGCATAGTAACCAAAACAGAAATTAAAGAAGTGTATCAGTGTGTGTGTCTGTATTCAGGAATTTTCTCACAATATGACATGTATTCAATATAGTGGCCTTCTGTAGAGTGATATATGTGTTTCTATTCAATTCTAATGTGCCCAGGCTTTTGTGTAGTGTGTGTGGTATGACACCTGTAGAGGAGAGAACAACAGGTACAATAAGCACCCTATCCATCCTCCACAGATGCCTTATTTCCTGGGCGAGTTCTGTGTACTTGCTAATTTTTTCAGTGCATGCGTTTTGTATATTGTGAGTGTTTGGAATGGATATGTCTATAACGTATGTGATTTTATTGTGTTTGTCAATGAGTGTGATGTCTGGTCTGTTGTGGTAAATTGTTTTATCTGTGATTATGGCTCTGTCGTAGTACATTTTGTGCGTGTTGTTTTCCAATACTGTCTGTGGAATGTATTTGTAGTATGGTTCGTGGATGTCTACTAATTTGTGTTTCTTTGCAAGCTCTTGGTGTATTATATTTGCTACTTGGTTATGTCTGTGTAAATAATCTGTCTGTGCCAAGAGCTTGCAACCAGAGGTGATGTGTTGTATAGTTTCTGGCATGATGTGACATTTTCTGCATGTGTCATTTGTGAGTGTTGCATCTTTGAGTATGTGTTTTCTGTAGTTTTTAGTATTTATGACCTGATCCTGTATGGCAATCATGAATCCTTCCGTCTCCCCAAAGAGGCATCCCCGAGCTAACCAGCTGTTTGACGCAGTTTTGTCAACAAAATCCTGGGCCAGATCGTAAGGATGCCTGCCATGGAGTGCCTTTCGAGCCCACGATTGCTTAATGGTGTCTATGCTTTTTATATGTTGTGTTGTGTCCATATGATGTGAGTGTAAGTTTAATGGTGTGTTATTCGAGTCTGCTAGAGTTACTGCTTTATGTAATTGTGATGTTTCTTGTTTTTTGTAGAAAAACTCTCGCAGTGACTGTATTTGTTTGTAGTGAAGGTTAACTATGTCAATCAGGCCACGTCCGCCATCTTTACGTGGAAGGGTTAATCTTTCTGTGGCAGATTTAGGATGATGTTGTTTATGCTTAGTAAGTGTTGTTCTTGTTTTCCTTTGGAGTTGCTCAAGATCAGTGTGAGTCCAATGTATAACTCCAAAAGAATATGTGAGTACTGGGATGACATATGTGTTTATTGCTTTAACTGTGTGTTTTGCATTTAATTGTGTTCTGAGAATAGCATTTAACCTACTTTGGTATTCTTTAATTAATCTTTGCTTTATTTGTGTATGTTCTGTTAGTTTGGCCTGTTGGAATCCTAAATACTTGTAGAACTCGCCCTCTTCCATGGATTCAATAATGTCTCCATTTCCAAGTGCAAAATCTTCTTTCTTCAGGATTCCTTTTTCTATGTGAACTGTTTTGCATTTATCTAGGCCAAATTCCATTTGTATGTCCTTGGTGTATGAATGTGTGATTTGTAGGAGTTGATGAAGTTGTTTTTGTGTGGATGCATAAAGTTTTATGTCATCCATGTACATGAGATGTGACAGTGTAAACTGTGTTGTTTTTTTGTGTCTGATATTGTAACCATATTGCGTGTTGTTTAACATGTTGGATAATGGGTTCAGGGCTAAGCAGAACCAGAGAGGACTCAAGGAATCTCCTTGAAAAATTCCTCGCCTAATAAAAATTTGGTTTGTTTGTATGGAAGTGTTATGGGCCCTGAGATGTAGTGTTGTTCTCCAATGCTGCATAGTGTTTTGAAAGAATGCAATGAGTGATGGATGTATTTTGTACATGTGTAGGATATGTAGCAGCCAACTGTGTGGAACACTGTCGAATGCTTTTCTGTAGTCTATATATGCCATGTGTATGTTTCTGTGTTGTCTGTGTGCTTGCCGTAGAATGACTGAATCTATGAGTAACTGTTCTTTGCATCCCCTGTGGTTTCTACGACAACCTTTTTGTTGTTCTGTTAGAATGTCGTGTTCTTCAACGTGTTTGTATATTTTGTTTGCAATACAGGATGTCAATAATTTGTAGAGTGTTGGAAGACATGTAATTGGTCTGTATTGTGTGGGGTCTGTGGTATTGTTGTTTTTAGGTTTCATGTAGGTGATGCCCTGAGTAAGAAAATTTGGCATGTCTTGTGGATTGATGATGATGTGTGTTAGATGTTTAGCTAGTTCCTGGTGCAGTGATGTAAACTTTTTGTACCAGAAATTGTGAATGTTGTCTACACCAGGTGTCTTCCAGTTGTGTGTTCTGTTAACAGTGTATTGGAAATCATGTATGTTTATTTCAACACAGGGCATAGTTGGTATGTTGTGCAAGTTTCTGTTCTCCTCCTCGATCCAGCCTGCATCAGCATTGTGCGTGACAGCACTGGACCAAAGAGAAGACCAATATGTTGTGAGTTCTTCTTCTGTTGGTGTGCCACTGTGCTGTGTATCAGTGTTTGCTTTGTTATTAATTTGTCTGTAAAAGAGTTTTTCATTGTTTGTAAATAATTTATTTTGTTGTTTTCGTAGTGTACATGTTTTGTATCGTTTGAGTCTATGTGCTTTGGCAGCAAGTTTTTGTTTTAGTGTATCAATGTATTCTGTAATGCGTGTGTTGTGATGTTCATGTTTTGTGTGTGTTTTTATTTTCTTGAAAATGTTTTTGAGCTGTTTCCTTAATTTGGGTGTTATGTTGTTTTTAGTGTATTGTGTTAGCCTGCCTAATTGCTGTCTAATGTCATTTATTTGTGTTTCTATTCTTCTCTGCCAGGCAGGCTTGTGATAGTATTGTGTTTTCTGTGTATTTGTCTGTGACTGTACTTTCAGTCCATGGTGTGTCACTACTGTGACTGCCCCAGCATAAACTAATGTATGAATGTCTGCGAGTGTAGAAATTGAATGAATGTAGTGTGGTAGTAAGTGAGTGTTTACATAATTTAGTGTTTTTCCTACTTCCTTTGACGTGTTGATTTTTGGTATTCGTGGTCGTTGTGTGGGATCTGTACCTGTATATTTAGTGAGTGTTTCCTGAAATATAAGTGAGAGCGTATTAACTAAATTCATGTCTATGTTATCAGTGATGGATGAAGAAGTGTCTGTAGTATCATTAGTGGTAATTGTTGTATGTGTGTTATTATCAATGCTTGTTGCTGGATTATCCTGACAGGTTACATGATCTTCATTAATGTTAGATGTTTCTGTCTGTTGATGTATTTGATCAGCAACCTGTTGTTTGATAAGTTCAAGTGTTGTTTGTGGAATAAGGTTGTTGTGTATAATTGTTCTTTTTTGATCAACAACCCTTTGTTCGGTGACAGTGAGATGAGGATACTGTTGTGTGAATCTATGGTGTAGTTGTTGTCTGTATGCTGTCATGTTTGTTTCGAGTTTTGTGATGGTGTAGTAACTACGGATGATAAACTTGTTCATTTCTACTGTCCATTTCATCCGTTGGCGTGGTTTTCCAGCCTTTGTGGTCTGTGGATGCATTGCCACAGAAACACCAAGGCTGGGTTGGTTCCTCACATCTGTTGAGGGCATTGCAGTAGCCATGCTTGGGCCGGTGCTGCTTTCGCCACCGGTAACCAAGGGAGACTGTGACCTATTTTTCGAACGTGAGCCTCTGCCTAACCCACGAACGCGGACCTTGTTAACCCGGGCGACGTCCGAGCTGGTATCACATATTATCATGGTAGTAACCAGATCTAAATCTCCACAGAATGTGGGTGTGTGGTCACTCTTAGCTTCATTTCTCCCCATAGACCTTACTGGCATGGGTGTCCCTACCAGGAGCTTGTGCTCCAGCCTGCATTGCCCTATGGATCAGTAAAATTACTGGGCTCTCCCACCACGACCAGGTGGTGACCACGGGAGAGTTATTATTATTATTATTATTATTATTATTATTATCAACTCGTCTCGATTATATATATAGATGATACTACATTTCACGATATTAACTTTTGTGTAGTACAACGATAGATTTTATTTTGAAATTCAAGATTTTGGGCATTATAGTTCTGTACATAGCTAGATTTTACTTACAAACTGCAAGGTAAATATATCATCTGTGTTTCATTGTTCAGTTTAAGATAAACACTACTGTTTATGGAAAAGTTTTATCAACAAATTTAAAATTTACCAAATATTATAACTAGAAATATAATTTAAAACAAAGAGTTTCTTTTTATGATCAGCAGCAAGAATTTTCTCTCGTCCACTCTTTTAACTTCACAATTGGGGCTCCTCAAAATGTATCTAAAAGATTCAGTTATGTTACATTACAAAAGTTATTGAAAACACTTTGTAAATTTATATTTTTAACCTTATTTTATCCACTAACCTCATACAACCTCGAATTCTTAGTTCTTTACATTTGGCTCTTCTGCTATATTGAAGCCATTTAGCTCTCCTTTTGTTAGCTAGATAACGGAACAATCTTATGCCTTTTTTGACGAAATTTTACAGTTCGGAGCCTAACATCGAACAAATTTAAAACAAGAAATCCATTTAATTGAGATCGAAAAAAACAGAGCCAAATTTCCTCTACAAATACCGTATACTCTACTACAAAGAAACCAATAAGGCGACTGCCGCAATGCCTTACGGTATCGTGTCCCGATCTTGTGTTTATAGACCTTGGTATAGTACTAACAAAAAGGCGCCTCTGATGGGAAACACGGGAAACTTACTTAAATGACTGGAAAAAATTCTAATAAACTCGTGACGAAAGAAAATTATTAAAAATTATTTTCTGCAGTTTGAAAGTTTGAATACGAACAAATATAAATCTGGTCAATGTATTAATTTATTATTAATGTATTTAAATTGAGTGCGCATAATAGCAAAATTGGAAAAAGAAGAAAATGCAAATAATCAAAATATCAACTGCGCATTCGATTATCTATACATATAAAAAAAGGATATTTGTTTGTTCGCTATACACTCCTAGGCCGTTCGACTAATTGCTACGAAACTCGGCAGTTACGTTTAAATACTTCTAACTTAGATAATGTCTTCTAACTTAGACAATACATATTTTGGAGTGAGCAAAATATGTATTGGATTTCTGTAAATCAATTAATATCGATCTAAATTTGATTGGCTGATCTACATCTAGCGCCATCTATTGTCAAAAAATTTAACAAAGTAATAAACTAAATTGATTCTTGTGTCAGTATAGAACAAAGTAAACTAAATATAATTCTTATAAAAAAGGATATAATTTAAAAAGTATATATTATATTTACTTAATTACTGCGACAATAGTATAGCACGAAATAGACTCTCTATATCATTACTGCGACAGGTAGCATATATAATAGCACTTGCCTGAGTGGAATGGAATGTGTTACCTTGTGAAAAGTCTATAAGTATTTAATTTTTCACATGTAAGAACTCGAGTTTTTTTCATTTCTGAACGGTATTTTTTAAATTCTAATAAGTGCCTTTCAATAGCTGAGTGGATAAAACCCCCCCGAACTATGGTAGTTAGTCATGGGTTCGGGCATGGCCAACACGCTAGCTATGTGGAGTTTTTCGGGTTTTCTTCACATTAGTAACACGTAAGTAGGGTCCAGGTTTCCATAAAAATCTTTCCGGAATGCATCCCTCTCGACAGATCGCTCAGGTGTCGCATTGCCGTAACAAAATAAACCAAACCAAGCCTAACGAGCGATTATTTATTGTGACATCGCCACAATGCCGGGCTGCATTTTTTCGTCACACTGTTCTCAAACATTGTGACGAAATTTTTTTGGTGCCCCTGTACAGAGAAGTTGAGGAATAGCAAGCAAAAGGCCAAGAGATGATTTTGATTTAAAACAAAAATATGAAACTGCGCAGTTGCTTAAAAGTGGATGGAAACAAAACAATGTTGCTGAAAAGTTTAGTATGAACGAGTCGATAATTTCGTGCATACAAAATACAAGATGAAATGGCAAGAGAGATTCAGCTTGGAAAGAAAGTCAACGACCATGCGTAGATGAAATTCAAGAGATGGAGGAAAGCGATAAAGGAAAGAGAATAAATAGAGCGCCTACTCACGCTCTAGCATCTGAGGCTTTGGAAACATCGAAAAAGTTCCTCGAATTTCATGATAATGGTTTGACTGCACTTCATTCTTTGTATAAAGTTGAAGAATTTTTAACAAAATTTCTTATTGATAAAAATCGCAGACGTCAATTACAGATTTTTGTAATAAATTTAAACAATTTAATTAAGAAAGTAATAAATACAGTACTGTATAACCTGTTTTTATGCGGGGGATAGGGACCGCATTAAAAAAAACGCATTAAAAAAAATCTCACGAAACTTCACGAATGGCTGTAAATAATAGTTTTCGCAACACAATTAAAAAAATAATTTTTTTATGCGGTCAACAGGGACCGCATAAAAAAAGTCTCACATAGAAAATAACTCAAAACCGTACGAAATAGAATTTATTGACAACAGATGTCAGCACTTGACTGCATCGTCTGGTCTATCGTCTGTTTTACATATTTTTGTCCAGGTGGTGTTTTGTTGACTTAAAAAGTAAATTATTTCATTTTTCGCATATTCATGCAATAATATTACTATAATAAATGCATTTATGCTATAATAAGTTTATTTAGCTATAATAAGTCAACGTGAGACATGACGAATCGCACGAGACTAGTCGCCAACTATACCAAGTTGAAGAATTTTTAACAAAATTTCTTATTGATAAAAATCGCAGACGTCAATTACAGATTTTTGTAATAAATTTAAACAATTTAATTAAGAAAGTAATAAATACAGTACTGTATTCTGAAGAGAGTTTTTGTTTATTAGCAATTTTGCCTATTAGCAAGGTTTTTTCCCCTGAGAAAGAGACTTTCTAACTGAGAAGTTCTACTGTAATTTTATAAATTAACACGGAGATTTCGTCTAAACTTCTTAATTAGACAGAAAACAAACACATTTCTTTCATCCTTCCGAAACCACGTGACATGTTTCGATTCATGAGATTACGTGTCTCCACGTAAAATAGTTAATTAAGCTCTACCTACCAGGTGAAACGTTTCTGCTTTTACGGTATGGGCTTCAAGTACTTCATGCTCAACATGGCGTCTGAATTTTGATATGATGATTCTGTAAACTGTCATGACACACCAGGCTACTTAATTTAGTTACTAGTTTTCGTGAAATGGGCTGCTACGTAATCAATTGTCTTGTAAGACAAGGAAAAGATATGAGAATCTTAAAATTTCGCTCTTTCAAACTGGATGCGACATTACGGAATATTCAGATCATATCGACTTTCTGAGGTTGCTTTATATCTGGTGGATTAATTTCATTAAAAATCCGGGCCCGGATTCACAAACATCTTGTATCATAAGTTACGACGAAATTTCTCGCAAGTTGCCAGATGCGAAAAGTCTCGTATTCACAAAACATATCGTAAGTTACCAGTGGCGTGCCGTGACATTTGATGATAGGGAAGCTGTGTTTCTGTAAGAAGCCGACTTACAGAGGCAATCAATTAATTGCTCGTCAGGGCCCGTTCGTATTCGTTTGTTCTATAAGCCAGTAAAAACCGTATACTTCTTTAAATGTATTTTTAATAGATTATCTGATGTACTTAATAAATAAGAAAGTTCGATATAATTACCTCCGTTATTAGATTCAATAAATTCCCTACGCCCTCTAAATGCCAATTCTCGCTTTGAGAAAAAACATATAACGTCTATTAATTTAGATATATCTATTAATCGTAATTATCTTGTTATAATTTTCAATATTTATTTTATATTGTCTACCAATGTTAAATTCTATTCTATTTTGATTTCCAAATTGCTTCAATTTTACGAAAGAATCGTCATTCGTCATAAATTTTATCGTCAAAATGTCGAAATTTTTTTGTTGACGTATTTATATTTAATTTAGGCATTGGTCTTTCTCTTTTAATAATGTTTTCTTTTTCATTATATGGTCTCGAGCCAAAACTTTTAAAATAAATTTTTGAATCACTAGCCACGATATAAGGGCTAAAATTAAAATTATAAAAAAAAAATTACTTAGTAAAACAAAATGTGTGATGAATATACATGCCTAGTAAAAAAAATTCTTCAATTGTATGAATATACTTTTAAAGAAACTTATAATTAAATATAACTTTGTGAAGAAACGTACATAAAAATAACAAAATATTCTTTACTTTTTAAATCTTAAAACAATCCACTTAGTGAAATAGCTCCCTACGAGTGGCTAATGAATGGAATCAGAGACGGTCCAGGTAGGTGCGTGCGTGCCAAATCCCGAGGGTGCCGATACTGGTCAATGTCAAATGCCTCTTTTGTCGCATCACTAGTATATATCAAAGGACGCGACAGGGTTGTTGTAGATTTTAAACGTTTCTCACCATAGCTGTAAAAATTTAAATATGTTAAACTTAACAGATTGTCCGTCGTTCGTTTTCTAACTAATTCGTTTTAGGACCAAGTGTTCGCGGAAATTTCCAAAATTTACAACTTTTCGGTCACTCTCATTGAACTGGAAAAATTTCTGTCTTTATTACATCTAATATTATGAAGAGATCAGACTCCACTGTACTTGGCAAGAGATTGGTTCGGTTAAGCTTCTGTTTAAGTAAAATTTCGGCTCTTTCATCAGGGTTTTATATATGTTTCTAATTCCCTAATCGCTTAATTATTTAACTACTACTTAAGTAGAAATAAGTTGAAACCGGTTACTTTGTACTCGAATATCTGTAGTCTTGGGAAAGAAGTGGAAAGAAATTTTTATGACAACCGATACATAAATCGTAAATTTAAAGAAAATAAATTCTAGAGCTTTTTTTGTACCATTGTACGTCTCATTCATTAAATTTGGTTGTAAATGATGCTGCCAAAGTAACAGTTAATTTTTTAACACTACTAGAATTGTACACGTTTTTTCTGCATCCCCTTACAGATGGGACATACTAAATCGTAATATCACCGGTTTAACATTGAAATCCGTAAGTAATATAAGATGGGAGAGCAGAATAAACATATCAAATATTTTAATGGATTTTTTTTTTAAACTCCTGTCAACTATACAGAACTATCATAAAAACATGCCAGTAAACTCCTATCGGTTGGGTTAAGTTATAAATCTAGTCTAGGGTGGGTAATCTTTTTTATAACATGGGCCAGAATAAATTTTACGTTATTTCCGCGGGCCGTAGTAGTTAATTGACGCCTTCTTGTGACTCGTAATTTTTTTAGTCTGCAAATATGAAATAAATAAATAAAAAGTTAATTACTACATTTATTTCTCTTATCGTTTTCGAAAATTACAAAGAATTGGAAAAATAACTATTAATTAGTTATTTTTCCAATTTAATAATCTATTAAAGATCTCGCGGGCCGGATATAAACTTTTCGCGAGCCGTAGCTGGCCCGCGGGCCGGGGGTTGCCCGCCGTTGATCTAGTCTACTCGTGATTCACATAATCGGGCGAGGGCGGCCGAATATCTAGCAGGCAGGCGGCTAACAGCCCACAACCGGTCCAGGATATAAAATTGGACGCTTTACGCGTGTGTCGCTTCTACCAGCTAAACCGTGACGTTGGTGCTCTGTAAAGCGCATGCGCCAATGCCTATAATCTGGCTGCTTGGAAGTTCACAGGAAGGCGGCTAACAGCTCAGAACCGGTCCGGGATATAAAATTAGATGCTTTATGCGTGTGTCGCTTCTACCAGCTAAACCGGGTGAGGTTGGTGCTCTGTAAACCGCATGTGTCAATGCCTATATAATCTGGCTGATTGGAAACTGACCCGGTTTCGACATTCCTTCCGCCACCGAATTATTCGAATATACAATAGCAATCTTATCGTTTTTTTCACATGTAGTATAGAAATTTGTAAAAGATACATAATGCAGTTATAATAAAAAATTAATTTTAATTAATGCTGTACGTTAAAATATGAAAATTTATATTTTATAAAATACAAGGGAAGGTCATTGGAAGGTGGAATCGGCGCTTCCATCGCTTCCAATGACGGCACGCCACTGTAAGTTACGATATTGCAAAAAGTCTCGTAAATACTACGATATCTAATAGTTCTCGAAAACCGATGAACGGGAAAGGTGGTGTCCGTATTATTTGGCTCTATCGATAGATGATCAAGTCGATCGTTTTTTCCCTATTGTCTCTTATAAATATTACTGATTCGAAACTTTTAAGATTGTTATCAAATGTCGAAAAAATCGATAGAATTCCTCACAGTGTAAAACTGTTTATAGAATGTCGTACTTTGTAAAAACCTCACTTTTCGGTAGAAGTGAGTTTTATGTATTATTTGTTATACTTATAAATAGTTTGTCTAAAAGTAATTTCTACCCATTCTAACAAAATAAAATGTTATCTTTCCTCAGACATTGAGAACACGTGACACGAACAATTTTTGAAAATACGTCACTAAGAAACGTCGGCTTATTTATTGGCTCTATTAAAACAGAACGGTAACTAGTGATGTTTCGTTACCAATTTCTTGTTTTCTAAATGCTACGACGTGTTTTGTGAATACGAAATATAAAATATCGTTAGTTTTCGGTATTGGAGAAATCGTAAAGTTCGTGAATCCGAACTGTGAATTAGATCTATGAAACTGTTACAATAAACTGAAAACTGACAAAAGTTATATAGGCTTACTATAAATACAACGTAATATTTTCAATGGCAAGATCCATTTCCACTCAGTGCCGTAACTAGGGCGGTGCCCAGGTACAGGGCGTAGACCCTGGGGGGGGGGGGCGCAGAAATGACCTGGACCAAGTTTTGGGGCGTAGTTACAGATGCTCGCACCGGGCGCATAAAAGGCTAGTTACGGCGCTGTTTCCACTGTTTTGTTTGAATCATTGTTTTGTTTTGTATTACAGCAATACCTCGGTTTTCGTTGACTTCGGTTATCGTCGGTTTCGGTTTTCGTCGTTTGCCTCGGATTTCGTCGGCGTGCTCAAGTGACCTCACTGCTAATTTTCGAAAACAAAGGGCGACCCACGCGTTTTCCGGCGCAGTGTGGCGTTATTTCTCGTTGTGTGAACATTACCCCGCGACGCCCCATCATTGGCCAACGGTTCCGTTTCATGAACACTGGGAGTTCGGTCGTGGGTTCGCGCTTCGCCAGGGCGGGCTGGCCACGTGAAGTTTTCTCCACGTCTGTAACGCCTGAATAGGGGCCAGTGACACTTAAACGGATTTCCTGGAAGGCATTATTCCCCTCGATGCGACCATCATAAACGCATACAACTACTATTACATGACAATTACGTCACACTTTACCACGGGGGCGATATAGGCTAGAATCTCGTGTCCAACTAGCTTCTACAAGACAAGGCATTACTCCGCGTGTCTAGCCGAACAATTCCATCGTTTTCATCTTAATGCTTTTATCTTTATGCTAATTGGTCTTTTATGTTAATTTCTTACTGCTTTTAGTACGTAACGCTATATTAATTCTCTATAAAATGCGTTTTTGGTATGTATTTTGGAGTGTCTAGAACGAATTAATTGGATTTACATTGATTCATATGGAAATAATTGCCTCGGTTTTCGTCGGTTTCAGATTTCGCCGATTGTTTTCGGACGGATTATCGACGAAAACCGAGGTATCACGGTACTCGATCCTTTCCATTTTATATCACATTGCTCAAAACTAACTTCAATTTTATACACTTTGTAATTAAATCTTAAATAGTCCTAAAAACACAAAATAATTTAATAATACATAAAACTCTTTAATAAGTCTTCTCTTTGTTGAAAAATCAAAATTATTATAATTTTCTTCAACAATCTAATTAATAACAAAATCTCATTATGTTGCCAGATTTCTGTGTTGTTTTTATCTGCCACGAAAATAGATTTATCAATAAATAGGTCAACAATAACAAAACATATAGTGAGTTTTATATTGGCTTGTATTACAGTATCAATTACAGTATACTGATATTAATATTCTATCAATATTAATCGTCTTATATGGCTACATGGCTAAGATGATAAATATCTCGATCTTCCGCTCTGTGGTCCTGTATTCGAGTCCTGATCAAGAATCTCAGGAATTTTTCATGAGATTCCCGGTCGATATGTCCTGAATTAAATTGGGCCCGCGTCCCTCACCATCCAGCCGCTCTCAAATGATTAAAAAAAGCCCTCTTAGCGCCTACCGAATTCAAAACTAAAAAAAAAAAAAAAAAAAATAGTCTCAAATCCGTGCAAAATTTATCACCTGTTACAGATGATCCTGAAAATATAGCATGAGACTTAAAAATCTGAATAAAAGTGATAATTTTAAATGCCGTGCTCTTATTAATACCAAATCAAAATAAATGTATGTGCTCGCTATGAAAATTCTAGGCGAAATTAATATCAAAAAGTAATCAGAAGCTTACAAACTTCAATTTTTATTAAGTAAATATATTTGTGATGATTAAGATTCTCGATTACATTCAAATCAATAAAATAACACGGCACTTATTCGGTACGTATCTACCAGTTATGCGAGGGAAGCGGCCGGATGGCCGAGCGGTCAAGGTTAGCAGCCTGCCGCCCTGGAGGACCCGGGATCGCATCCGGACGGGTCGAAAAATCCCCAGGAATTTTTCGGGGGGTGGTCCGTCAGGATATGTCGGTCCCCGTCCTTCACCACCCGGCAGCCCCATTGTGGGCCTGGCCGAACTCATAATGGGCTTGCTATAAGAGGCCCTCTTAGTGCCCACTGGGCGGAAAGAGTTACAAAAAAAAAAAAAAAAAAAAAAAAAAGTTATGCGAGGGATACCTGTATTTTAGTTTATATTATTTTGGGTGCATTTATTGAAATATTTGGAATATTTCGACAAATTTCAATTTATATATACAACATAAAAAGTATTATTATAAGTGTAAAATCTAAACTTTTACGAAAGTTAATATGAAAGTGTCATACATCCATTGGAAGGATATGCATCAAATTCCCACAAAAAAAAAAAAAAAAAAAAAAGAAATTCTTCTTCTAGTCAATAAACAGATAAATGTACGAAAGAGAAAAATAGGTAAATGCTTCACAATCATTATTGTTTGTAAATTTTAAAATTACAGTATATTAAGCATTATATCAAACATTAAAATATCAGGAATCACGGCAGTGACTCTCCGCCAAGTTAAAATGTTACCGACTTAACTTTATATATACAGGAATCAGATTTGCCGATTTTCGCGGGTCGAGTTTTCTATCCCAAACACCTGAAGTAATTCCGAATATCCCGTTCGAAAGAAAATTGTTTTTTAGGTAGTGTGCAAAATTTCAAGATTTTCTATAAAGCACTTGACGAAATATAAGCAATTAAAAAGTGTAAAAATAGCAAAAAAGCTGTATTTTCTTCTTTTTCTTCATCTGGCACTGCAGACGCTAGCAGAGAGAGAGAGAGAGAGAGAGAGAAAACTACAGTTGATATCCAAACAAAAACATCTGAGATGTAAAAAAAATTTCGCCAAGTAAAAACTTATCACAATTTAGACGACAGTCAAAGTTTTTCTTAGGAATTTTCCTTTGGTAAAGATAAGCTTGGCGCTTGGAAGCGAAAAGAATAATATAGATAAAAATCTTGTGGGTACCGCTTCCAAGCGCGAATCTTATCTTTATCAATGGAAAACCTCTAGAAAAAATTTCGAATGTCGTCAAAATCGTCATAAATTTTTAAATGGCGAAATTTTTTTACATCTTAGATATTTTTGTTTGGATATAACGCATTTATGCAATATACAACTTTAAAGCAAAGAAAAATTTTCTCTGGATTATTTCATATAGAAAATTTTATTTAAATTGTAAGAATAAAAAAACCAAAACTAATTATGCGATTAAAAAAAATAATAATAATTAAATAAACTAAATTTTGTCAATTAAAGTTATAATAATTTAATACGAGTTGTAAATATAAAATACAGTTTATATGTATATATATATTTTTAAAGTTTTCGTGATAGTATCCGAATTACTTCTTTTCTTTTTTATTATTTTAGGTAAAGTTTGGCACCATTTACAAGCTTGACTTTAAAATATTCAGGTACTGTACAAACAATTACATAAGAGCGGTCAATGGAAGACGCGAAAAACTTTCCCAGATGAAACGTTAAAAATTTATCGCTATTAAAGCTATTTTATACGGATTAATAACAAATTAAAATTTTCAGATTTATTTATTAAATATGTTATTATTTATACCCCCAAAATAAATTATTTCTCGAGATAATTAACGTTATTGTTTATCAAGTTGAGGTAATCTATTTTAGTCACTAGAGGGATTATTAGAGTCGAGTGAAAGATGGACGTACGTGGCGTTAATTTATTGGAAAATAGAATTCTAATAAATTTATAATTATCGATATATTTCGTTGACAATGTTGTGAAATTGCATTTGTATTTTTAGAAACAACTGTTAAAACTAAATATTCCAAGTAAGTAATAATCGCTCGTTATTTTTTCTGTATTTACGTCAAAATTTTAATACCTATTCATTCGAATTCAAAATTATTGTTTTTTTTTATATTAATTTAATAGAAATATAAAGCTTATTTTTCTAAAAGACTGCACTTACTTTTATAGATTTAGACTATAAACTTTGATATTTCAATCCAAATAGCATCAATCAATGCATTATCATTATCAACATCATTACAATGTAATGCACTTAATAACATGAAATATTTGTTTATATTGTAATCTTTTCATATACAATAAAGTTGGATGTACTTCTAAGTAATCATTCACATAGGAACTGACTTAGTTTTATTGATTTTGCAAAGTCATAAAACAACTGAAGGTTTTTATTGTAACTAACTAGCAACACCTTACATTCTTTGTTAAGAAAAACAAATTGAAATTTGATGATGAATAAAAGTTTCAATTGTGGTAATTATATTATTATTATTATTAAATCTTGGATGTGTCGTTTTGACTGTGTTTTTATTTATCATCAAATTTCGATGATGTTTATTTTTTTTCCTCGGTTATTATGTTAATGTAATGTGCCAAAATATATATTTTTATACGTTAAAACTTCTCAGAGGTTTCAGAATGAACGTCTCGTTTGAATACCTTTCGATAACAAGAAAAATGTATATCAATATTGCTAAAATATCAAAGTAACAATAATATTGTTTAAACTTCATATATAATCTTCTCCCGAGTCATTGAAGTTTATTTAATTTTTCCATTTTAGAGATGATGAAAATCCAACCAAATCGGATTTTCATTATTTTTAGATTGGAAAAATTTTATATTTTAATACAATGGATCTCTGTTTTTACAACTAATATATACAGCTTGTAACTGCTCACTTTGTAAACTGTTTTTACTGCTGCTATTACTGCTTTTAAAACTGGTATAAGTTTTTTGTTATGATTGTATGAAATGTCATATTTAAATATTGTAATTAACCACGTTTGAATCTGTTATATGATTAAAAATATATTTCCAAAAATAAAACTTTAATTTATGACATTGAACCTATGGGAATTAGAATTTGATTTATGTTGGCTCATTTAATGATAATTGATTTTCTGGGAATCAATTATGTCATAAGAATAGGATCTGTTGTATTTATAATGAGGTGTTCTCTTTTAAATTATAATACATTAACAAATTGAAGTTTAAGATTATGAATTTTACTTTAAACATTTAATTAATTTTGTTATTACTTTATTTTTTGAAACACTGAATTTTTATTCTGTTAATTTTTCATATATATCATTTTGAATTGTTTTTATTATTATTATTGAATAGTAGAAAGATAAAAACACTAAAACCAAATACAGACTCATAAATGCAATTGCTTTTCCCATAATGATATATGGATGTGAGAGCTGGACTGTTAAAAAAGCTGATAGAAGAATAATAGATGCCTTTGAGCTATGGTGCTGGAGAAGAATGTTCTACATCTCCTGGACAACAAATATCACAAACCAGACTATTCTGGAATGTGTCAAACCAAAAATGACATTAGATGCCAAGATCACCAAACAAAAACTTTCATATTTTGGGCACATTATGCATGCAAATGGACTGGAAAAAGATATGCAGAGATATATCAGCAGCTCTCGGCAAAGAGGACAACAAAGAACTTGCTGGCTGGACATGATTAAGGCTAATTGTGGCATGACAATGTGGCAGCTGTAGGAAGTTGTCAGGCACAGACAGCTTTGGAGAAGTGTTATCCATACGGTGACCAAGGGTCGGCAACAACTGAATGGTTAACATCATCATCACAGTTGGATATTGAATTAAAATCATAAAATTACAGCAATATCTTTATTAAATGATTATCAATTCCTGGCTTATTAAAATATTAATGATTAAAGAGATATTTTGAAAAATGGTGATTTCAACATGAAATTTTTTAAAGTGTTTTTAATGTCTGTGTCTTATTTATTATATTATAAAGAACGTACATAATGATATTATATAAAAGTAAAAGCAACAAAAGTTTATTTTTCTTTAGATAGAAATGATAAAAATTATTGATAATTGAGATTTCTTCAATGAAATTTTATTAAAGCCACCAATAATCTCCAAAAGAAGCAGAGAACTGTGTTTAGATGGTTAAAGTTTTTTATTGAATATAAATTAATCTTTATATAGTTTATATCATACAAAATTTATTCTGATCTTGTGTAATTTCTAGAATTGTTGTTATATCTATCATAGGATATGCTAAAATTCTTCTAGTAAACAACAATGGAGAAAAATGAATATTTTCAATTGCTTTTAGCAATTATTCTCGAACTAAAGAACTTATTCAGAAACTTATATCAGAATAGAGTATTAAATTCTTCTTGTAATCATAAAAAATTCATATTTTGTCAATTGTTGAAAACTCATATTTATTTGGTATCATTAGAAAAAATTTTTTATTACTTTATCAATATTTTTTTAGATTAGATTAAAGTTTTTTAATCAAACAAATGAGAAAATTGTATTATAGTATGAAATTCTGGCATATAATCACTTTAATAATAATGATGATAACAGTTTATTATTTTCTTTAGATTTTCAGTAAAATTCTTGATAAAAGTTTAAGCAATAATATAAATATTATGAACTAATTTAACAATTTTGTGTGCTCCATTAGTTTATAAAAAAATCTCTGTAGTCTCTGTCTGAATTAGGAAAGCACTCCAAAAGAATGTGATGATGTCAAATTATAGCATTCAATCTAAACAAGAGCATTCAAGACACAAAACAGTGTGCAATCTAATACTATGTAATGATTTCATGTCCAATTAAAACTTACATATTCAACTTTTGAATTTGAATTTTTATTACAATGCAAATATGCAAATTACAAATAAATGTATACATATCCATGTTATAACTAGCCATGCTATAGCCCGATATATTTAGGCGATCGTTTGGCATTGTATTATATACTACTTGGGCTTTGAGATGATGTTATTTATATGTATACATATCCATTAATCTAATTTTTAGATTAATTAATGCCAAACAATTGTAATTTGAGCTCTCTAGTCAAATTACTTGACATTTAATTAGTAATTAGTAGCATTATTATAGCCCAATGTAATGTGGCAATTGTTTGGCATAAACAAATGTGTTATTTAGATGAAAGAAATGTATTTTTTTTATCAAGAGTTCAAAATTAATGAACATTGCAAAAATATTTATCACAAAAACTAATACATGTTTATACATATAAAGTGTATATATATAAGGATGGTTCAATTTCTGCCTGCTAGCATTTCAGTAATGGTGATGGAACTCTATGTGCCACATAGTTTTGATTTGTTTCTTTCTTTAGGTACTTCCCTTTTACATGCAGACACTTCTCTCATCGTTTTGGTAACAATACTATTTATGCAGAGCATCTGGCTAGTTTTGGAGACAAACTCTATGACTTCAGCATTCTGGGTAAATCTGTCTCCCAAACCTTTCTTCAAAGGGTCAACAGGTGATAATTGCACGGTGACAGATTCTAACTGTAAGCTGAGTGATCCAGAATTTCTTAACCAAGTCTGTTGATCACTTCTGCCATGCACAAGACCATGCTTTGATATCAGCCAAAAGACTTATTCTGCAGGTGTAGTATCATTGCTAAAATGATGAAGTGTCAGTGTGGAGAGTAATATCTAGAGAAAGAAATGTAAATTTAAACTATCTTTTATTTTATATAAGATACAACTTTTCTCCAAAAATAAGGCTCAAAACATTGACTATATGTGAAGTTGTGATCATCATTAGGTCAATGAATTTCCCAAATGACCTTCAGTAGACTATAGGTTCAGTAGATTCTACCTGGTCTAACTTTTGAATAAAAATGTTATTGTTTAAGCAAACATATTATTGAGACATTTTTATAACTAAGTATCTTTTGCATGTATTCATGTTTAATGGTAAGTTTTAATCTTAAAGAATATTTTTAAACTTCTCTTTTTCCATGATGAACTAGATGCTCATTCTAATTTTACTTTTTTTTTTTAAACCAGAATTTTGGGGTTGAGTACTAAAGATGCAAGATTATTTATTTAAATACATTAAATACTTGACCTAAATAATCTCTGCTAAAATGGGAATGAATTTTATATACCAGATTTTATGGTATATAAGATGCACACATACAGTTCTGTTGCCAGTACTGAAATTCCAGACAGAAGTTGAACCTTCCTCTTATATTGATAGTATTGCAAATAATGAATCAGCAGTTACTTATCAGAAGTTACTTTCAGGAAAAAAAAACATTTAAAATTATATTGTATGTAAAGATTTAGATTAGTCGTGAACAAACATATTTGTATAGATAAAATAAAAATTATAACTGATTATGACTGATCATAAGTTTTGTACACAACTTTATATTAGTTTTCTATAATATATGTTAAAGATTGGTTTTTTTAGGTATGAAGAAAAATAAAATTTATAAACTATTAACAAAATAGCAAATCAAATATCTGAGATATGCATTTTCTAGCAAAAATTTTGATTATTCTTATTAGATATTATTATTACTTCATACTTTTACTATGTTGGTGGAATATATCCTACTTTGTTAATACTGGTGGCTAGTGCTATGCTAGATGAAAGCAAAGGTTCCTGTAGGCAAAGCTGTTATTTTGTTTATGTATTGTTCCTGTATTTGTGTGTTTAAGAATTTCCTATGTGATGTGTTTAGCATGCCAACTGTGTGTAGTATAATGTATTGTATGTGCCATTATAAAGTCCTGATGTTTCTAAACTTTTGTGTAATGTATACAGTATTATGCCCAAGCAAGATTTTTTTTCAGTATATGTATTTGTATGTTGTGGGTGTTTGGTACAGCTATATCTATGATGTATGTGATTTTGTTTTGTTTGTCAATGAATGTGATGTCTAATCAGATGTAATGGATTGTTTCAACTATGATTATAGTTGTACCATAATATGTTTTGTCTACATTGTTTTCTATGTCATCTACAATGTTCCTGAGTAATAGCTTGCAAGCTTTTGATGTATTATTATGTTTGCTATTTGGTTATGTCAATGTAAGTATTTTGTTTATTCTAAAAGCTTGCGATCTGATGTAATGCATTGTGCAGTTTCGTGCATAACATGGCATTTCCTAAGTGTCATTTGGAAGTGTTATCTTTTAAAATGTTTTCTCTAATTTTTTGTATTTAATTAATCCATAACTAGAAAAAACAAGTAATAAAACTATCAACATAAAACTGCAGCAAAGCAAGTTTATTTTTTTATTGTGTTTTTCTCCTAAATTATAGTAGACCATATTAACATTAAAAAGTAAATTTATTTAATCCAATATCCCAATAATCCTTCATTAGTTATGACATTTTTTCACCTATCTACAACTTTCTCATATGCTTTTCTTATAAAACTCATTCCTATAATCTTCTGGTTATCTTGTAATTTAAAATTTTTCCATTAAGATTGTTTGAAGAGATTGAAAGAGGTGATAGTCTGTAAATGCCAGATCAGGATTATAAGGAGGATGAAAGAGAACTTTCCAATTAAGCTGTCATAATTTTTGTTGGAAGGCTATTGCAATGTAGGCTTGAGTGTTGTTATATAACAAAATAACACTCTTTTAAATTGAACATTTTTCTTGGAGTTTTTTACAAAGTCTTTCCAATTGCTGACAGTATAAGTAACATTTACTGTTTCATTTGGATTCAACAACTCAAAATGCAGTTTTTGCCTCATGACTCATCATGCAACATCTTTCAAGGATGAAGGCATTGCTTTGGGTTCTTGTGCTGGAATAGCCTTTTGATTTAACCACTATCTTTTATAAATGGCATAATTATATAATGTTTGTTTCTTACAACTATCATCCCTAGTTACTATTTTGTCTAGAAATGGGGTTGGTTCTTATATATTAAGAAGTGAAATGCATGTGGATAATTGATCCAAACAATCCTGTTTTACCAAACAGGTCAGTAAGGTTATGAAGAACTCATATCCCACACTTGTTTATCTTTACTTACACACTTGTTGCTGTAACTGCCTAACTGCTGTTGATTGCAACACTCCTAAGTTTTTCTTTAATTTCTTAATGTAGATAATTTTACCTTTTTGCGACATTCTGTGTGCCAAAAGATCATCCAGATCGAGGGACATCTGTAAGAATGAAATTTTTATCTTTAAATTTAATTATGACTTCTGCCATACACACTACAAATATTGTTTGTCATCGTAACTGCAGTGTTATCTTTTCTAAATGTATATAATATTACAAGCCTTAAATGTTTTTTCAAGATCATTTTGATTGATACTAATAACTTAACTTTTTTAAAAATAAGTTAATCAAAATCATTATGAAAATCCTTCAAATAAAGGCCTTTAAATATGGTCATTTGTTGCACATAAATTTCCTTTACTGGATGGTGATTGATTATAACTTAGGAAAAAATTTAACATATTTCAAGTTTGTAAAAAATGTATTGCATATTGTTAAAATAAAGGATGTCATTTCATAAGAATTTTTCATAATTCATCTATCCTTGTTTATCACGTGGGTTTGGTTCCAGAATAACACTGATAAGCAAAATAGTGATGATTCAATAATAGAACCTATGGGAAAATAGGGTTTCATCCCAAGACCCCAAGCTGCCTTCCAACTTACCCAAATATCACCACCAAATAGTTTTTAACACATGTAATGATATTGCATCATGGTTAGAATAACATTTACAGTAAAATTTAATAATACATATATGAAATTATCAATAAATAATAATAATGACAGTGAAAAGTATGTATCATAACACTTACTGGCTTGCTTGCGCAGCTCCTTCTCACTGGGCCTTGATTCTGTCACGGTCATTATGTATCACTACTTGCTGAAGGAAATGTCTGGAGAGTCTGCATTAGAGTCAATGTCTGTGACATGAGGGATAGAAGACATGACTCCAGAAGGGCCAGATATTGGTTCTCTCTGCTGGAGTGGTGTAGGTAAAGTGCTGGAGATGGTGGTAGAACTGGCGAGGGTGATGGAGCTGGCAATGGAGAAGCAGAAAAACTTCTAAAGAAAGTAGTTATCGTTGACTGTTTACTTGCTGCTTGTTGTTCCCTATAAATTTCTTAGTATAAATTTCTTTGTAGGTGCAATTCCGCAATCTAAAATAGCAGTCAGTGATTCTCTCAAAACTTGGGTCAGCTTCATGTATGAGATTGGTCAACTGCTCATAGAGGAACATTATTTTATTTAGGTTTGACATGGTTAATGTTGGACTAGGGTCTGATGGTCATCACTATCATCAACCTCATCTATACCTGGGTTATCCCATTCTTCATCCATTAACTCTATGACCTCTGTGTCATTTATCAGGACAGTCCATGGGCATTTTTATGACCTTGAGAAAAATCTTGTTTTGCTGTTAAAAATGGCAGTCTCTAATATGATAATTTTTACACTGAAGTGTTAAATTGGATCTCATTCATATAATACTGTTCAGAATTGTGAACATTTCAGTTGTTTATTTTCGTTAAAATGGAAGTAACTGATGAATATAAAAGACATGTTTTATACTTTTTATTTTTAAGTGGTGAGAATGCTACAAATGCAGCCAAAAAAATAAATACTGTACATAATCAAATTGTAATTAGTCCAAGGACTGCGCAGAGATGGTTTGAAAGATTTAGAAACAATGATTTTAGTGTGGAGGATAAGGCTCGTACTGGAAGACCCGTTGACTTTGATGATGATGCTCTCTCTGCACTAGTTGAAGCAGAACCATCTTTAACAGTTGATGAAATTGCGGAACGTTTAAATTCATCCCATGGAACTGTTCATAGACACCTACAACAAATCGGAAAAGTTTCAAAGCTAGGAAAATGGATACCACATGAACTGTCAATAGCTAACCGACAACAACGTGTAAACATTTGCACGTCTCTTTTATCCCGTATTGCTTTAGAACCTTTTCTTGGTAGGCTGGTTACTGGAGACGAAAAATGGATCCTCTATAATAATGTGACGAGAAAAAGACAATGGATGGATTGCGACAAGCAGCCAAAACCGACTGCAAAAGGTGGGTTGCATCCAAAAAAAATTATTTTGTCTGTTTGGTGGGATATGTCAGGTGTAATTCACTTTGAGCTGTTAGAACCTAATCAAACAATTACAGCTCAAATGTATTGTGAGCAATTAGAGCGTTTAAATGAAAAATTGAAAAAAAATCGACCGTCGTTAGTGAACAGAAAGCAGGTTCTCTTGCAGCATATTGCCAGACCACACGCTGCAAAAATAACTGTACAGAAACTTGAAAGCTACAACTGGGAAATTTTACCTCATCCACCATATTCGCCAGATATTGCTCCTAGTGATTATCATCTTTTTTGCAGTTTGCAGAATTTTTTAAAAGGGAAAACTTTTGAGGATGAGAACAATGTAAAAAAGGCTATTTCTGAATATTTTGATTCAAAACCGAAATCATTTTATGAAGATGGGATTAAAAAGCTACCATCAAAATGGCAAGAAATTGTACAAAATAATGGCGAATACATTATAGATTGAAATAAAATTTAATTAAAATTTTTTGCTGCTTTTTTGTAGATAAAAATACGCACTAACTTATGGACTGACCTGATAATTCTCTCTCGAGCTTTTATCACATCCATGATGTCATTTGGTTCTAGCTCTTAAAAGTCATCCCCAGGTAATGTCTTTGCCCTGTTCAGGTCTCGAGTCATATGATCTCCCTCAAATCCACCAAAGTCTGGAGTTGTCAGGAAATAACTTGCACCATCCATTCAGAAAGTAAGCTTCATTTATTGCTTTCCATGTCTTGACAATGAAGGAAACACCATCAAGAAAGTTAAATTTTTTCCAATATTGCTGCACTGTTAGTTTCTTATTGTCTGACAATGCCTTGTGTATTGCCTCAAAGGTAAGGTCAAGATACATAAGCTTAGATGTGTCCATCACTTCCTGGTCCATTGGCTGCAAAAGTGAGGTTGTGTTAGGTGGAAGATAGATAAAGATAAATTTGATCTCACTCTGGAGGTCATTTAAGTTGGTAGGGGAGTGGAACAATTATCTAGGAGAAGAATTGCTTTAAAAGTAATATTTTTCTTAGCACAGTATTCTTTTAACTCAGCACAGAATTGGGTCATAAACACTCTTCAAAGATCACTTTTGTCATCCATCCTTTTTTGTTAGCACACCAATGCACAGGGAGAGTTAATATGCTTATGTTCTTAAAAGCATGGGGTCAGGCAGGGCGGTATATAAGCACTGCTTTAGCTTTGAAATCCCCAGCACTATTACCACAGAAGAGTAGAGAAACCCAGTCTTTAGCCAGTTTGAAGTCTGGCATCTTGGCCTCCTCTTTAGCTACATAACTTTTGTCAGGCATACATTTCCAATACAGGGCTGTCTGATCTGCATTTAAAAACTTGACAGGGTAAATATCCGCAATCACGCACCACTTTACAAAATTCTTCAGGGTAAAAACCATTCCACTGTTTGAACAACCTATTGCTCACCACAACTGTAAATTTCTGCTTTGTTTGGTAATTACACATTAAGACATTTTGCATTATTTTTTCAATAAATTAATTTTGTCAATATTGACCACAGTACCATCTATCAACTTTTAGTACCAATCTCTGTTTTTATTTTACTATTATTTCATAACTGTCCAATTCATTACTTGATAGCTTTCTTGACAAATCTACCAACTAAAAGAAGAATAAATTTGAACATACAACTGTTGATAAGTTAGAGTTTTATAATAGCCAATGAGATTGCTATGAGGCAAGTTGATACTATCCTCATTGATAATCTGAAACTCCAACAGTTGAAGTTAGACTTAGGATTGCTAAATTGCCACCTGAGACCAGATGCAAAATTGAAAGAAGCCATTGGGAGAGAGAACCTGTTGGAGAAGCCTCAGGGTACCAGAAAACAGGTAGATACCAAATTGCCAGCAAACAGTCTAGAAAACACTTGCTGTACTGTGATTTTTGTGTAGAAAGCCAAATTTTAATTGAATAAAACCATAGATTTTGATAGTTCCTGCTAGTTGAAATATTATTTAAAAATTACAAAAAAATCATTATTTAGCAAATGATTTTTATTTTTGATCTCTTAGAATTCAAGCATTTAATAATTTCATTTACATTTGTAACATTTACATTTATATTAATAATAGTAGTAGTAATATAGCTCAATATAATTTGGCAACTGTTTGGCTTTAATATATAACTATTGGGTTTGGATGTTTATATTTTGTATACATTTGTAACTCGTACATTAGATTTAAGTTAAATTAAATAACATATAATGATACTATACATCATATTTGTAAATAAAATAATAATAAAACTGTCTCTAGATGTTAATTTAATAGTATATACAATTGTAAAAGTAGAAATTTGTAAGTATTAAGTTGATTTATTGAAACTGTTCTTATCATCATTGGATAAAAATGGAACAGAACATTTGTTTAAAACTATATGGATTACTATTTTAGAAGTATAGTTAGATCACTGTCATAGTTGGAAATACAGTCAATCCTCCAGTTTCAAACTTAATTTATTCCTAAAAGTTGTTCAAAAATCGATTTGTTCTAAAACTAAAACTAAAATTTTTCCATAAGAAACAATAAAAATGGATTAAATCTGTTTGTGACCCCCCAAAATAAAACTTTTTTTTTACCTTTTCAGCTCTATTTCATGCATAAAAATGCCTATAAGGTATTATAATAATGTTTTATCTATATCTATCTATATTCTGGATATACATATTAACCACTCAGCAGTGAGGGACGTATATATACGTTGAGGGCGATAGTGTTGCAGTGGCGAGGGACGTATATATCTGCTACATTCTTTTGGGGGTATCACCAAAAACTACCACGAAAAAAAAATTCACATAAAAAATGAATTACATAACAATAAAAAAGACTTTTCTTTACTAGACATAACGTTTACAAAATATTTTTCCAAAACAGTAATGAGAAAAAATGCGTGAAAAAATACTTCAAAAATTTCCCAGGTATATTCTCCACTACTTTGGGATAGCACCATACCTGACTATCCTACTGCTGAAAGGTTAATAACAAACTGTTCCATTACCACCAACCAAAATCAAAACAAACACTTTACAAAGAAGTGTTATAAATACAGATTCAACTGGGATTGCTTGCATGAAATATAACTACATCAATCAGACAAGTACTTTATCCAAAATATTATGTTTCGATTGATTCGATTTTGATGATTTTAATTGATTAATTAATTTTGTTTTTAATTTTAGTTTTAGTTTCAGTTTTGGTGTAAAAGCCAGTTTTAATTATTATTTTTAGTTTTAATTAACTGGCTATCTAGTGTTAATAAATATTAATATTATAATACAGTATATAGTATTATATCAATAAATTTTTGTCATTTAATTTAACTTAAGCATATTTAAACATGAACTCTTAAATGCCATTTACATTACATGAATGTCAATTAACATGATTTTTATTAATTAATTTGATTTAAATTAAACTACGACACATACTGGAAAACAGAAATAATATCTTTTCTACATGCACACTGAAATGTAATTGAGGCCTTTTTTTGCAAAAACAAATATCAAAATTGGGAAAAAATGAACTTTTCATTGCATCTGGCAACTCTAATGATGGGTGACTTGACCATGAAATATTATTCAACAACAGCATATGCCAACAGAGATATTCTATATGAAAGATTTTGAGTTATTACGAAAACCACATGTCAGTATGTCAAGATTTATTTACAAAAACAATAATTGTCAGGGATATTGCTGTTTTTGTGAAAAAGGTGACTTAAATGATGGCCAACTACATTGAAAAGCATAGTATTCTAGATTGCAATAATCTGAAGGTGTTTGATATTGGTAGGTGTTTGCAGTCAAGAAAGATGATGTTATCTGAGAGGCCAAAGTTCGTAGAATTAGTCACACAAACCACAAAAGGAAGAGAATGGGAACATATGTCGTGGCTCCTGATTGCAGGTATGTAAACATCACCTGTTTATTAAGTAAAAGTTGAATCTGAAGTCAGCAAGGATTATAAAAGTCACTGAAGATGAAGAGGCTGTTCAAATTTATGACACATATTCTGGGCCATACAAAAGTATTCTGATTAGAAGCACTAGGAAGTGGATCAATGACTTAACATTGCCACAAACCTACAAAGATCCAGTACCTATACTGGAAACTTGTGGACTGCTTGAAGTTGTCAGCTTTCCTGCAGAAGGCAGAGAATAAGAATTCTACGAAAGTCTGTCATGAGTTAAAGGTGCTAAACAATATGTGGACATTGAAGAGGAAGACAGCAACAGTGGCTGCAAGGACTCAGAAATGACAAATGCAAACTTTTCCATGCAAAAAGAACTGTGGGACTAAAGTTTCTTAGAACAGTATATGTCAGTCATCAAAAATTTAATTTTTCTTGGGTCTTGTCAAAGGCAATATTTTGGCAATACACAATACTTCAGAATAGCTCACTGTTTTGTCAAATAGGAGAAAAAAATGTCCATGTGCAATGCAATTTAATAGAAATGGGGTTTTATTTTTTCTTTTTCAATTTTCTCAACAGTATGTACAGTATTTTGACGTGTGCTGTTTTTGCAAAAAAGGCCTCAATTTAAATAGCAACATTATTGATGATTTGTATCATGATGTGAGGCAATCTCAGTGCTACTAATTTCTGAATCGGTAGTCTTGTTGATTGGTCAGGCTGTTGACTTTCTTTATCCTTTAAGTATAGGAAGTTGACCATCGGTGGCTGGCTCTGCTGAGTAGCTTGTTTGGTAACTGAATTATTGTACAACAACCAGGAGCAAAATTTTGTTCATAAACTGAATTGTTTGAAAAGCAAGGCATTTGAAACCTGAGGTTTGACTGTACTTTTTAATAAAATACGAAGGTTCGTCAGGTATTCCTTATGGATAATGATCCTTCCTGTTTTTCTTGTGAATACCTAATGAAGATTATTACAGACGGATGAAACATTTGTATAAATAAACAAGCAAATATTTATTATTGTGACACCATCACAATGCTAGGCTGCAATTTTTAATCATATTTTTAATTTATTTAATTTAAAATATATGCTCTCCACTTCAAATTAGTAGTGTCTTGCCCCTGTACATCATACTTTCCTGTTAGCAATAGAGTCGTGCTGGTCATCTAATTAACTCCTTTCAGGGGAAAATTTTTGAATTGAAATAACATAACTTTTGTTGCAAATTAGAAGTTCATATATAGTTAATTGGGACCACCTGCCTCTAAGGTTTCCATATTTGGTCTTGTCTTTTGTTTAACTTTGTTCTGAAGATTAAGGAAAGATGGTACTGGGAATTTATAGGTCTACAATTTTTTCAAATTGCAGCCCAATAATTTTTATTCCTTTTTACTGGTTTTTGTGATATTTTGTGTATAGTTTTATTCTTAACAACTAGTTTTTTGCTGTGGTGCAGCAACACTTTTTAACATAAGTGTATATAGTTTTGTGTTTTTTAATAAATAAATACAAAATTATATATTCTTAAATTTTTAATTAATTTCATAATTTTGATTATCTAAATAAAATTTTAATGTATTTTATTTAGATAAAATTCAAATGTATTTTCATCTGATGACAGCTGATGGTGCTGCAAATGCTTTTCCCAGAGTTGGCTATCCAGTTCTATCTAGTCCGTACTCAATGTTTTAAGCTCAGACTAGATAGGACTGAGTAGATTGTTTTTAAATTTGAGTTCACAAATTGTTATAATTACCTATGAATTTGTTACAAAATTACAACCTGTTAACAAATTTTAAATATACTATAATATAAATATATGATATTAAGCAAAGGCACAATTTGTTTTGTGTCATCTAGTATGTATATGTAATTAATATTATTATTAATAATTAACATGTAAAGTACTTTTATCTTTGTTCTTGATGTGATGATACTTTATATGTTAAACAAAACTAAGAATGCTTTCTAATTTACTGAATTTTTATATATTTGTTAAAAAATATTCTCTATGCATGTTATACGTTGCTAGATATTCAATAGTTTAATTGTTATGAAACTTATGTTGTTATAACTAAGTCTGTTTTCATGAGGTTTGGAAATATAGTCTGAATTTTTCTATTTACAGAAAATATCAAGAACTGAAGATTTTTAACAAGTACGAGTTCAATATGGTCTTTTTAAAATGTCAGAAAGTATTATTATTGTTACTATTTTTATGGTTAAGAAACAATATTGTGAAAGCTAATCAAGATACACACATTAAATCTCCTGCTGTTAGTGTAAATGTAAATAATCCTTCTGAAGATGAACCAAAAGAATCATCATTAAATTCACCTGTTACTTCAGAGAATAATGATGCACCATCTAGTGAAGAACCTGTTTCTAGTCATTCAAATGAAAAAATAACAAATTCTGAAAATTTAAAAGTTATTACCAAAACTGAAGATTCAAAAACAATTGCAGATTCAGCTGATGAATTATTAGTTAAGGATGATAGAGAAGATTCTAGTTCTAATTTATTGGAAAATCCAACCGACAATGATAATTTATATAAGAAGAAAGATGATGATAATGTGCATAAAAGTGAAATGAAAGAGAAATCTATTTCTCTTGAAAAAGAGGTTTCTGATGATTCTAATTCATTAAAAGAAGAATCTGAAAAATTACCAGTGAAAGAAGAATTGACAGAAGAACAAAAACAAGGTTTGTAATGAAAAGATAATTAAATTATTTAGACATTTAAAGATAATTTTTAGCATTGATAAATTGTATTAATTTGTATTTTATATTTAAAATACAACTAGTGTTAAGAAAGATATTTTTTAAAGAATTATATTACTTTCATTATAAATTGTAAAATTAGATATTAGCAAAACTATCAAGAGTTGGTTTTTGCATTTCGAAAATTTTTTGATTCGAAAAAGGTTTTTAACCGTTTTTATCTACCTGAGGAAGATGAAAATAGTTTCGTCGAAAGCGCTAGTGATTATAGCGATATTCGTAAACACTTAACGCCTGGATGTTAATTTTCTCGTTTCTTGCTTAGTAATATTTTTTATTTGGTTCATCTGTAAATGCTATATTATATTAATATTATTGATAATTTATAAAACAAGTTAATAAATAAATTTATTTCCAACAATTTTGCAGTATAAAATGTTTTTAAATAGAAAAGATTTATATATATATGACAATTACGGGGTCTGTTCAAAAGTTTCTGAACTTTTTTGAATAGTGCTGCTTCCAGTTGGTTATTTTTTAATCCACTTGGAGGTGTTGTGTCTGCAGAAACCTCCCGAGTAACCTCCTTCAATCTGTTTGTTGATATCTTGTTTTGGTGATTAGTTACGGCTGTTTATGTGAAGGGGTGTTTGTGGGGTTTGGCAAAAAATCGGATTTGCGGAAATGAGCTCTTTGAAGTTTGATTGTTCTGTGAAATTCTGTGTGAAACTTGGGAAATCCTTCACAGAAACTTTTGAGTTGATTACCAAGGCTTATGGTGAGGGTGGGTGAAACGTCCTCTGTCCACAAAATAGCTCAACAAGTTCGCTCAAATGTTAAGGTGATGTTGATTATTTTTTTGATGCAAAGAAGGTTGTGCATTGCAAATACCTACCTACAGGCCAGACAGTCAACACGGAGTACTACCTGGGGGTTATGAAACGCCCAAGAGACAGAATCTCGGAAGAGACGGCTCGAACTCGGAGTGGCGAGTGGTTTTTTTCGCTACGACAACGCTCCAGCTCATTCATTCCTCAGAACTCGTGAGTTTTTGGCCAAAAACAAGACTGCTGTGCTTCTCCACCCACCTTACTCACCTAACTTGGCCCCATGTGACTTTTTCCTGTTCCCCAAACTAAAAAACCTGCTCAAAGGAAAAAGATTTGCCACCATTCCAGAGATAGAGAAAAATTCAACAGAGGAGCTTAATGAGCATTCTGGAAGAAGCGTTCCAGGACTGTTTCAAAAGGTGGAAACACTGTTGGGATAAGTGTATACATTGGGGAGGAGACTGCTTTGAAGGGGATTCTGACCAATAAATTGTAAGTGAAGTATTTTTTTTGTAATAAATAAAGTTTGGGACTTTTTGAACAGACCTCGTATATATGTAAGTAATGGTCATACATTGTCAGATACAAAATTTTAAATATTTATTTCAATGTTTTAAATTTTATATTTAAAATCCTGTATACAATAGAATTATCGTGATTACAGATATTGTTAATTATGTATCAAAAATATATACAGATATTGTTATCAGTCATCTAATATTACCAATATTAATATGTTCCAAAACTTATGAATTAAAATACTGTAATTTGGGGCAAATAAAAACAAAACTTAAAGAAAATTTTGTATGTGCCTGATGAAAAACTAACAAATCAAAAATTTCTCAA
Source organism: Centruroides vittatus (assembly GCF_030686945.1). Taxonomy (NCBI): domain Eukaryota; kingdom Metazoa; phylum Arthropoda; class Arachnida; order Scorpiones; family Buthidae; genus Centruroides; species Centruroides vittatus. The sequence goes on along the minus strand of NW_027122718.1, from coordinate 11,053,852 downwards.
TGTTATCTGTTTTGGCATTATTTTTTAAACCACTGCCATTATGTTTTTTAGTAGGCTGGCAATAGTGTTCTAGATATTTGTTTTGTAAAACATATTACCCTAATAGTATGAGTTTATTTACTCTAGTGTTTGTACAAATCACCATAATCCATTCTTTGGTGTCTGTAAAACTTAGAGCAGCAGATTCGTGCTTTGAAGCCTGTAAACTTTCTTGGAAGTACCTTCTAGTTTATTCCTGATTGATCTGTGTTGTACACATCATCTCTAGAGTAGCCCTCATTTTCCATACACTGCAAAAACTTCTCTTTGAATTCAGTTGCTATCACAAGACAATGATATTCTCTCAATATGAAATTATTTATACAATGGCAAGATTTAAAATTCTTTAGCCAACTAGTAACAACTTTGAAATTAGATGAATCATCCAACTTAATATTTAGTTCTAGCATTTTCAAAGGACTTAATATCAGATTTCCTTTGTTTCAACTTTTGTGTAAACTACAAATAAAATGCACTATCAAGGGCACTTTGTGTTCCTCTTTCTTGTCATGCTTGTCTCATGGTTTTTGATTTCTTTGAGCTGCCATCACTTGCTCGCTTCATAGTGTTTCATTTCTTTGAGCCATTGTCTGAGTTCAGTTTTGATGCAAATTTTAAGATTGACTCTCTCTTTTTTTTTTGTATCTGGAATTGTTGCTTTGCCAACATTAAAAATGTTGACCAACAGTTTGATTTCCAGATTTGACTTCATTGTTAACATGTTCTGCTTTCTTTTTGGAAATGAAGCTGTTCTGGACAAGAATTTTACACATACACAAACTGGATAAACTGTTTTTCAACAAGCAAGAAAGGAAGAATTTGGGAGTGGCATGGATTAGTGGCACTTACAGTAGGAGCTAGGAATATGTATGACAAGATAAACAAATTAAGATTAAAATCCAAAATTAAAACTGGAAGAGATAACTTGTAAAATGAAAACCATTCACAGTTTTCATCAAAAGGGTTTAAGGAACTGTAATAATTAAGAAAGGGTTTCATTGATTGATAAGGGCAAACACTCAGGGAAAAAAAGACATATGTGAAGTAGAAGATAAAAGAAATGAATTTATTATGCATGATGATAATGTGCAGGTATAAAAGGATTCCAATTCTAGGGTTTTTGATTAATGGTCTCCCAAAATCTGGTCATTGGTAGAACAATTACAAAAATTATTGCGATTTGTACAAAAAGAAACTGAAAATAATAATTACAAAAATTTTTCTCTTACACTAATTCTTAATACTAAGGCTGAATTCACACTGCTGATGACCAATTGTTAAGGAAACTATCAAAACTTTGATGGTAATCATAGCCATTCATATTGAGAGAAAAACAAGTTGATTTCTCTGCTTTGGTCCAGGAATTATGATTAAAAGTTTATTGAAGGATTTTTTAAATTATTTTTGTATATCTCAAAATATTTTAGACCATTAAGCTTTTTAGGGCATCTTTCTTCAATATGAGAGATTAGCAGTTCATCTATCTTCTTCAAAGAATTGTGGGAAGTTCACACTGATTGGCCAATTCCATTACGACAACAACAAAATGGTGAATCTTGGTCAACTTTAGATCAACAAATAACTAAGACAAAAGTCCAATGATAACGACTGATGTAAACATTTTACAGACAAAGATAAATGATGAAAACATTGGTTTTTGTCATTGGCAATGTGAATGCAACCTAATTTATACCTAGAAGGATATAGAAGATAGGGAGTGAGAAGTAGCAAAGATAGTGGATAAGATAGGAAAGGATACCTGGGTAGTATAAACATTGTTCAGCCATACGAAAGCTGCTTAAACACAAAATTCTCACTTTCTTTCTTTTCTTTAATTCTTGAGGGGTTTTGTATATTTGATCTCAATAGCCAGTTACTCTTGTTCAGACTAATCAAGTTGAAATGCTGGTATCTTCAGCCAAGGAAGTTCAGAGCTTTCTATCTCAAGTTTCATTTTTCTCCTATCTAATAGGTATTAGACACTGCAAATGTCACTCTCCTTTCATTGTTCTCCCTCATTGAGAACTGGTCAAAAAGTAACTTTCCTTTACCTCATATGTCCCTCAGGTAACATCGTATACATGTTGGTGAATTCTAGGAAGTGGCCCTCACCTCCAAGAAAGAATTAAGAAGATTAGAAATTTCTCGAAGGTGGAAAGAACAAAGAACAGGGAAAATGTCGGAAGGACAAAAGCAGACTATGTGGCATACAACAAACCTGAGGCAGTTTTATAAAATAAACTGAAAATGTTTGTTTTTTAAATTATTTTGCTGGAAAAGTGTGGATGGTTTTCATTTTACAAATGAAGATTGATACTCAAAGACCCAAACACAAGAAAACAGAAGGATTATGACAATTAGTGTCAGATTTTCCAGGAAATGCACATTGCATGCAGTATAATTCTGAGAATATTTTGCACTGACCCTGTCAGAGGTTTCAGTGTGGGATATTCTTAGAATTACAGTGTTTACAGTATTCTCAGACTTAACATGTATAGTATGTAAGCTGGCTATTAGTGGTGAGGCCAATTGTCTCTGAAATGTGATAACAAAATCCAAACAGAAGGACATCCATTTAAGGTTTGTTTTGACAATCCAAGAAAACACAAGAAATAAAAAAAAAGAGAGAGAGAGAGAGAAGTTTGGATAATTGATGCTTCATCGTAATGTCAAACCTTCAAACAAAGTTGTATATATAAAACTTGTTACTACTAATAATTAAGCTGCAATTTGAAAAAATTGTAGACCTATAAATTCTCACTGTCATCCATTTGTCTTTCTTTTCTTAACCTCAAAAACAGAGTTAGATACAGTAAGACCCTGCTTAACACTGCCTTGCTTAACGCTGATTCAATATAACGTGGTCTGCTTGATGCCTAAAAAATGCTCAAAATTTACGCTGATTTAAATTAACGCGGTATTTCATCGATTCGTATATAGTACAGTTATTCCCAAACATGAACCAATCAGCAAAAGGTAGCAATTCATTGTAGCGCTGTACTTCCCTTAAATCTATGTTTGTTTTGTGCAATTTTGGAAAAAAATATAACATCATGGATGCCATAAGAAATATATCAGCTTCGCTTGGCAAGAATTAACTGTATGAATGGAAAATGCATGAACGGAGTGTGGAAGAAGTAATGGCTGAAAGTATCCAAGAATTCTCAACGAAAAGAGCCTATTGCTGGATCGTTAGGTTGACAAAATTGTCAACTTAATCGATACAGGAGATGTAGACAAGCAGGATATTGGGGAGTTACTGCAGGTTTCTGGTAAGAACCTTATCAATGACGACCTTCAAGAACTGGCAGAACAAGGAATTCATGTAGAACTGGAAAATAGAGATTCTGAAGATGAAGAACCCAAAAAATTTCTCTACAGTTTCCCTTAGTAAAAGTTTGGTAACTATAACTGAAATCATTGATCAAATTGTGCAGAATGATCCAGATTTTGATAGGAGTGCCAAAGCAAAACGAGGCGTTTTGGATGCGATCTTCTGCTACCGACATTTGCTTAAGGGGAAAAAAAAAGAAAGCAACCAAACTATACAACTTCATCGCAAAAAATAAGAATTTCAGAAGAGCCAGGACCTACATCACAAAAAATTAACTTTACATTTCTGTGTGCACGTTTATATGTTATTTAACATATATTATTATGCAAAAATTTATATAAAAATAACTTAAAATTATAGTAAAACTTTCTTATTTTTTGGTTGCGTGTTCCCTATCCCTATTTACTCTACGTTAAAATGGTCTCGTTTAATGCTGTTTGGCTTAGTGCTTTGTCGTCTAGGAATGCATCCCCGCGTTAAGCGGGGTCTTGCTGTAGATGAAATCCAAGACCAGATATGGAAACCTAAGGGACTGGAGGCCCTAATTAACTATATACAAACTTCCGATGCAAATTGGAAGTCACATTATTTCAATTCAAAACTTTTCCTCTGAAAGCAAGCAATTATAGATGACTAGTATGACTCTATTGTTAAAGGAAAAGTATGATGTACAGGACAAGACTAATTTGAGGTGGAGAGCATATATTTTAAATGAAATAAATTAAAAATATGATTAAAAATTGCAGCTTGGCATTGTGACAATGTCAATAAGTAATTGTTTGTTCTTATTCTTTGAGGTTCTTAAACTTTTAAATAAAATTTGAAAAATTAGACAGTACAATCAAACCACTATATTACTGTTTGTTTGCCTCTGAAATTGATACTAAACTGAGTGTCATGCTAATCTTGAAGAAACTCAAATAATAAGTGCAACAGTATATCAGAAATTAAGTTTCCCTAAATTTTCCTTTATTAATAAAGTTTACAAGTGCAAGTTTGGTAGTAAGGTACCAAACAATATCCCATATGTGCATTCTTGTTTTTATATGTATCATGTGACATGTTCATGAAGGTTAAAAAGAAGTCTGCAAGTCAGCATAAACATGTCTGGATTAATTACTGACAAGTCACCACCACCAGATTTCATCGGACTACATTTTTCTTGATTACATTTAATTAATTTCTAAATAATTTGTCACTAGAGGGAAGTATTAGGCACCATCTCTTATTAAATTTAATAATTATAATACCATATTTACTCGCATATAAGATGATCTTGCATATAAGACGAGGTGTGACTTAAAAGATCAAAATAAAGAAAATTAGATTTATTAATACAACTCTAATTTTATTTTGTTTAATCACAAATAAAATCTCAAATGCATGTAAATGCACACATTGCCCAGCAAAAATTACTAGTATTTTAAACTTTAAAGAAAAATCTTGTAAAATCAACATAAAGCTAGACAATCAGGAATATTTTTTGACAATTCTTAACAGTTGAATCCACTCTCCAAGGATTACACTTATGAGTTTCTCCAAATTCTGATTTCTGAATAATCATCTGTTTTCACATGGGAATGGATTAAAACATATATCGTGCTCCCATGTGATTTTGGAATTTCAATCTGGATTCAATTCAAAAGCTTTGCATTTCCTGTTGCTATTCATCTTTACTCCTGACAATATACAAGAACAATTCAAACAACCTAGATAAAATACTTTTGTTTTTAAACACCGGAGGGCAAGAATCCGGTAAAACATGCGAATACACTGTTTACAAAAATTATCGCAAAAATGCAAAAAATCCTTCGCTCGTGCGTATAGGACGACCTAGGTTTTTGAAGCAGTGAAAAATGAATAAAAAACCTCATCTTATATGCGAGTAAATACAGTAAATTAAATAATTTAGAATATTTTGGAAGAAAAGAATCTGCCCGGAACAGGACTCAAATCTTCAACTCCTGCTTACCATGTGGATGTGTTGCCAGTTACACTACCCAAGCCTTCAGTTCGATCTCCTCTTCTAGTTATATTTAATTATGATATAAGTATCTTTGGTTACTCCATTCTGGAATATTGTAAATTATTTAACTTATAATTATTAAATTTAATAAGAGATGGTGTCTAAAGCCTCTCTAGTGACAAATTATTTAGAAATTAATTAAATATAATTGTGAAAAATGTAGCCCGATGTAATCCGGTAGTGGTTTGGCTTATTAGAAATAAGTTGGGATTCGAGATGTTTGTATAATAATTACTGACTAAAGGAAGAAATGCAGGATATAATTCATTTTCTGTGGGCAAAGAGGACTGCACCAATTGAAATTCATCAAGAACTAGAAGTTATATATGAAATGGCATAAACTGTGTAGAAATGGTGATAAGATTTTAAGTCTGGTCAAATGAAATTCTGCGGTGAGGAAAGTTGGGGCAACATTCAACAATGACTATGCTTATATTTACATTGAAGAAGTTATTCAGTACATTCAAGATTGGATCTATGCAAAATAAAAAATAGATTTGATTACTTATATGTGATGATGGTGGATATTGTTCATGAATGTTTAGGCTTTTGATAAATGTTCTTCTGTTGGTCTAGAGCATTGGTTCCCAAAGAGCGAACTATTGCTCTCAGGGGGCAGTGAGTAAATCTAGGGGGTGAAAAGAAGCAAGGGGACAGTAGGGAGGCACTGGAGGCAGTCCTGACCAAATGGTGACAAATAAGAGAGGGTTTGTGTCTCTGACAACCTTTTCCTTTCCTCTGTTAAAATAGGTAAGAAGAAACATTGTGTTTAATTGTTTCCAGATGTTGAGAACAATGTAGAGTAAGGACACAAAGTGTGAGGTTTGTAGTAAAGCTTTTCTAAGAATATTTCCAAACCTTTTCAAACTAGGAAAAATGGGTTGGGGATGTTAGATATAAGTTTATAGAACCAAGGGGGCAATGGTTTGAAGAAGTTTGGGAATCGTTGGTTAGAGCAAGGATCACCAAACTTTTTTTACAGCAGACCAGATAACTGAGAGAATGATGAGCACAGGCTGTATTTTGTTCAATACAGCACACTGAATACACAATAAATAAAAACAACCAGCATATTTATTTACCAGTACACAAACACGATCGCTGCAGCAAGCTCGCAATCGCTTTCCTTAGAAACTTCATTGCAGGTAGTTATACAAAAAGCGCTCTGATATCCAAAGTTGCAAGAAGTTGCTGAATTTTTTATTTTACTGATTTATCAAAAACTTTTATTACTGTCAGATGCGAAAATCTGATTGGACTAATTTTGGCATTTTTACTTACACTTATTTTAATTCTTTTATATAGTAAGTTTATCTACAATCTATGATGTTTCCATATAAATAATTAAATTTTATCTCATTTGTGGCACAGTGCAACAACGGGCCAGATGAACTGACCTTGTGGCTGGATCCGGCCCGTGGGTCATAGTTTGGTGACCCCCTGATCTAGAGGAAGCTGACAGTCAGAAACATGAGTCTGTGTATTTACTATGAGATATTATGCAAATTAGAATGATACATGCTTTTGCTTTATCATTACAAGTCATTTTCCAAGATGGAGTCAATGATCTGGAATCATCTGTCCAAAGAAATTCAAGGTTTTTCCAAATTATGACTGGTAAAGTTATGATTGCTGTTTTTAGATGTCCATATAGCAATAATATATACATGAGCTGCTTGTTGTACAGTACATGGCCACCTTCATTGGTCTCTTTCTATCTCTTTCTTTGTCAATTCAGTAGAATCTAGTCCTCTCCTCCTAGTTCTCATCAAAGTCCTCTGTCATCTGTCTGTCATGTCCATGCCTAGATGCTGCTACTTTAATATAATACAATTTTTTATGTTATCCATCCAACTGGAACAATGTGTGAGTTCTTCAACAAGTTTTCTGAATAACAATATCTTTTATCTGTCATGATACCCATAGGGATATGGAATAATTGATAGTGTTTTGGTTTCCTATATACAGACATAGATGTGAATTCAATTTTATATATATATATAGAATTTTCTTAATTTGAATTATATTTATTTATTCAATATTATATCTATTTTACTATATTCAATTTGTATTAACTTTTATATATAATGTAACTTATAGATGATTTTGTATTTCAATTGATTTTCATCATTAAATAAAATTTTTATTTATGTTTTCTACAGTATAAAAATGAGTATTTTGTCTTATATTAAAAGTTTTCTATATTCAAAATTGTTTTTCCATGCTATACCACAAAAAGGACTTCTCTTTATATAAATTTTATCTTGCATTTTCACACTGTTTCATCATTAGAAAAATTTGAATTAAAATTCTGCTATTGTTTTAGGTTATTCACAATGGGCAGCTTTTCTTGGTAAACTGACTTTCACAGCATTTTTAAACATGACAAAAGTGTTGCTTTTCATGGCCTTGTTTTTATTAGTACATGTCCTTTGGCAAAAGCCAATGGCTTAATGGAAAACTGTCTTGGAGCAATGATTGCTGATTTTTGAAACGCATCAACACACTGATCATCACATTTGAGATTTACAAGATGGTGAAAAGTAATTCTCTTAAAGGCAGAAATGTTGATCAATAAAGCTGAAATGAGAATTGCAACATTTGTCATCAAAAACCTCGAAAATGTTAAGGTTTGTCTTTCATATTTCTAAATAGCAAACAACAGATTTAAATACTTTGGAATTTATTCAACAACTTTATTACTGTATTAAATTTCAATGGAGATAAAATAAATTTACTGTTTTCTGTCATTCAATTGCTGTCCCTGTTTTTGTTACTAAGTGTCATTATTTTCCTGAAATTATTCAGTCTATTTGCATATTCGTAGTTCAAAGCTTTCATATAGTAGTTCCGCTCTTCTAAAGGCTAGTTCGTTACAACGGATTCTGCACGAGTGGTAATGGCCTGACCAACTTGCCATTGTGATGTTATTTCATGACAGAAAAGTAATGTGTTGGCAAGTTGAGTCCAACATGACTTTAACTGAAATGGAAAATGGAAAGTTAAACACTCATCCAATGACAGAAGATTATTCATATGATGTAACTTTCTTAATATGACAAGTTATCAACTTGATGTTTGATCATGTTGTGTAATATTAACAATGAAATTTTAACTGAAACAATTAGATGATATTAATCTCAATCACCTCTGTTTTGACTTGTATGATCATTTAATTATATTTCTGCAATTTGGTTGTCATGATATTCTAATTTTTTCAAATTCCCTTATTAAGTTTATCATCATTCCTAAATTTTGACTAAACTTTATTTAAAACTAATGCAGGTATACCTCGCCTTACGTCGGTAATTGGTTCCAGGAGAGGCGACGTAAGTCGAAAAACGATGTAAGTCAAATTTACTTGTGTAATTACGACGTAAGACAAAACCACGGCAGAAAATGCCAATAATGAGCACTTAAAGACCTCTAAATAAGACGACAACACAAAAACACAGATGTTTTCATGTTTCATTCTCTAGAATTTATGATGATTATATTAACATTTACTGTAAATGTACACATTTTAATATGATTTTATGTGCTTTTAACACTTCTAGTGATATTACAACTTCAATATTTGTGGCGGACGGATGTAAAGTCGAATAAAATGACTTAAACTTGATTTTTATTTTTCCATATACTTTTTTACAAACGACGTATAATCGAGAATGATGTAATTCGAGGTATACCTCTACAGATAATTCATCGTGATTAGTATTATAATAGCATCTGTTTTTTTAATCTAACATTTTACTCATCTACTGTGACTATATACTCGTCAAGGTCAGAACCAGAAAAAAAAGTGTAATGTGATAGGATCACTTCAATGACAGTAGGTAATCTATTTGATACTGTGGCATTTTCTGTCATAATATGAACCAACCTTAAAGTAAGAAAAGCTTTCCATCACAAATACCACTATTATCTTGTGGAACAGTAAATTTTAGAGTATTTTTTTCTTAAATATTATGGTAAAACAGTTTGAATATTTAATTTATAAAATTTTTCCTTTTATATAAAAAGAAATAAAATATAAAAAAATGAATTTTTTTGTGAAGTCTTTAAAGTAATGATTTCAATATATAATTTATTTTAAATATGAACAAGTTATTCATGCTATTTTGCTCTCTCATAAAATTACTTCTGTGATTGTTATTGGAGAATAATGGTAATTTATTACAGTTCAACAAAACACATACCAAATTTTAAGCTAGAAAAAGTACTTAAAAGTAATCTGATTAATGATTTTGAAATTTTTCTATTACATCTTTATATTCAACATCTAAAAAAGAAAAGAACATTCGAACAAGTTTATTTCAAATCAGTTATCTCTGTTCAAAAGTTTTGTTGAACTGTAAAACAATATGTATCTCTCTCTTCAGTAAAATGATAATTGAAAATTTAGTTTTCTAGAAAATAAACATTTTGTTTTTGTAAAATACAATAATTTAGATAATATAAATAAATAAATATTTGGATTTAATTGATTAATTTTTTAAATTTTAGTGCAAATTTTATATGAAACAGCAAAGAGCATATTGAATTCTACAAAACCAGATAAAAAACGGTATGGAAAATCTGTTCTTTGAATAATTTCATTTAAATTTATAACACAATATATTTACAATATATAATTTTATTTGACAGCTTATTGAAAAGAGTATTGTGGTAGACATTTGTCTAATGCTTTCCTTTTTAAATGATTTAATTAACTTTCAGTTTTTGATCCGAAATTTAACAATCATTAGACAGAATTTGTTATAGACCTAGTATATGTAATAATTATTAGTGAAATAATATTGTAATAATAGCCCAATGTAATTTGGCAATCATTTGGCTTTAATATACAACTATCAGGTCTGGATGTTTATATTAAAGCTGTTCACTGTAAAATATTAGTTTTTAATTAATGTATGAAATTTTATGTAAATAAATATGATTAGAAAATTATTTAAAATCACTATTTAAATTTTATATTTCATAAATTTTATTTTAATATCAAAAAGATAGTCAACATATGCAGGACTTTATTCATTCACATTTGATCTGTAATTGCAATTTTTTACCCCAGTGTTGAAAATAGCAAGTCAATTTTGACACTCAGAAGATTTCAAATTAAAATGGTTTCTGTTTGTTTCTATCATTCTAACTTTGTTTAGGTGTATTTTTAACCAGTATGACAGATATTTTATCCCAATTTATCATTTGTAAGACATTGTTTTCCAATTATTTGTGTAAGAATTTCCAAAAACTTGATGTCACAAAAGATTTAAGACACAGAAAAGAATGAAGAAAGGTTCAGATCCAATCACTCCTGCCGGATTGGTTTCATTTGCGAAGCCACATCGGAGCTACGGACCTTTGGTAAATGTGATGTGCCACTGCGTGGGCGATTACACAAACTTCTTGTTTCTTCAAAACATTGTATTAGGAAACCAGTCCGGCAGGAGTGATTGGACCTGAACCTTTCTTCATGTCTTTGTAAAGTTTCAGCCAGCAACTTGTGGCTGAGATAAAACAACTTCACCAGTAATGCTTTATCCACCAACATCAACATCATGATGAAAACCGTATGTCAGTGCCAGTAACAAGAAAATTCAGAAGTGAGCTGTTAATCGTACACCCTGCATTTTATAAGACTCAGATTTGCACAATTCCACTGATTTATTGTGTTCAGCACCCTCTGTCGACAAAAATTTGAACTATTTTTTTCCCTCTACCCAAAAAAATCCCCTTAGTGAGAATAACTTTTACACAAACCATATTCAAATATACCAGTTCTTTCAACTTTTATGAATTTTTAAACTATTTACAAATTTATGGGACACCCTGTATATGTTGTTTTACTTGTTGTTTTGTTCTTGACTTGCCTGTTATCTGAGGGGGCAGAAAAATTTAGTCCTTATGTGACTTTCTCTATGTATAGATGATAAATAAATAAATAAAATTAATTTTATTCAATAACACTATAATAAACCATAATTACTTACATTTAACATTTACTATTTCATATATAAACCATTTTACAGATATTTCATACAAGTAGAAAAATACTTTAATATCTTATTACAATGATGCTTCTTTACTTTTATGCTATGCCCTCTATTACGTCATACCATAATTTATTAATTTGCATACCTTCTGATATATTGATCAAATTTTCGTTTTTAGCATGTTTTTTAATTTATATGTTCTTTAAATTTACGTTTATATATATCAGTTTCTTTGTGTTTTTACCTTATTTCTATTAATTTCATAATTATTAGTCATTGAATGTTCATACCATAGGAATTGTGTCTCAGCCAGATTGCTCCTTCATGCTTTTTAATTTTTTTATTTAATACACAACCTGTTTCACCTAATGAGTAGGATTCTCACATGTACATTCTAATTTATACATGGTCTGTAAATAAAGTAATGAGACTTTTTCTGTAAATATCTATATTTATAATTAATCTACAAATCAACTCTGTCTCTTTCAAAATAGTCCCCTTGGGAAATGACATAGTGCCTGAGATGTTGCTTCCACTCTTTATAGCAGTGCTGGAACGCAGAAAGCAGAATAGCTTTCAACTGGTCAGTTACAGCCTGTTTTACATTCTCTGTTATGCCAAAATGGTGCCCTTTGAGGTGTTGTTATAGTCTGGGGAAGAGAAAGTAGTCACTTGGGCTTACGTCAGGTGAATACGGGTGCTGAGCAGCGCCGGATTAAGCCTCTAGCGGGCCCTAGACAAAATTTAAATTGGGGCCCCATTTAAATAAGTTGCTTCTAAACAAATCTTATATAATGTGACATTAGCGTAGCTAGCATGGGTGACACCCGGTGCGAATATCGTGGTGTCACCCCAAGTCACACCGTAGTGTCACCCTTTTTAACTCTTTTATAAAACACTATTGAATTGTAATATCTTCGCACTCGAGCAACTTGAACGCTACATCGAATATGCGATGTCCCGATGTATAAGTTTAGATTTAGAAAATAAATCATAACCATACATCAGTACTACCACGAGAGGCGACCCTAGGAATATTTCTAGATGGTGGGAGAGATCTCGTGGCGCACGGGTGGCTGTTGACATTTTTTTTTTTTTTTTTTTTTAGATAATGGCTAGTCGAGCAGAGCTTAGTAGGAATTGTTAAATACAGCCTTTTCTGTCCTATCTAATTTCTTAAATAATTTTTAACTCGTTTTGAAACAGAGAAATCTTCTGCACTGAAGCCGGGCCCCTCCAAATTACAGGCCCTAGACATTTGTCTACTTTGCCTATTCGATAATCCGGCTCTGGTGCTGAGGTATAACAGGAATATTTTTTCCGTGTCAAAAATGCCGTAATCGAAAGCACCGTGTGACAAGGTGCATTGTCATGATGCAGCATTCGTGTCTCTTTGATGTTTGGCTTCACGCAAGCAACTCATTTTCGCAGCCTTTCAAGAACCTCACAGTAAGAATGGTGATTGACAGTTTGTCCTTGAGGCATGAATTCTTTATGGACAATTCTATTGCTATCAAAGAAGACATGAGCATGAGTTTGATCTTCAACTTGTTCAATCTCACTTTTTTTGGTCATGGGGAGGTTGCTGTGTGCCACTTCTCACTTTGGTGTGTTGTTTCTGGATCATACTCAAAGATCCATGTTTCATCATCCGTAATGACATTTGTGAGGAAATCTGGATCATTTTCAATTAGATCCAGAAGATCACAGCACACTTTCTTCCTCTTGTCTTTTTGCTGAGAAGTGTGGTTTTTGGGGACCATTTTTGCACAAATTTTTCTCATCTCCAGTTGTTCGTTGGTCAAAATTTGATGAATGATTGTATGATTCAAATTCAGCTCATCTGCAATCAATCTGATGGTTAACTGACAGTCAGATTGCACGAGGTCTCTGATTTGTTCCACATTTGCATCAGTTTGTGAAATTGATGGCCTTCCTGGCTGAGGGTCATCTTCAACAGATTCTCGGCCTTTTGAAAATGCTTTAGACTATCTAAAAACCTGGGCTTTTGACAAAGCAGTCTCCCTGTAGGCCTGTTGAAGTTTTGCAAATGTTTCAGTGGCATTGTCTTTGAGTTTGAAACAAAACGTTGTTCATAACTACATTCACTCATTTTCGGAATGCACAACAAAATATCACTTTGCAAAATATGCACTCACAGTCCACTAGTTAATGTGACAAGGTTTTCACTTGAACTGAAGCTATATGGCACATTGTCCTTACACCCCATCCCACCCAAGAAGAACCCCACATGTTGCCAGATCGTTTGCTATGAAACCAGTCTCATTACTTTATTTACAGACCTCGTATACTATCTTCTGCACTATCAGCCTTTGACATTTGTAACAGCTGGTTGACCTTTGTTCACCCATAATGCTTTAACAAATTCTTTGCAGACTTGAGATTGTGAGGTTTTGTTGTGTTGTGGCCACTTTTGAAGTGATAGAGCAACAGCATACAAATATGTTCTTTTAAAAGTTTCTTATTGTCATACATTGCTGATGTGTCTATTTCCAATGAAATGTGTGATAAAATGCCCTTTGGTTACTCTACTTATTCTGGTAATCAGTACTGGGCTATTCAGTGGCTTGGATGCCATACACCCCAACTCCCCTATGCTTGGGGAAAGTCTTATCTTGGGTCCAATGAAAGATAATGGCATAATTTAAATTATAAAGTTGTAGAATGTTTTAAGATTAGTTTTAGGCTTCTCTTCCTGGCCTTGAGTGTGCAATGCAATGCCAAGCAGAGATGTCACATGGTTTCATTTTATTTTTTAGCGATGTTCAACCACTTTCAGTATTTTAACAGGTAATCTTTTGTACTGATCTTGAAGATCTTATAGTCGATACTGTTTTCTCTTTAAGTAAAGAGAGTTTATCTTAAAATACAGTGGAACCTCTGTATACGACCGTAATCAGTTCCTGATGTTTGGACTTATACCGAATAGGACGTATACCAAACCAACCTTTCCCATAAGAAGTAATGTAAATCAAAAAATGCTTACTGGAATTGAAAAATTAAAAATAAAATAACACCTTTCACCGTTCCAGCACAAAGTTTATAAACTTTGTGCTGGAACGGTGAAAGGTGTTTAATCATTTTTACATTACTAAAAATAAAATATCTGTTCTCATGTAAAAAAAAACTCCTCTTGATATGGTATATTAATAGGGTTGTAAAATAATTGAAACACTATTTGAGCACATTAATAAAAAAATAAATTTTATTGTAGATTTTTAAAGTTATTACAGTAATAATCGCAAATAATTGCTTCTGATTGCTTCTGTCACCAGCACTGTTTTTCGGTTATCCAAAGCAAAAGCAATTTCTCAACATGATCTAATGTCTCCGATCTCTGTTTAGAAATTGATTTAACCCCTTTCGCAACGTTAGCAGATTTAATAATGTCTTTATTTTTCATGATTGTCGATATCATCGTTTTCGGAATACTATATGCAACAGTTAAATCTCGAACACGTATGCCACCTTCATATTTCTCAACAATCTCTTTTTTCAGTTCCATTGTGATTCTAGTACAGTCAAACCTGTTTTTGTGCAGTCTTTTTCTGTGCGATTTTTTTTTGTGCGGTATATGAAAATTTCAATCAAATTGGAACATAATTGACTTCTGTAAAATTTTTAAAAACTCTATTGGTTGTTTTCTATGACATCAGCAGGTTTTTTCATTTTTTATTCAGTAAAATTTTTTTCTCATACGTTTATTTTGGTCCCCTCTTATTTTAATAGCATAAAAACCATAAATATTATGTTATGTTTGAACAAATGCAGTAAGTTAGCTCCCCTCCAGCTTTAGACTGCAGGTGTGAAATTTCACACCTTGTTAAATGAAATAACACTTCCTGCAGCTATATTTATCAAATAAAATCATTATTTAACGATTATTTTTAACTTTTTAATGTTAGATTCCTATTTAAGTGGAAATAATTAATTAATATAAAAATTAAAATTCTTAGAGGATTTTTTTCCCCATTAGGTGTTGCAGAAAAAGGCCCAAGGAGTTAAAGAAGCAATTCCTAGTTATTTCGTACGGTTTCGAGTTATTTTCTACGTGAGACTTTTTTTATGCGGTCCCTATTCACCGCATAAAAAAATATATTTTTTTAATTGTGTTGCGAAAACTATTTTTTATAGCCACTCGTGAAGTTTTGCGCGATTTTTTTTTATGCATTTTCTTTTATGCGGTCCCTATCCCCCGCATAAAAACAGGTTTGACTGTAATTTTTTTTAGTTTTCTGTTGCTTTTCATTTGCCTTTTTGCAATTCATGATTAATAAAAAGTTTTACTTACAAATTAAAATCGGAAGAAATTTAACAAAGTTATTGACCGTGGCACTGCGAACGTCTAGTCTGGTCTAGTACACCAATAGTGCTACTTGTTCATAGATGGTGTGCATAATTGAATTAAGTCATATACTGAGCAAAATTTAACAGGCACTCCAGCAAGTCGGCCATATATACCTTCAACAGAGACAGATGTTGATTCACGAGCACACTGATTGTCTGCAGTTGGAGTTAAGTCCTTTTCGCACACCCTTGTGCTCCTCAATCTCAGGGCCTACGGCCCCTCAGCAGCTGACACGCTCGCTATTGCTTGTGGTCAGCTAGTACTATGTGCCGCTATCGCGATTGTCCAACAAACCTAACCTATCCCTCTGGGAGATGACCGTCACCGCTAGGCGGCAAAAAATCTGAAATTGCATGGAATGCACTGTGAAAGGCAAGAAATCATAAATATTATAACTTTCTTATTTTTTTATCTCCGGGTCCAAAAGTAGGGTATTGTTGAACTCATCTTGGTCCCCTGAGTTCAAATATATACTCAAAGTTCCGAAATTCCATAGGTGGTAATCTATAGTACAGCCTAAATTTTATCAAAAGATGAGATCAGCTGATTAATTGTATCGTGTACAATATTTTATACCCCTAAGGAAAATAAATTTTGTTTTCCCACAGTTAAACTTCGCCGCTAATTGCTGTTGTGATAAACCATTTTCACTTTCTCTGATAACTTTAACACGATCTTCTAACAACAGCACTTTGCATTTCTTTCATTTTTCGGACAATTTCGGACAATCTGAAATGAATTTCCTTTGTTGCTAGACTAATCCATTAACACCTATACTTAATTTCAAGGGTGGGAGAAGTGCCCGAGGTGGGTTCAAACGAGTTTAGACTAATTCATTATATTAGGAGGGGGGAATGTTGTTGAGATGGGTTTGAACAATAGGTTAGACCAGATATATTCACGGAAGTGGTCGCTTATTACAGTTGTTGTATGTTGTTTCGGACCAAAAATCGATGCTTGTGGTCGCATTACACAGGTGGTCATTTAATACGGGTAACTTATACTAAGACTCTATGTATAAAGTATTCCGTGCCAGAAATTTTTGCCCGTTTTGACAGGTGCCCGTCAAATGCAGGTGGTCACCTAAGCAGTTTTCACTGTATTTCACTTCCAAGTGTACAAGATTTTTCCTTTACAATAATAACAATAAAATATAGCTATTTTGTTAAATCTCCAAAAGCTAGCTGCAAAAGATGGTACGGGCATCTCCATTTAACATCAATAATCTGTTCTTAAAAATCAGGCATTTAGTGTGAAAATGATAATTGGGAGCTGATTTTATTATTTATTATAGTCCTTTATTTTAAATGGGAAAAATTATAAAACATCGCAGTATTAACCCAAATCTTTAACCAAGTTTCTAAAATGTAATTAAACGTAGTTTGTTACTTATAGGTAGGCAATCTACTATCATAATAGGATATAACTCTAATAACATCGCTATGTAAATTTCAAACAATTGACATGGTTATTAATGTTTATATACAGTAACGTGTGCAGTCTACATGCTATAAACATTGTATCTGTTCATATTCAGCATACTTTTCAAAATTACACGATTTTGATATTTTACTAGCTATATTTGGAATGTAATGTCAGATCTTTTCAGCATATTACTTTGTTAAAGTAATTAGTTTCTGAGGCATAAATGTATATTTTTCTTAAATAGACATAGACCAATCATAAAATCAATTCACTTTATTTTACGATTTACAATATTACAGAAATATTTGCAACTTAAAAATGAAGTTTTTTTATTTATATATTTAATGAGTCTTTTATTAAAAGTACTAATTTTTTAAATCTGAAAAGTTTTTACAGATATTTCTTTTGTTCGTTTATTTAGAGCATATGATTTGTTAAAGCAAGCTGCTACTCTAGGTCATCCTCAAGCTCAAGAAATGGTAGGACAAGCATTACTATTTGGTGATGTTTTAAATCAAAATATCTCAGCTGCTAAAGAATATTTTGAAGAACTTGCAAAGACTGGATCTCCGTTTGGACAAATGGTATATATCAATCCATTGAGTTATGAATTTATTATTGTCCATAGTATACAAATTTTAGTGTGTGTATGTATGTTTGTGTAGTTTGGTGAGGAATATCTCTTGAAGACTCTTGAATAAATAAATAAAAAAATGATTCCTTGAATAAGTTTTATGATGTATTTCATATGTAGATGCTGATTATAGAGTCATATTTCCTGATTTTCCAAGATTACTTATTAACTAGTTTGCGGGAATCAGTTTCTCATATGCAAAACTAATCTGTAATTTAGACATTTCAGACGTGTGATGAAAAATCTATTAATCAGATATAACCATTACATATAAAGTGTCTTAGACATTAGTAAAAACTAATTTAATCAGAAATACATTTGTATATTATTTTTGAAGTAGTTCCATTTTGTGGAATTTTAATGCTTCTTGGCAGCATTTTGTTAAATGAAAGTAAATTTAATTGTTAAAATAAAAAATTTAATTAGCAGTAGATCTTGATCCATTATTTTTAAGACCAGCTACAGTTTTTTTTGACTTTTAGGATTTTTTTTTCTCATTTATAGTTTAAGGAATTTATTTGTATTGCACATTATATTAGGTCTTTATTATGTGTATTAATAGAACATTATCATTTCAATAGCATTTGGGATTTATGCATGCAGTGGGCATTGGTGTACCATCAAACCAAGCAAAGGCAAGTATTTAATTATAAAAATTATAAAAAGAAAGTTCATTAAAAATATTTAATGGTAGTTAAACTAAATCTGTAACACTTCTATAACAAATATATGTTGTATTAAACTATATATTGTTTAATTTCAGGCATTGGTCTATTATACATTTGGAGCTTTAGGAGGAAATCCATGGGCTCAAATGGCATTGGTAATTAAAAATGATTAATTTAAAATAGAAAAGTGTTAGCATTTAATTAATAATGTAAAATTATAAGTTTTTAAAATAATTTCATATATAGATGCAACTTGACTTTTAAACTACTTAACATGTGAGTTACTTATAAAAACAAAACCATTTCAAGCAAATGGGTTTAATGAGAAAATGTTTTCTGTTTGTTTTATAAATTTGCCTCAGGTTTCAAACTATAAAATTCTGAAATTTCAAATTAGAATTTGTGTAGTTTGAAGCCTTGTAATTTGAGGCAGGTTTATAAAATAAACCAAAAACATTTGTTTATTAAACCCATTTGCTGGAAAAGTGTGAATGATTTTGATTTTTCAGTTCAGTCATCTTCATCTAAGTCATCAGTTTCAGCTTTGATTTTGGATTTTATTATAAGTTATCCCATTTATTATAAGATCATATCATAAAGCATACATAGTAGCTATATTAGTAAATGCAAGGTGTATATGATTGTACAAAACAAAGCAAATATACTGCTAACTATATACCTACACATAATCTTATATATTCTATTATACACTTTAAATTGGCTATAATAAATAGAATTATTAAATATACATTCTGTTTTTTGTCACTAGTGACATTGATTACTGTTTATAGTCACCTTAGCATAGTAATTTCTTATGGTATGATACTTTTGTAGTGATCACATGATATCTCATCATCTGGCATCATGTTTTTGTTTGCATACACTATGTTGGACTTATGATCAAGCTATCAGAATAGAAGCCTGTTGTAAGTTGAAGTATATCTGTATGTAAATTTAAAAAATTGATCATTATTACACAAATTACTATGAATATTATCTGGTTATAAGTTAGAGATACTATCATTATCAGACAAAACTTTGTATTTTGGAAATGTTTGCAGTTTTTTTTTTTTTTTCTATATTTCTGTAGTTAGTCTGCAAATAGAATTTTTAGATGGAATCTTTTGAAAACATATTTCAAAATTTCATATAGAGTCATTTAATTAGACAACTCTAACAAACCTTTAGATAACAATAACATAGAGAACTAGAATTAGTAAATGGACAGTCATAACGTATCTCTATCTGTTATGCAAAAAGATAACATATATAGCAAATAATTTGTTTTCATAAAGATATTGCCAAATTAAGAAATTATTTATTAATCATGAGTGAGAATGTTGTTTAAACTTTCTTCAGAGTTATGATAAATCACAAAGAATAACAAAAACATAATTTAGTTGATTCTTAGGGTTAAACAGCATCATTCCATTAAACCTGTTGTACAATACATTTTTGTCTAAGGCTTTTTTGTTAGAAATGTATGGCTTGCTAGCATCACTGTTTATATACATGTGAGAATACGGGCGAGGGTAAACTCTCTTGTTGTCAGAACCTCACTGGGTCACTGGATGGCATTTTAGGAGGTCTAATAGTCGAGTGGGGAGATGTTCGATCGGTATCTGTTGAAACAAAAGAACAGGCAGGTAGATTAACAAATAACAAATACAATTTAATGAATATGAGAATAAACTACATAAAGAAATAATCTATTGCTAAATTGAATATCGCCTAAGTGTACCTCTAACTACTGAGAGAGAGTTTACAATAATATATATATAATAATACCTCTGTCAGACTAGTATATTTAGTCTAGTCAATGTGTAGAGCTTCTCTTCTGATATAGAGATGGTTGAAGAATGGGAGACGGATGATGGAGAGCTGGAGTGGGGCTATACACTCTTTATGACGACTATACTTTCATGTGGCAGTGTTCATTCCTCTCTCGACTGCTGCAGTCTGTTACTTTCCATTTCTGCCTTCCTCTATGGCAGTCTGAGTAACCTTCGGTTGTTGCCCTGAGAATATGATTTCTCCGCCTTTTATTCTAAATTTCTCTCCAATTGGGTTTTATTACTCGTAACATCTGATGGGATATTATTTCTGATGCAAATGGACAGATGATCATGGGAGATGTGTGATAACATCTCTCCACAAAGGAAGTTTTACTTATTTTCTCAATTCATCAATTCAATATTTTAACAAATTCTTAATAAAATTAAAAGATTCTGGATTCTCACGTACATTCATATCTAATTGTTACCATAACAACACATGGTAGATCAAAATGTTTGAATCATATGACTTTTAAAAAAATTGTTTATCTGAAAATGAGAATATTTATTTTACAGTTAAGTAGAAATTGAATTGTTGATCTTAATGAGTCCATTATGTATTAAGCAAGTATATTATCTTTATATTTATAGTAAAATTATTGTATAATCATTTTTATTTAATTATTATTTTAATTTCTATGAAATTATGAACTGCAAATGTTTTTTTTTTAATTTAAAATATTTATAACTTTATTTTAGGGATACAGGCATTGGTCTGGTATTGGCGTCATCAATAGTTGTGAATCTGCATTAACTTATTATCGGAAAGTAGCAAAAATAGGTAAATACTTAATAAAAGAAAATATCTATGATAAATTTTTCTTTGTAGTAAGAATTTATTTATTTATTTTCAAGGTAATTATGTTAATTGTCATTTATGATGATTAATCTTGCTCATGTAATTTACAAGGTAATAAAAAAATTATACTAAAATATTTTTATGAAATTTATTTTATAGTAATTTTTAAAGCTGTGAATTTGTAGGATATATAGAGAAAAACTTAGTTACTAGTTTTCAAAGATATTCAGAAAATAGAACAAACTTTATTTATTTGTGATTTTTTTCCTCTTCCAAGAAAATACAGTAGACTTTTTGTATTTATAGAGAAACCATTATTAAATATAATAAAAATCAATAATGGATTATTTTTTGTTTTTTTAAAGATGCAGCATTATTGACATTTTTTTTGTTAGCTAATATCATTTCAGTTTGCTTTGAGTTCTGTTAGTTTTGGAGTTCTTTACGATAGTATAATTATGAAATTTGCTTGATTGCAAATTTTTTGTAACAATAATAATAAAAATCAAATGTATGGGAAAAAAATTGAGAGCTTGATTTAGTTAGTTTTCTTTATTGACCAACATAATTACAAGAAATGATTTGTTGGATCAGTTTTTGATGGTCATCATCATCAATTTTTCTGAATATGTTTCTGAAATATGTATTTCTCTGAATACTATACACTCAAACCTGTTTTTGTGCAATTATTTTTGTGCAGTATACCAATTTGATTGAAATTCATATACTGCACACAAAAAATCGCACAAAACAAATCGCACAAAAAAAGACCGCACAAAAACAGGTTTGAGTGTATTAATTACTCATTTATGCTGTAAAATTTTTCTCGTTGAGTGCTTTATTGTGTTTTGTATTTGGAAATATTCTGTTGAAAAACAACAAATGATTTTAAGTATTATTTAATGAATCTGAAAAGTATGAAGAATTTTTAAAGTTTTACATTAATTTTCACTAAAAGTATTTTATATTGTTTTTTGTAATTTCATAGCAAAATAATTGTATTTGATTTTTTTTGTGGGTAATAATGTTTTTATAATGTAATGAATAGTGTATGCCTTACTGACACAAAAATTATGATTATTTTTCAATGTTTATTTTGAAAGTATAGAAAAAATTTTTTTATAATTTTATATTTAAATGTTATGACACACAATTACTTTAGATAGATAGATAGATATTAATATTATTAATTTAAATTAAATTATTTTGTTTTGATATAAAAATTTATTAATAAGTTGAATATTATTTGGTTTATTTTTCCTATTCATACTTTTATATTTGAATACTATATTGTATGATGCAGATAGATAATTGATACTCTAATAATAATGTAAACAGTAGTTAATTATAAAACTTCATATTAAATAAATAGCTGTAGAAAAAATAATTAGGCCTATCTTTCTTGAATCATGATTTCCACAATTTCTATAAAGAATTTTTTGCAAATTATTTTCATAAGAGTTATTTATTTAATTATTACTTTTTTTAATGCTGTCTATTATCAATCTCTCTTGAATTTTGTTCCATATAGAAGCATATTATGAAATGTAATAAAATGAAAATTAGACTAAAATATCACTTTATAAATTATTTTAGTTTATTATTTATTATTTATTTATTTGCAATGAATTTAATTTAATTACTTATAAATTGTATGCTAATATTTCTTTATTTTTGCTATTTTACTTTTGTATACTTACTACTTATTTATTTACTTTTAATTTCTTCTATTTTTTAACCATTTAAAAAAAAATATGTATGTTGTAATAGAGAATATCTGTTTTTACTAAATCAAATTTTATCACGAGCAGTTGAAGAAGAATTATCTTCAAATAGTGGTACAGCCATTCAGAGGGTTCGATTACTTGATGAATTAGAAAATCCAGGATCTACTTCAGGAGTTTTGGATGATGACTTAATACAATATTATCAATTTCTTGCTGATAAAGGGGATGTTCAAGCACAAGTGAGTTTATAAAAATTATATTTCTTACATTAATATTGTTGTCATTTTACATAAAATTTTCATTTTTAACTATATAATATAAAATGGGCTTATATGACACAAGTGAATTTGATGGATGACAATTGAACATAATCAAGTTAATCTAATTATATAAATCAGGATTTGTAATTATTATGAATGTTTACTTACGACTGCATAATACAAAAGTATACAGTAAAAATGAGGAATCAAACTTTTATATCTTATTTACCACATAACACAGAAATGAAACAGATAAACAGTTTCATGAATACACTATTCAAAAATATCTTCCATTACCCCCCAAAAAAACAAGAAAGAATAGATATATTATTCAAATGCAACTGCATTTTATCACTGTAGAAAATATTAAAAATATTAAGAAAATGAAATTGCAGCATTCTCCTAACAGGATAGAAAGAGGTTGAGTAAAAAGAAAATTTCAGTTGTACTTTTTGTAAAGATCATCTTGACTGTCAAATTACTTCTAAACTATGTCTGTAACAGTTTAAATTGTAAATTTTTACTTAAATATTTATTATTATTATTATTATTATTATCTGCTTATTATGGTTAATTGTCAAATGTTGTGTGGTGTATAAATGGAATTCAGAAGCTGTGTATAATCTATGTATGATTTAGGTAAGATTTAAGATGAATCTAATATATTTCATATATCATTGTTTTAAATTACCATAATTATATCTGACTGTTGATTTTGATTGAATCAGTTATGAATATGTTAAATTGATATATGTCATACATGTAATATTTTAAAGATAAGTTTTAAAAAATACATTTTAATAGTTTAATTTTATTCTTATTTTAACAAAAACTTTGCTTTATTAGTTAATGGAATTATTAAAATCATAAATTTTCTTTGTATTTTTAATATTTTTAGAGAATGTTAAATAAATAAATAATTGTAAAAACTGAAATGGTTGAAAATATTATTGAATTAAACAAAAACGAGTCTTTTAACCAAGTTAAAAAAAATTTTGGAATATGCTAGAATTTCTTAACATTATTAATATGCATTTACAGTATATTGGATATTATTTGTAAATTACTTTATTGTTAAAAAGTACTTAGATACTTAGAGTCTAAAAATAAAATAAAAAAATTAGAAAATTCTGTGTACAGGTATGTGTCTGCATCTATTTTGCATTATTTCTCAGGATTGGATGAATCAAAATTTTTGAAATTTGGCAAGGTTATTTCTATATGTAGGGCATTGAAGATGATAAATTTTGGTCGTTAAAGGTCAAGAGGACGGGGGAGATGGAAAGGTCATGTATCATATCTTGAGTGAGTTCAGACTTAATGGAAATTTTACTCAATATTGGCATTTACATTTTTTTTTTTTTAAAACTCAGCCCTACTTTCAGAATTAAGCCTTTTGTCTTTTTATAATAATTAATAATATAAAAATTATTTTTGAAATAAAATCTCAACAGATCACACACAATTTTAACTCTGAACCAATGTGTCTTAATGTTTCTTAAAAGTAAATACTTTTTAAATAGAGAAATTTTTCATAATTCAAAATTAATCCTCTTAAGCATTTTTTATTGTTTAAATTTTATTATAGTATAATTGAAAATTATTGGACTTCCTTTCTGGTCACCTTAACCTCTTGTTCTAATACTGGGAAAGTCAAGCAAGAGTCCTTGCCAATTTTTTCATTTTTTTTTTTCTTTTTAAGTTAAAAATTAAGCTAGAGAGTATAAATTAACATAATACATAAAAATGTTAATTTCATAGAAGACATTTTGAATAAAAATTTATTTATTCTATAGAAATTGTCTGTTACTTAATAATTTGCTTAACATTTCCATTTAAATCTTTAATTGAAATTCACTTATAAATTTTAAAAAAAATTAGTGAAAATAAGATTTTCTTTTAAATTAATTTATTATTTCTCTATTTTGTGGTGCAATTTTTTTTTCTTTTCCTGGTGATGATTATAGTTTAAAATTTTGTAAAATGTAACAAACTGAATAAACAGAGTTACATAATGAAGTACAGACTTCTTGCAGCCTTTCTTTATAGGCTTCTAGAAGGCTTATGTAGCTGCCCTATTGGATATGAACATTTAATATAACCTGAAAATAAAGAAACTGTTCAGTGTTCAGATTTTAATACACTGAGCGGTTTTTTATTTCCATAGTGCTCTATGGCTTTTAGGTATAGAGGATATGTTTCCACTTTGCAAGACAAGCTATATGGTTATGAGGCATTATTAATAATATAAGTTTTTGAAGCAAAGGATTAAAGGAAGGTCTTGATAGCATAGCTGGTAATACAACTGCATGTGTGCTGAAGATGTGTGTTTGAGCCTTGCTCTATGTCAAATTTTTTTTCTTATTATTCTAAATTATTTAATTTATAAATTGCAATTTCTAAAAAGTGAAATTTATATTGATGTTCAAAAAAGGGTCACTTAAGTATTTTTCCAGTAGGGTAGTAGTAGATTGCCTTACTAACCACTTATTAACCTGCGCCAGGTGCTCGCCAACGTCAGGATTTCTGATATGGCACGCAGAGAGAGTAGATGATTGACAAATGTTATTTATATGTCACTAGTCTGCTTTAGGTTCAACTGGAACTTCTTACTTTTAAACTGGAATACCTTACTGTTCTAAAACATATTGGAATATTTTAAAATTTTGTATTAGCCGTAGTATATTTGATGATATGTTCTAAAATCAAAATTAATGGTCTCTGTTGGTTAAGACCAATATCTTATCATGGTGTATAAAATTATATAGCTATTAGATTTTGGCTTTATTCTTCCCACTTATCCTAAAATATTTGCCATGCAGCTGACATCCCACAATCTTGTGCATTGACACAATTTTGTCTCTGGATGCTTTATAAAATCTTGAGGATTTCTACAGTTTTGATTTGTTTCTTGTCAGACTTTTTTGATTAATTTAGCTTCCTTTAGGTTCACTGTCAATATTTAATTTAAGTTTAATTATCAATTATTAATATTGATACAAGGTGATGGCATAACTACCTATCTTTAGACCAAACTATATAGTTAATTAATTAAATTAGTAATCCAGACATTTCCAAAATGAATTTGCCAATTAGGTATTTGGATTAATGTGAACAATCTTCTGTTATCATCAATTGAAAAAAAAAAAATTGAAATTCTTAACAACATAACATAATAACAATAATTCTTAAGATTAGAAAATTTTTAATATACTATTGAATAATTTTATTCATTACAAATCATGTTTAATTTTAGATTTATTAATTTTATTAATTTCAATATATATATATATAGAAATTAATAATATCTTAAGAATTATTGTTATGTTATTGTTAAGAATTTCAATTTTTTTTAATTGATTATAACAGAAGATATATATATAATTGACTAAATTTTAAAAAGTTTATTTTGTAGGTTGGTTTGGGTCAACTTCATTATCAAGGAGGTCGGGGAGTGGAACAAGATCATGCTGTGAGTTTATTTTCTTGTGTAATAATCTAATAATTTTAAATAAATGTCTTATGTCTACAAAATCTATTCAAACTCTTTTTTTGTTGATGGAGCATGCATCCTATGGGAGAAGTTTATTTGAATTCAAATTTTACTTAGATCAAATCTTAAATTTTATCCAGTGCCATGGCCTGGTTTAAAATTTATGGATTTTATTTTCCCCATATTATCATTATAGGCTTATTTAAAAATTTCATTCCCTTTTTAATTGAATGATTTTTGAAATTAATTTAATTATATCTTCCAAAATCATCATTCTGTATTTGTATTTCTGCAGCTTTATATAAACTGTTAAATTTTAGCAGTTTATATATTTAGAACAATCTGTTAAATTTTATAATCTGCATATAATTTGAATATGGTTGCAGTAGGGGAACTACTGTTTAGCCAATGAAAACTGTATTTCAGTAATTTTCAGATTTTTAATAATGAATTAGGATACATTTGCTAAAACAAGTTATTGAATGTAGAATTGTTTACTTTATAGCCAGTATTACTTATTATATATAGTCATCATAAATATATATTATTGCAATTTATTTATTTATCAAAAGAAAAGGCAAAGTCATTTGGCATGGAAAGTCTACTCCCAGAGAACAAATTAATAAATTTCCATTAAATACATTACAGTATTATTAAATATTTTTGTAATAAACAGAAAAATTTATTTAACTCATATAAATTAAAATTTTTTATTCTTAAAAATTTATTTTATTTGTAGCGTGCCTTGAATTATTTTGTACAAGCTGCTGATGCTGGTAATGCTAATGCAATGGCATTTTTAGGAAAGGTAAACATAGGTTATTTTATTTTGCTATGTTATATTTAATCCATTATTTTAATTTTTTCTTTAATATTGAATTATTTAATTATGACATAAAAAGTAAATTGAAATGCTCAAAATAATATATGTTTTAATAGTAAAAATTTAAATAAGGGAAAGATTTATTCAAATTGTAAATATCCAGGTTATTTTCTTATAATTTAAAAAAAAATTTATAAATAAATTATTATTATTGCTGTGTGTATAATCATTAAATGAAAATAATAATTTCATTTAATGATTACAAATATTTGTAAGTTAAATTATAGTTATTAACAAAAATAACTTACAAATATATGTATTATTAGGTTAAAATATTAATCTTATAATAAAATAAGACTGTTTTTATTAATTCCTTATTTTATATTTGTATGAGTATGAGTGAATAAAATGAATAAATATGGTAGATTTTTTTCTAAAAAACATAAAATAAAGTAATATCTTTTTAATGATTCAAATCATAATTAACATAAAATTATGCAGATAATGTAATTAAAATTTTATCTTTTTATACTTAATAATAAATATTATACAGTATATGTGTATATATCAATACATATATATTTTATATTAAATGATTTAAAATTGCAAAATAAGTTAAAAATTTTTTCATTGTTTTTGCTTTTACTTAATATTATGATACTTTATTCTATATATTACTAATGTTTTTATTTAACTTTAACCAAGCTATATTTGAAATTTTTGATCATTATCAGTTTTTAAGTGTATTATAAAGTAATTCATTTATACGGTATCTCAAAATTCACTTATAATAAACGGTATCACGAAATTCACTTATAATAAACGTCTATCCTCAGTTATGGAAGATATTGCGAGCCACAAGAACAGCACTATTGTATACAAAAGAGCTCCCTCGATATATAAATTACTTAGAAATGACAAGGAAAGAATTAAAGAGAGCAAACAACCGGGGGTGTACACGATACCGTACAGCAACGACCAGTTAGGGATAGACAAGGAATATATTGGGGTCACAATGAGAAGCCTAAGTAAAAGGCTTAAAGAACACAAATATGACGTGGCAAACAGTAAATATACAACAGCGTTAGCAAAAATGGCGCAGACTGAGGGGTCCATTGTTAAATGGGAAGAGACCAAGATCATAGCACCGGTGCACTCACCGACACTTGCAGCTACAACAGAAAAATGTGAAATATACAAGTCCAGCTTAAAGGAAAAATGTTTAAATTACAAAGATGCAATGATTTTACCTTCGGCTTGGAAGTTTATAATTAGAAAGAAATCGCAGGGATACATTCACTAGGCTCAAAGGATTGCCTATGGCACTATAGGTTTTTTACAATGTATACATGTTCAATTAGCATATTTTATTGTATTTTTCTATGTTATTTATATTTGTTTAATGTATTTTTGCATTGTATTTGGTTTACATAGTTCAGTATCGCGCGTGAATTCTATTGTAATTTATTTTAATTTGAACTGGTTGTTTGAAATGGTATTCGAATGTCGTTAACCTGATGATGGCCCATTGAATAGGTTGAAAACGTTTGTTTTTATGATTATAGTGAAGATCCTTACGTAATCCGTTACGATCTTTACGATGATCCGTCTCGAGTTGGTCTTTACGACTCGAGAACGTCCGTACGATGGTTCGAGGAAAGCTACACCTCCACACTCAGTCCAGTGAATATTTACAGTTTATTTACAAAACAAATATTTACAGGATGTACAAGTTCGACAACATTACATACACTATGCAACAAAGATGTGGTATCTCACGTCGGCTTGTCTATTGGGGACTGTTAGACTCCGGGGAACTCAGGTCACTTTTCAGAGCTGGCTCAACCGCGTGGTCGTCCAATCTCTACACTAACCCTTCTCAGAGGAATTTCTAAGAGGAGAACGCTTTCTCTACACCTCAAGGGCTTCCCTAGTGTCAGAGACTACCACACATCCGGTCTCTCGCCCTTCTCCGTTTCTCTCACCACCCTTACCCTTTAAGGGATTCTACGGTGACAACTTGCAACCAATCGGGTCCTTCCTTTCCCCTGGGAGCTTCCAAAAACGTCCACCCTATTTCCCGACGACGTAGCTTACAGTCACGTTCGTCCCTTGTTTACATTTTTCAAGTCGACCAACACGTGGCAAACACATTGACGTGTACTCATAAACGGAGACGCTACTCCCTTTGTTCTTTCCGGCCGTTTATAGCCCCAACGCCAGGTGGGACTAATTATCTCGGTCGCGTTGCTTTTCGACCTACGACGCTAAAAGCGGACCTTTACAATTAGATTTAAAGTTCTCAGTGATAAGGTGTGTTTGTTTTACAATTTAAAAGAGTCTGAGTCTGATAGGAGAATTCATTTATAATTAATTAATGCACAGAAGTGATTGTTATATTAGTTGAAAATATAAATATCAGTTAAAAATAAAACAATTAACATCTCTCTATACAAAAATCGATTGCATTATTTATAAAGGTAGGGACACACTTGACATTTTCTGAGTAGAAAAATTCACTTTATGAAAGAAAAAGCAAATTATTTACGACTGAAAGAGGGCTGAAAACAGAGTTCAACAGTGCTCAATTTTTCTGTTTTTACATGCAACACAAGCAATCATTTTTTGAATCCCATTTGAAATGTCACTGGGAATTCATATTATTCAAACAGTATAGCAGAAAAGAGGACACAACATTTCCAGATCAGGAAAAGGAAACAGAAAAGTGACTAAAACACATTTTTCTGCTTTAAATATTTCTGGGCAGAAAATTTCAAGTATGTTTCCAAGTGTATTGCCAAATATAGATTTCTGCTATTTTATTGAAAGCAAAAATTTAATCAGTAACTAAGATTGTGGTCTTTTTAAAACAAGAATTTGAGGGAAAAGTTTATCTTAAAAAGCTACACAAATTCTATTGGGCTGCAATCTGAAAAAATTGTAGGTCTATAAATTTCCATTGTTGTCTGTGTCTGTCCTTCCTTAATCTCAAGAATGGAGTTAGATAGATGAAAGATGAGACAGATATGGAAACCTTAGGGGCAGGAGGCCCCAATTAACTATATGTGACTTTCAGTTTGCACCATAAGTCATGTTATTTTGATTCAAAAATTTTTTCCTGAAAGATAGATGGATGGCACAACTTTATTGCTAGCAGGAAAGTATGATGTACAGGGGAAAGACACTACTAATTTGATGTGGAGAGCATATATTTTAAATGAAATAAATTAAAAATATGATTAAAAATTGCAGCATTATGACGATGTCAATAAACAATTGCTCATTAAACATGTTTTTCTGAAGAGACTTCTTTAAAATAAATGCAAAATTATCAGATAGTTTTTAAATTTGGTTACAAATTAAATGCATTTTAAATTATTAAAGAATATATTTTATAAGATTATCGCTTCTGGAAGAAAATTCACTGAGTTCGGCGTTAAAAAAAAATTTCACTTTAGCATTAACACGAGCACTTTCGACGAGTTTATAATCGTCATCCTCAGGTGAAAAGAACGATTTTAATGAAACGAGTGTGCAGAATGTTCCAAGAAGAACAGAATTTTTAAATTCAAAACAGGAGTGTGGTAATTTCGATAAGAACGTTCTTATCGGAATTACCGGATTCCTGTCCTGATATATTCTGAATTTATTACTCTATTTTTAAAATATTTAAATTTAATAAAAATGATATCTTTCTAAAATTGCATTAAATTATATAATTAAAATAAGAATTATTTTAACACACTAAAAATAAAAAATTTTTAGTTAAATAACAAGTAAAAATTATACTCTTTCCATTTCCGACTTCGAGGATTCTATGAGCCAAAACAAGACAAACAAATAGCAAGGAACAACAATTATTTTATTAATTTATCCATATGCATTTCGCCATCTAGGCCTCATCAGTGGATACATCAGGATGTTATTCGTTGATTACGTTTTATACCCAACAGCCGTTCCCAGCATGCATCAACCATCAATCCAGCATTCAAATTAAGTAAATTTACATGTTCGGCGATACAGAAATGTTCTACAATTTTTCTTTCTAAGTTATTTTCTATTCTATATAAAATTTTAGTATTTTTTATATTTATATTACAATTAAATTTTTGGCAATGTAAAAACCATGCTGATTCCGTTCTTTTCAGTCTAATGGCTGCCTCATGTTCCCTTACTCTCAACTCCAATCTTCTTCCGGTTTCTCCAATGTAATAGTTTGGACTTCCACATGTACATGACATCCTATATACGACCCCTGCGATTTTAAATTGGTCTCTGGGCGAATTTTCACTGTTCATTATACTAATAATGTTAGACATCTTATTCTTTTGACTCGCAACTATGCATACAGAAAATCTTTTAAAAATTGGTTTATATAGACATCGAAATAAAACAATTGTTTAAAAAATTTCAGCTAAATGATTATCCGAAACATATTCTCTGTAAGTGGTACAATCTATATTTAAAACGTAGATTTAATGTTAAAAATAGCATAGAAAATATTTCTTATGTAAAGGTTCCTTATGTTGCTAAAGTTTTTGAAAAATATAAACCAATTTTTAAAAGATTTTCTGTATGCATAGTTGCGAGTCAAAAGAATAAGATGTCTAACATTATTAGTATAATGAACAGTGAAAATTCGCCCAGAGACCAATTTAAAATCGCCGGGGTCGTATATAGGATGTCATGTACATGTGGAAGTCCAAACTATTACATTGGAGAGACCGGAAGAAGATTGGAGTTGAGAGTAAGGGAACATGAGGCAGCCATTAGACTGAAAAGAACGGAATCAGCATGGTTTTTACATTGCCAAAAATTTAATTGTAATATAAATATAAAAAAATACTAAAATTTTATATAGAATAGAAAATAACTTAGAAAGAAAAATTGTAGAACATTTCTGTATCGCCGAACATGTAAATTTACTTAATTTGAATGCTGGATTGATGGTTGATGCATGCTGGGAACGGCTGTTGGGTATAAAACGTAATCAACGAATAACATCCTGATGTATCCACTGATGAGGCCTAGATGGCGAAATGCATATGGATAAATTAGTAAAATAATTGTTGTTCCTTGCTATTTGTTTGTCTTGTTTTGGCTCATAGAATCCTCGAAGTCGGAAATGGAAAGAGTATAATTTTTACTTGTTATTTAACTAAAAATTTTTTATTTTTAGTGTGTTAATATTACCACCGATCCCATTGGTTTTAATAATTGATTTTATATTTAAGAATTATTTTATTATTTAACTAAACTAAATCATCATATTGCATGCCATTAATCTACAGAAAATTGTAGACTTCATCACTTTTGAAGCTTTTAAAACTTTTAAATAGAAGTGTGTATACATATATATATATATATGTATATATATATATATATATACATTATACATATATATACATATACATATATATACAGTCAACTCGCATTATAATTTATGGAGTTAAGGATTAATAAGCAATAGAGATCTCTAAATTATAATATTTTGAATTAATTTACTAAATAAAATTAAATAAATTAATGTTCTAAATGATTTTCAAATTAAACAAAACATGGGGAGATGGTATTTGCCATTTAAGTGTGGAGCAGTATATCAGAGTGGTTAAAAAAACAAAGCTAAAAAGAAATCTGTGATGTTCTTCTGTTGAAGATTGTTTGAAAAGTAGAAAATATTTTTGATGCCAAAAGAGTAAAAAAGGAGCCAAATTTGGCACAGTAGCTAAACCTGCCATTACTGTATTTATCCTTAAACTGTAACCCCTATTTTCTGAGTACAGTAGAATGGTCTGCTAAAGCCAGATGTTTGAATTACTCTACAGTCGGAGGTCAAATCTTTTCTTTGCTTAGTAGGAGAAAAAGATTACTCTACTGAAAATAAAACATTTATTACACTAACACTTTGCTTTTTATGCTTTTTGATGCAAATAATAAAAATCATTATTAGAAATAGGGTTATTTCTGGGGAGTTGTGAAGGTAACTTAGTTTGGTTGAACAAAGTCTAGTAAAATTTTTGTTTGCTTTATCACATGAAAATTAACATTGTGACAATGGTGTTTTGCCAGGACAATGGCAAAATTTGTTTTATCGGTATTCATTTTAAGGCAAGTTGACTATATTTTCATTTAAAAGTAAAAGTAGATTTAACAAATTGCTTTTAATATAATCCTCTCAGAATGAAAAAAATACAAATTTCAGAAAGAAAAAGAAGGAATATATAATACAATTATGTATTAATATTTTTCTTAATTCATAGGATTTAGTTTTGGACAATTGCTATCAGAACATAAAGATGAAAATAATAAATATAATATTTAAATTTTCCTGTATTAATTTGATTTTAAATGAATAGAATTTAATTTCAAATTTTAAAAAATATTTCAGATGTATTTAGAGGGAAGCCCAGTGGTGAAACAAAACAATGAAACTGCATTAAAATATTTTACGATGGCTGCAGAAAAGGTATTTTTAGAAGTATTTTTATATTTTTCAAATTATTGAAAGAATTCAATTTATTTCTGAAATGATTTTGTTGTCAAAAAATTAAAAATTTCATATTAAAATTACAAAATAAGAATCAATTTAAATATTGAAAATAATTTAAACTTCAAATATACATACATTAATTTTTTGATGATCTGTCAAATACATAAAAAAGGGGGTGAATTGATGTATGTATAATAAAACAGGGAAATTGGATAAGAATTATTTTAGAAATTATTGACTATATAGAGCCTCAGTAGCCGAATTGCAGCTCACAAGCCACGTACAGCGTTTCTAGACTCTTACTATGTCTTTCTTATAGTTATACAGTTTCCTTTTATAAACTTGATACATACTACTTACACATATGTAATATTTGCTGACTGCCTGCATTTCTAAAAATTTACTTCATGAAACAGCAATAGGAGAAATGAAGTTAATAAAATTGCAAGATGTTTCGTAAATCTATAAAGTTAGTTAATGAATTTTGGAGATTATCGTAAAATAAAACAAACATTTACAGCATGCAGCACACTACTTATTATGTATATTTGGAACCACATATAGTTGTGAATAATTCTATTCAAATATGATGTTCATTAAATCTAAGCATCATTCATGATTAGAAGTCAACACCTAAAGGAGTGAAAACCAAATATGAATTGAATTTTAAAGATCCAGTATGTCCAAACTACAAATCTTTTACCAGTAAGTAATGTAAAAACATTGATATGTATTTAGATGAAAATAAAGTAATTTATAATAATATCATTTTTTCAAAGTTTATTTAGATAGCATTTCTTACATACCCACCCAAACATACACATTCTTAATTTAACATAGCATTGCTAATTATGTTTTTTTTTTAACTATAAATAATATAAAATACCGTTCCAATAGAGGATGCAGCTCTCTCACACTTCAGACAGGTGATATATGGCTCCTATTGTGATAAGGTTTGGTAATTCCTGATAAAAATTTATTAAAAATATTTATACTTATAATATTTTTTAAAAATATTACTTTTTAAAATGTAAGCATTAGGGTAAACTGTAATGTTTCTTTGTACTTGCATTTTAACATTAATATTTATTGCACAAAATATACAAGAATTTTTAAAGTTATTTCCAATCTTAGCTCATTTAGGCAAAATTTTGACATTTTTGTAATTTTAATTAATTCATCTAAACTTATGATATTTTGGTTGGATATTTGAAAATTATCATCAACATATCAATAAATATTAATTATATAAGAGTGTTTGATGATTGATATCAGTGGAAATTTTTAGATTAAAATAGACAATGTTTTATATGTCTTCAATATGATGTTCCAGCACATAGTAGTCTGTTAACACGTTAACTGCCACCTGTAATATGATATTTTGTGTATTTACCGGCCACAATGAGAAAATTTGATATTTAATATAATATAAATAATATATATAATATAAAACAGTTTTTTATTTAAAAAACACTACGATTGCCGGCCGTCGGACCACTTCGTGAGACCATATGACGACCAGAAGTCCGAGCCAACTTTATAGATGTACACGAGAGGCCGCCACTAGGATGTAAAACAACGTCTTACGAAGCCAGGATAATTTGACCTTAAGTGAAACTACATTGGTTATAGCGACGACGGGCGGTCGGATGGCTCTGTACGGCCCTAATTAGTACGACCGCCGGCGCGTCGGATGGCGATTAACATGTTAATAACATTATTGATACAAAGATTTTAAATTGCAAATGAAATCAGAAATTTGAATTGTATCTTTGAATCAGAAATAATTTCCAAAATCAATAATTGACACACAAAAACAGTTGGAAAGTATGCTGTATTAAAGAAGAAGAATATTGTAATGAGTTTTGATAAAAATTTTTATAATTTAATTCTTTTTCCAAGGAATTGAATAATTTCAATGAATTTCTGTGGTAAAAAAAAATATCATTATCAGCAATCTTTATGATGGGTCTATTTAATTGAAATAGAAATAATTTGTTTTTATATAAACGATTTCTATGTATATTTGTAGAAAACAGGTTGAAGTTTAAAATTATAAATATAAAAATAGGAAATAATTGCTGTAGTTTTAGAAATAATCTTAAAAATATTGCCATGATCTGAAATGGGATAATATATTTAATTTAGAAAGAAATTTTTTAGTAACAAATTAATTGATATAAATATCATCATTGTGGACTGTAAATCTGAAAAGTTTTAGAACAATTAGAAAAGATTTGGAAGAATAGTTGCGTGACAAATAATTTTTTGAACTGAGATATACTCACTATAGAAAGTTTGGTCCATTAAACAAATACAAATAATTGATTCAAATAAAAGTTCATTTATTTACTCATTGATAAAAATTAATAGATAAAGTTTAAACATTACTGTTCACTTTATAATTTTTAAACTATTCCTGTATTAAGTAATATTTCATCTCAAACAGAACAAACGAAGATGCATAAACAAACGTCACAAAACCTGATAAATTTGTAAAGCCAAACAACCACCGGATTACATCAGACTACTTACTATTTAATTAATTACTAAATAATTTGTCACTAGAGGGAGGCATTAGGTGCCATCTCTTATTAAATTTAATAATTATAATTAAATTAATATTTATTAAATAATTTAGAATAATTTGGAAGAAACAAATCAGTCTGGAGTGGCAGTTGCAGGTTTGAGTCCTGCTCTGGGCTAATTCTTTTCTTCTAAAATATTCTAAATTATTTAATAAATATTAATTTAATTATAATTATTAAACTTAATAAGAGATGGCACCTAATGCCTCCCTCTAGTGACAAATTATTTAGTAATTAATTAAATATGATCACGGAAAAGTAGCTCGATGTAATTTGGTGGTTATTTGGCTTTACAAATGAAGATGACAGGTCGATAAAATTTGATACATTAAAATAAAAACAAATATTCAAAAACTTATTCATTAAAACTTTTAGATTTGTTAAATTAAAATTTTTTAATCCAGAAATTCAAAACATCATATAAAGACTTGACAAACTTTGCTTTAAAATATTTTCAAAACAAGGAACATGACTAGGCTCTCTGTCATCTGAGTCAAATTAAGATCCTTGCATACGTCTTGTTCTGGAAGTTTGGGACATGAGCAATATGTTGATGAGTCAGTCTGTGCCACTGTTAGTCTGCCTTTTCTCTTATAACCCTTTCTTCACACTGCCCATTACCTGACACCAATAAACTATTCCTTATAATTTAAATAATTACACACCCTCTTCTCTTGATGCCCTCTTTACCTGGCATTTTGGGGCACATGCTTAGTCTTTCCCCTTGTTGTACCTCTGACATAACAGTTATTAGCCTGTTGTACCATTAAATATTATGAATAAACATGATAAGTCCATTAATTTGTGAATCAAATATCATATATAAATGAGTGTTTTTGTATTTAAAAAAATATATATTTAAAATTTTTTAGGGCAATCCTGTTGGTCAAAGTGGTTTGGGTTTAATGTATTTATATGGTAAAGGAGTTCAAAAGGTAAGTTTCAAATTTTAAATAATAAAAGATATATTTTATTTAAATATTCAAAAATGATTGATTAATTTATAATAATAAATTATATGCCTAAGAATTATGTAATTAAAGTATTAAATAGAATTGTTAGCAAATGTTAAAAATATTTTTGATAATTTTTAAGTCTCATACTATTTTTACATCATTTTAAATGAAATAAATAAATTGGTTATATTTTAAATAAACAATTTGTTTTATTTTAAAATGAAATGAAAATATATGAGACTGTAATTCAGAGAAATTAATTTTTGGAAATTGAAATATTAAAGGATGATGACATTTTATTAATATTGTATTAAACATGTTCATGTTTATTAAACAGACTTATCAAGTCATTTATATTTTATTTGTCTAATTTTTTAGCTGTGCATTGCAATGCATATCATTATATTATTATTTGTTATGAAATGCTGATTTCATTGATCTCTTTATTCATTATTCCAGTTGTAATAGACTATCAACATTACATTTTTTTTAACTAAGACTAGAACTTAAGATCTAGAAAAATATATTTCTGTAGACAAAATATTTCAGTATAAAAGCAATGGTTCATTATGTATAAGAAACAAGAATAAAACTTAAAGATACTGAAAGCAGAATTCTTAAAAAACATTTTTGCTTTTAATATTTGAAATTTATCCTGTTTTGCTATGATTTGAATGGAACATAAATAACAGAATTCTGAATAAAACAAAAAATAAAATAAAATTTTGAAAAATTACAACAGCAGTATACCATAACAAAACATATTTAAAATAAAACTATTCATAATACAATGAATGCAGTTGATTTTTGAGATTACAGTAAAAAATGATGTGTGTTTTAAGCTTATGATTATTACTAGTCAAAGAATTTATAATTTTATTTAGGCCGTAGGTAAGCAATATTAACGTTGTGATGGTTTCCACCAGGAAGAGAATGAGTGATTTATCTATTAGTTTTATTATTTTATGTTGTACAGACAGATGTAAAACCAAATTTTATAACAAGGACTACCAATTTTATGGTATTTTTATTAACTGAAACATCATCTACAATGGTTTTCTGGAAATTTTCATTTATCTACTAAATGAAGTTGGAAATGATATAGGAATGGGAAAAGAGCATGCAATTCCAATATATTTTAAACTTCTGTTCACATTTCAATTATATGAATGATATGACTTTTACAAACAAAACCTCTCCTGATGTGTAGTAAACAACAAATATTACACCATGCTATGGTAAAATTGTGCGTATGAAAAGTTCTTTAAATATAATAATTCTTATTATGCCTACATTAAATTGGCAGTTTATTTTACATTAAAATTTGTGGATCATAGAGATATGTGTATTCATCAAACAGTCATGCCAGGTCTGTGATTCATGACTCACTCATCCACAAAATGACTTTGTATGGAGTAGAGTACTTTTCCATACAAAGTTTTCATGAGCATAAAATCCGAAAGTAGAAACATAACTGATGCTTGTATTTTGAATTTTAACTTGTGAAATACATTTATGCTTTTAGATTTTATATTTATGAAAATTTTAGGCGACTTTGAAAATAACTAACAAATCACAAGGTTTTTGGTTCTTAAACAAGCTTACAAGAAAGCAATTGTTTTATTGTTTTTTAAATTAAATTTATATCAACTCTAGAAAAAAAGTAAATTCCAAGTAATAATGTGAAATTCATTTCAAAAAGTAATTATCATTGGAAGAACATAGTAGCTTAGAATATAATAATAATTAAAAGATTAGTAAACCAGTCAATGTATTTCCTTCCTTCTAGTATCTTGAAGACATATTCAATGTATAGTTGTAGCAGTTCTAATTTCAAGTTAACTTGAAATTAGAAGTAATAACATTTTGAAATATTTTTTTACCTCTGGTCTTTGAAATTTAAAAGTTATTCATTTTTATTAATCTCTCAATATTAATGTGTATTTATCCTATTTTAATTGGGAAAAAAAAATGTAAGTTTATAATTTTTAATTTAAAATGTTAGCAATTAAATTGTAGTAAATGATTAAATTTATTCAATAAATGATTAATCAATCCTATATTGGATATTAAAATATTAAAATATATTCATTTTTAAGCTATATAAAACCTTATATTGTTCAAAATAGATGTATTTATTAAATTCAAAACATTACTTTTTCTATTAGGATTATTCAAAAGCTTATAAATATTTTAATCTTGCTGCTAATCAAGGATGGGTTGATGGACAGTTACAGCTTGGTAATATGCATTATAGTGAGTATCATGTTTACAAATTACTTTGAATAATACAGTAATTTGTGTAGAGAATTTTAAAAAAAATTTTAATTGATATACTCTAAATATAAATAACAAACTATTGCTTTTTAATGTAAATTTAATTTTTTGGAATTAAAATGAATTTTTTTTGCTTCTAAAACTTTTTCATTTTTCATTTAGAGTTATACGCGGTACGATGCAAAAGTTCGGGGACTGCAGTAATCTATGACAACAAAAGCATGTATTTCCAGTTACGGCGTATGAAATGGATTCTACCAAGCCACCTCTACGTGTTCAGGTTAATCTCACCTATGTCATGTGATTAAACCGCGAGCGCTGCTGTTTTTTTTTCAGAGATAGTTACCTTTGTTTCGCGACATAATAAAAGTGGAGTTTCAAGAACAACCTCCAACATTTCGACTTTGCCATGGTAGAATCACCGTACACCTTTCTTAGCTATTTTAAAGTCTCCGTAGGTGTTTTACCTAAATGCTGACGAAATTTAATGTTGGAAGTTGTTCTTGAAACTCCACTTTTATTACGTCGCAGAACAAAGGTAACTATCTCCGGAAAAAAACAGCAGTGCTCGCGGTTTAATCACGTGACATAGGTGAAATTAACCCGAACACGTAGAGGTGGTTTGGTAGAATTCATTTCATACGCTGTAACTTCAAATACATGCTTTTGTTGTCATAGATTACTGCAGTCCCCGAACTTTGAATCGTACCATGTATATTTATCAACATTTAGAAATTTGTTTTATAAATCAACTTCCTGATATAATTTCTTTACATATTAAAAAATTTCTTGATCTTACATTTATCATAGAATTAAGATTAATATCTTAAATATATTACTGTATATTTTGTTAATTTATTGAAAACTGAAGTAACTAATAATGAATGAAAGTATTCAGATGATATAAAAGGTTCTTAAAATATAACTTGGAAATTTTTTTTTATAATTTATGAATCAACCAATGCTGAATTATCGGGCTAGAAAACAGCTATAGCAATATTTAGCAAGAGATGGCGCCTAATGCCAAACTCTAGTATCAAATTATCTTAAAATTATTATTATTGCTATAGC
Source organism: Centruroides vittatus (assembly GCF_030686945.1). Classification (NCBI taxonomy): domain Eukaryota; kingdom Metazoa; phylum Arthropoda; class Arachnida; order Scorpiones; family Buthidae; genus Centruroides; species Centruroides vittatus. Next base: position 11,013,045 of record NW_027122718.1, on the reverse strand, counting down.
CGTTTTCTAGCCCAATAATTCGGCATTGGTTGGTGTCTTACTTTATGTAGAACGGGTTAGTTGTTGTTTATTTATAATTTATGAATCTATGCAATTTTAAAAACTTGACAGATTGATGAATATGTAAAAACACTAAATCAAATATTTGAGAATAGAGAGAATACTTCATTTTATTACCACTAGGAAGAAATATGAAAAGAAAATAAAATAAGGGTATTTTGACTGGAATGAATAAATGATTTTTTACTTATTACCATCAGACTTTATTAATATAACTTAATAAAAATAAATTAAATTGGAAATGGACCAAATTAGATTTATAAATCAGAATAAATATTGGAAAATGTTTTGAATCCAAAAGAAAAATTTTATACAAACAAATTATTATAATTTGTTTGTATATAATTTTTCTTTTAGTTAATGCAGATAAACACATTAAAGTGAATATCTCTTTATTATATTTTCAAAAATTTCAGATATTAATGTTTTCCATATCAAGAGATTGCATATTTTAGCATATTTTAACATTTTAAATTTATTATATGAACTGTAAAACATTTAATCTATGCATAATGTAAAATGAATGTAGAATAAATAGAAGATGATGCACACACTTTCTCTTAAAATAATGAAAGTTATATTCATCTCTTATAAGTGTATAATTTTTTTAATATTTTAAACCAAAAAATATTTTTATTGGCAAAAATCATTTATATTGGTAAAAATAACTTGACCTAGGCATTTAACGTTGCTTTTAGCCCACCTTATTCTAATCTCAAAGTTATAATTATAACAATAACAACATATTACAACAATATGGGTTTAAACCGATGTAGCAACATTAATATTATTATTAATGTAATGAATATTGTATGTTGTATGATTATGAACATTGCATGTATATTGTACAACATTAACTGTCAGTTCTTGGGCTTATTTTCTTGGTAATAATAATGCACATAACATATGTACATATGTGATGTGCATTGTTAAAAAATGCCAACTGAGGAGGAACTAAATGACTAAATGTCTAAAACACATCTTGTCATATGAATGTACAGTACATGCATGTAGATTGACACATTAAGGGGTAACCTTGGATGGTTCAAATGCATCAGTTTTATTTTTATTAATATGAGTGAATTCGCCAATAAAAGAAATCCAGAAATGAGTTGCTTAACTTTCCTGGCAACATTTAAAACTGCATGTGGTGCCTTATGTTACAATATTTTATTTAAAAAAACTTTTTATATTTTTAATTATATTAGCAATAAGCTTAATTTTGAAGGTAAAAGTGGATTTTATAAAAATTGTAAATGCTAATAACAAGTAAAATTATCATTGAGTTCGACCCTACTTAAGATGTGACACGCACCTCCCCTTTATCTCTCCACCCCATCGACCTTTAACCACCAAAATGTAATAGCATAATCCCCTAATACACAACCTCCTTGCAAAATTTCAGAAATTTTCGATACAGGACAGGAGTTATTAAGCTTCAAAGAGGTTGAGCAAAATCATGCCCCCCACCAATCTATACAGAAAAAAATCTCCAAATATTTTTTTTCACTTCTCAACGTTTCAAAGTCCCGAGTCCAAAAATGTAAAAACCTCTAGGGATCATATTGACTGATTGCCATACTTTCCCTCTGTTATATATAACAGAGCCAGGAAAGTAATGGTGTTTTGTGAAGCAAAATGCTTGAAGATAAATTTTAAGTTTTTAATTACTGTTGCACACATTTGACTTTAGAGAATTTTCAAATCTTTTAATAATTATGATTTATCTAAACCAATGTATTTATAATAGTTCTTGTCTAATAATATATTACATTATATATATAATACAATGAATTCAAATTAATATAATAACATAACTAAATTCTTTTTAATAACCATTATTTGAATGTATTTATTTTTATATGATGAGTTTTGGCATTAAAATGATAAGAATATTATGTATACATAATATTCTTAATTCTACAAAAGTTAAAAAAATGTTCTAAATAATTTCTAGAAAATGAAAATAATTGTATTTAAAACCTCAATTTACAAATAAATATGTTTCTTTTAAAAAAACATATAGTTAGTATCTATCATATATATAATGTCAAACATTGACAAAATCTGGCTTGAATTAAATAGATGTGGCTTTTGTAAGTCTAAATAAAATATAAACAGCAAAGACGATTTGATATTAAAAAAAGAAGAAGGAAAATACAATAGTTTAGTATATTCATCAGTTATTTCTGAATAAATGCATCTCTGCACAGTAAAGCGTTTACAGTAGAATCATTTTTTTCCAAATTTTATTAAAAACTTTATGTATTTAGAAGAAATCTTTGTTTTTAAATAAATGTACCATAATACTCTGCATACATACAGAATAACTAATCTTCATTTATAATGATAATATATTTGATCAGTTAATGAATATAATAAACAGATTTTAACGTTGGTTAGTATATAATTAGTTATTTTTTTAACTTGTTATATGAAAGTTTGGTAAGCATTTATTGGTTTCGCTTTATAATTGATAAAGATATATATTTTACTACCTGTATGAAATAATTCAATAATTGAAAATGAAATTTTCAGGTGGCTTAGGAACTCAACGAGATTATAAAATGGCAATTAAATATTATACCATGGCATCTCAATCTGGACATGTGTTAGCATTTTATAATTTAGCCCAAATGCATGCAACAGGCACAGGAACTGTTCGGTCTTGTCAAACTGCTGTAGAGGTAACTTCAAATAATAGTTTTGTGTATCTGTCTGTGTCTATGTTTGTGCATGTCTGTTGTCTATTTTACTTTATTTAACAATCAATTCTAAATTCTTGAGCAAGCATTGAAGATTCAACTTGCATGGGCTTATGTAGTAAAAATTTTATTTAATTATGTATGCTGTTTAATCACTTTTGAAATGAAATATTTTTTTTAACAAGTATTTATAACATTTACTTACCCCTAAGTTCTATTAATTCTTAGAAACTGTTACTTTGAAGTTATAAAACTTTGAACAGATTAAATTTGTAATAGCAGTTGTATTACGCTTTCTTAATTTAAAGATTTATTGCTTTTTTAATAATATGATTAAATGTATTATTTTTTAAAATTTAGACAACTTAAACTGGAGAGAACTTTCAAGACTTGAATATATATACATAGATCTTTCATTTATATATGAAATTATTTTTAAATTTCCAGTTGTTTAAGAATGTTGCAGAACGAGGCAGATGGGGAACTAAACTCATGCAGGCTTATATGGATTATAAGGAAGGAAGAATTAGTGAAGCATTGGTGAAGTACGCTTTGCTTGCTGAACTTGGTTATGAAGTTGCTCAGAGTAATGCAGCTTTCATTTTAGACAGAGGTTATACCTTTATTATTATTATTATTATTATTATTATTTTTACTTTGTAGTAAAATTTCTGCTTTATTACAAAGATATTTTTCACTCATTTATTCAATTTCAATAGACAAATTCAGTAATATAGTATTTCATTTCTGTATTTTTTAGGAGAAAGTGATCTGTTTCCAAAGAATGAAACATTTGCTCGAGCTCTATTATATTGGAATCGTGCAGCTGTACAAGGTTTCTAAGCTTTTTATGTTTATTGCAAAGTAAAATCAAAAGCATTTTATTAAATTTAGTATATTTATTTTCATTAACTTAATAATCAGGCATTGAAATTGCTTGTTTTGATATATAACTTTTCAAAACAACTTTTTGCACTGGTGTAAAAACTTTTCCAAAAAGTAGTGACATTAAATAATTTTAATATTAAAGAATTAATAAATAAATAGAGAGTTTGTTAAGAAAATGCTTTGTTTGTGCTATAACATGCTGTCATTTTCAAGCTTATTAATTTTTTTTTTAAATTTAATAAAAACAAATAATGAGATTTCTCTCATTTGATATATTTGTTTAGGTTATTCTGTGGCAAGAGTGAAATTGGGTGATTATCATTATTATGGCTATGGTACAAATATTGATTATGAATCTGCAGCAGCACAATATCGAATGGCATCCGAGCAGCAGCATAATGCACAAGCCATGTTTAATTTAGGCTATATGCATGAACAAGGATTGGGAATGAAACAGGTTTGTTATTTTCATTTATTGTAAAGTTTCTTATATATTACTTTTATAAATAAATAAATAATACATTTTAAGTTGCTACTTAAAAATATTATCATCATATTTTTTAAATTAAAAGAGTAATTCTTTTAAAATAACTATAACAGATCCTTTAAAAAATTTGAAGTATGTTCTATAAAAGTTTACTTCAATGAGCTTTATGCCATATTGTTTTAAGATTTTTTTTAAATTTAGTTTTCTAAGTATAAGTGCTAAATATTCCTTGCTAATTTCATTAAAATCTTGTGCATTTACATATTTCCACATCTATTTTTGAGAAGGTATTTATAAGGGACAGATTTTCTTTTATCTTTAACAAATTCAAATAGTGTTACTTGAATTGCAATCCAGTTTCAACCTACTTTTTGACTCTCACTTGTATAATTGTATTCAGAATGCTTAATCTTCGCCTATGGATAAAACAATGATTTTACTATCTCCTGATCTAACTGATTACGTCTAAACAACCGCCATATTTAATTTGATACCAATAGGCCTGATAATTTCTATTAGTTTCAAAAATTAAATCAGGATTAAAATCTGCTAATATAGCAATGTCAGACAGTGATTTCACCAAAGAAATAATTCTAGTATTCTCGTAGAACTGTGATTCTGAACAGAGTTTTTGTAATAATTGGTTTTTTTTTTTTTTTTTTCCTTTTCTTCCAATTTGAAATCGTGCCTTTTATCTATGTATATCCATATTGCACAATGAAGCACACTCGATAGACACCAGGCTTTACTTTACATCCATTTTTATTCTGCTGTTTAGGTGTCAATACACATTTCTGGCACTTGTCCCTCTTCTGTTGGCTCTGCTATTTTGTTTTTAACACATTGTATAAAACATGACATTCTAGCCACTTTTTTTTTTTAACTCTCCGCCCTGTAGACACGGGGGTTGGCATATCTGGTCAACCCCCCCAAAATATTCCTGGGATTTTTTGACCCATCCAGATTCAATCCTGGGTCCCCCAGAGTGGTAGTCTGCATCCTTAACTGCTCGGCCATCAGGTCGTCATTCTAGCTGCTTTAAAAATGCATAGGACTACTGTAAAATAGAGTTAAGGAATCTTGTATGTATATATAAATGTTAAGTTACATCACATACTCAGATATCTGTAAGTGATTTTCTTGCAATTCTTAGTGTCAAAATGATATTTTGTTGTATTTTTCCTCTAGATACTCTTAATTCAATTATTCTGATAGGTTTTGAATATATATGTACCTGGGAATGCATTTTTGAGTTATCTCCTTCTATAATGTATGTGCATTGATAGCCACCAAATCCAGGATGGCATAAAACGCTGTTATAGGCTAGTTATCTTGATGAGCTTCCTGTACTATAAATCATGCCATTTGATTGAGCGTGTTGACTGAAGCTCAGCTTTGTTTTCATTATCAGAGATTATCATTTCTGGTTACCTTTTTTTGTTGAGATTTTTGAGTGAAGAACAAGACAGAGTCATGAAGTAAACTTATGACAATTACATTTTTATCCTTCTTTGATTTATAAATTGTTAACATTGTGTAATTTTCATTGTTCAGTACAACTGTGCTCAGAATTGGCTCTTTATTCATGATAGCTTTCAAATTAAAAAGCACATGCCGATTGTATTATACTGTTTCCAGCATGCTGTTTTTCACTGAACGTATGGAATTTAGAAATGAAAGAAATGTAAAAAAAATTGTCACACACAATGTTGATACCTAAATACATATAATTGTCGACACGTTTCATGATAATATGCTGCACCAATGATATTTCTCCTGGACATGGCACATCTTTACCAAGGTAAGGAAAACCATTTAGAAAATACCTTTATTTTCCATCAGTCAGAATCCAGAACTTGATGTCCTATATGTCGGGTTAAACATAATAATAAACCCTCATAAAATGAGGGTTTATTATTATATTTAAGTATAATATTTTATAATTTACTCATTTAGAAAGGTATGATTATACTGTAATCCAAATCCATATATTTTGGGAGTCATGCTGAAAGTTCATTTTATAGAGTTGATATGAAGTTCTCTAAAATTAGCTTTTGGGATACAATTGGTCATATAGGGTTATTTTATTAAAAATATTATCTACTGTAAATAATTTCATCTGCAAATAAATTATTTTATCATTGTTTTTATTAGCTTTATTATTATTTGCTTATGGTAATATATCATTTATTATTCAATTTATATATTTATTTATTTCTAATATATTTAGGTATATACAGGGTGGGCCAGCGAAAACGAAACGGCAGACTGTTCGTGTTCGTCCAAGCAAAGCGCTCGGACAGGTCGATTTTACTCTCGAGGGGACATCTTTTGCAATAAAGTTTTTGCGATTCTGAATATTAACTAAACAAACATTTTTTTCGAAATAAATGTTTGTTTAGTTAATACAAAATAAATGAGTTTTTAAAATTTTTTGTTGTCTGTTGAATTCAGAATCGCAAAAACTTTATTGCAAAAGATGTCCCCTCGAGAGTAAAATCGACCTGTCCGAGCGCTTTGCTTGGACAAACACGAACACTCTGCCGTTTCGTTTTTGCTGGCCCACCCTGTATATATATATATATATTAGAAAATAAATGAGAGTAAAAATTATGTTTTGATATCCATTTATGTTTGCTTATTTTAAATTTATAAGCAGGATATTCATCTTGCAAAACGATATTATGACATGGCTGCCGAGACAAGTGCTGATGCACAAGTTCCTGTAGCACTTGCATTAACAAAATTGGGAATACTCTACAGTGTCAGTTATTTTAAAGAGGTAAATATTTGTGTAAAATGATCATTTTTGTTTTATATGTATATAAAATCAGGAAAATTGTGTATAATTCACCAAGTTAATATATTTTATTATAATAAAATTTATCAAGAAATTATAATGATTAAGAATGAATTTAAAAGTAAAGTACTGATTAATTAATATAAAATTGTGAACAAGATTTAACATTATTAAAATATTAACAAAATTTAGTTCAACTTTTAGTTACCCATTTGATGTCTGTTAGACAGAACAACAAGTAATATAGTCTGTAATTTTAAATTACTAAAGTGAAGTCTACATTTCTGTATCTTTTTATAATGATGATTCAGATTGATATTATCATATCAGAAATATTTATCTTAATTATACAAAGGAACTTTACAATAAGTATTGATTAGGTGTCATGCAAATATTTATATTACTTTGTTGGTTTTTCCGATATTATAAACATGATATTTTTTGACCATAATAAAATTGTACATGTTTTTATTTTGTCTTATGAATTGTGTCACTAGGAACAAAATAATAATGTAAACTAGCGATGGCAGAAGTTGGAAATGTGGAACAAAATTTTGAAGAAAAATAACATATTTTAATGCTTTATCAATGCTATATAAAATCATATGATCGAACTTAGATATACGCATACAATAACTTTGTATGTCTACCTTGTATTTATTATAATTGCAAAATTAGCTGAATTAACAATTTTGCAAAAAAATTAAATTTTTATTTATTCATTTTTTCTGTTCTTTAGAAAATATCTTTAAAGGTAAATAGTAACATTTAAAATTATTTTTATAATTTTATTTTATAAAAATATAAAGTCTATCAGACTCAAAGCAAGTATCTGTGTTTTTAAAACTTGACATGTGTAACTAAAAATTAAACAAAATTAACTGAATAAATTAAATTAGCCAAAAGTATTATTTTAAATTTTAACATACAGTAGAGTCCTGCTAGTCTGAACACCACTAATCCGAACATGTTTCAGTCGGCAGAGAGGAAATTTTCTATAACAAGTGGTCCACTTAGGGGTGTTCTTCTTTCTCTTTCCTAAGTGAACCACGTGAATAAAGCTTCATCAAGCTTGTCAAACCTTGCTGTGTGTTGATTTTCAACTGATTTTTCTGAAGCAGAGGCACAAAACTGCTTGATCTTTGCACGGTTTTTTCCAGTCAGTAATTGTGGCCTTGCCTACTCCAAACTCTACTGCCAATTTTATTGCACTTTCATCCTTGTCCAGTTTTTTCAAAACATCCAGCTTATCTTTCAATGTACATGTTGTGTATTTCCGTTTCATGGCCATTGTAGCAGAAGACTAAACTAAACTAAAATAATGTAGAGGGAAGAGTACATTCAACATCCACAATTAAGCATGCTAACACACAGTAGCATAAGTCAACTGATTGACATTCTGGACTGTGTATTGAAAACGTTTTTACAGTTAAAATAATTTTAAGGTAAACAATGAAGAGCAGGTTGCCATTTCAAAATTACAAAACTTTTTTTTTTTTTTTAACTGTTTGCACCCTCTATTGAGTACAAGTCAGATGAAATGAAGGGTGGGGTGCTGACATCATTGATGGTGTTGGATCTATATAAACCGGACCTGTTTCACTGCTTATTTCTGCATTATTTCAATTATTTGGCTAATCCGAAAATCTGCTAATCCAAACAGGGCTCAGTCCCAATTGGTTCATACCAGCAGGACTTTACTGTACTTGTTAAAACATATGATTAACATGCAATTGATGGAATATAAAAAATTACATTATAATTTTTTAAAATAAATATTAAAAGTAAATGCTGAAATTTGAATAAATTTGATTAATTAATTTTATTATTATGTAGTAGTTTATGCAAATTAAAATTTAATATTAGATATTATTTATTAATTTTATATTAATAAGTTAAATGGATGTTTTTAGAATATTGAATACAGTAAAACCTATCTAAAACAGACCCTCTATGAAATGGAAATCAGTCTATGTAGTAAATAAATCTTGGAATGAAACAGTTTGCTGTGGAAAACACTTGAATCAAAAATCTGTGTTGTATTTGTTTTGGGAAACAGATGTTTTGGTTCCAATTGCATAACATAATTTGAGTAAAGTGGAATTTCTAGCATAAGGATTTGTTTCCTCTGCATTGGGTACATGTTTTGGTATTCTCAAGATATCGTTAAAACAAAATATTTACATCAGAGAAGAGGCAGTTTTAAATTTGTGAATTGTGACATTTTGTGAACTTTGCCCCCTGTATAATTAAAAACATAATTCTTTATAAAATGGAAATATAACCAAAACAGAAAATTCTGTCCAAACTGCTACATTCCATTTTTGACAGGTTTTACTGTATCATTTTCAACATATTTTATAGTAATTGAATAATTAATTTTTTTAGTATAACTGGGAAAAACTGCTACCGGCTGTCAGTATTACTCGTCTTTTAGGACCAAATTGGGATCTTTACGTAATGACCACCCTGGCTTTCCTTCTAGGCATAATTGTATATTTTAGAAGGATTCCCCAAGGTTGACCGATTTTTATTTTTCACCCGAATTTCCCATGTACAGTAGTGGGATGTTTTGTATATTTATGGGGAAGTTGTCCAACAAAATCTGAGAAGAAAAACTGCAGTCCCTCCAATAAAGATGTGACAGAGAAGAAAGCAAGAATTGTGAAATTACAAGTTTAAGTGGATGCAGAATATCCTCTAAAATTTAGAGTTGCATAAAACTTGGAAATGTGGATAATTTGTAGGCATATCTGTCACTGAAAATAAAGTTTTGTTTGTTTTTTAAATATAATATGTGTAAAATATTTTAAAATTACTGATATGATTAACCAAGGTACTTTTTGTTTTTGTTATATTAACTTTACACGTTATAGACTATTTACAAAACATTTTATAATAATCCTTTTAGAATCTTGAAGTAAAAAATGTTTTTGATAGAAGTATATTAGATATTGCCAGAGAGGAATATGTGAGCAATAAACTACATACATACACCCAATCATACATTAATTATTAATATAAGTAGCAAATATAGGGTTGTAACAAGTCTCTCCACCCAATTATTAGGGCAATCACTGCAATCTTTTTGCATATGTTTACTGTATTTGGCATATGCAAGATAATGGTGCGAGTTTTTGCCCTCTCCAGCCTTCTATCAGAGGTTTTCATAATCTTAGTCCATAATGAAAATAAGGCAACACTTACAATTAAAAAGATGTAGCACATGAAAATATACATACTATTACCTTTTAGTGTATTCCAAAATATCAAATGGAATCCTAGAAACAGCCTGTCAAATTTGAGACTTGGATGCTTCACAGAACAACATGAGTATCAGTTCATCACTGTGTAATGCAGAAGTAGTTGCTTGTTAGCAGTAATACAGATGTGTAAATGATTCGGTTTAATAAAAACTGTCAAACACCATTAAAGTAAAATAGCTCTAACCTAATCATCACACCACTTAACCCAAACCAGACTACATATTCAACACTTCTGCATTGCATTTGTGTTATGGAGTGATGTACTGATACTGTTGCGTGTTGTGCAGTGAAGCATGTAACTGTCATATTTGACAGCCTGTTCTGGGATACTACTTGATATTTCAGAATACATTAAAACAGTGTTTTTCAACCTTTTTCTCATCACCAATTAATTATACGCAACTATGAATTATGCTTATTTATTAAGCTTATATACTGTGTTTATCTAGAGTTACTCTATGTAGCAAAATCCCTACAGTAATTCTAGATTACTATTTAAATGTCACCTGTAATGAACTGTAATCAGCTTCAGTAGAGTCAAATATTTTTCTGTGAATTGGTGAAAATTTTTCGCGGATCGGCAGTTGAAAAACACTGCACTAAAAGATAATAGTATGTATTTTTCCATGTACTACAAAACTTTTTGATTGACAGTGTTGTCCTATTACTTTCCTGGCTGTTATATATAACAGAGGGAAAGTATGGCGATCGGTGAAAAAATGATTCCCCAAGATGATTATATTTTTGGACCCGGGACCTTGAAACGTTGAAATGCAAAAAAAATTGGGGGTAATTCCTGTATGTATGGGTGTGGGGGCACGATTTTATTCACTCTCTTCGAAGCTTAATAACGCCCGTGCTTTTTGTCGAAAATTTCTGAAATTTTGCAGGGAGATTAGGGGATTGATGTTATTAAATTTTTGTGGTTAAAGGTCGAGGAGGTGGGGAGATATAGGAGGTCCTGTGTATCTCCAGTAGGATCGGACGTAATGACGATTTTACTCGTTATTAGGATTTACAGTTTTTTTTCTTTTTTTTTTAAATAAAACTCACCCCTTTCCTTAAAATTAAGCTTTTTGCCGTTTTATAATAATTAAATCTATAAAAAGTTTTTAATAATAAAATATGATAAAAAATGGCGCCATTAAATGTTGCCGGGAAAGTTGAGCAATTTGTTGCTGAATTTGTTATAGACTATTTACATACATACATACATACTGTTATGTATGTATGTATGTAAATATATGTAATCTTAATTGTAAACGGCTGAATGGTCGAGATGGTAAAGATATCAGTCTGCCACATGAGGACTCCGGATGGAATATGGATAGAGAATTCCAGGAATTTTTCATGAGCAGTCGGTTTTGAATACGTTACACCTTAACTCTCACCATTGGCTGTTCCCTTTGTGGACCTGGCCAAACTCCCGATAGGCATGGAAATAAAGATCCTCTCATTGCTCTTAGGACAAAGTTACAAAGTTATTCCGTAATCGTTTCGGCACTATTTTTCGTGGGCGGTTGGGCCCACTGTTATCACGTGGCAGCCCTCGTGGGCTTGGCCGAATGCGCGACGGGCATAAAAAAAAAGGCCTTAAGCCCCATTCTCATTTACGAAAGGAATTTAGAGAAATTTTCCTTTTCCACAGTATAAAACAAGTTGAACAAGTTTTAACTTTTCCTCTACGGACTGTGGGGTACTTATAGGGGTGATTTGGATTTTGTATTTCCCCCTAGAGCTTTTGGGAATAAAATTTAAACTAAAATATCGTCTTAAATAACAAATCTAAAATTACATTTTATTAATTAATAATTCAATATCAATCATTTCGTTTATTATAATAATAATAAAACGAGTGCTCGGTTATTTAATCGCTTAATTATATACTAGTGAGGGGTGAGGGATACTGAATTCTTCATTCTGATTGTACTTTTTAGATCGTCCTAGATCATCCCACAGGAAAATCTTAGTTACGCCACTATCTACGGAATTGGTTTAAGGAATTTCTTAAACCAATAGCAATCAATTTGAGGTGTACAGTACGTCGTCGATAGCTTCCTCCTCCATTTTGAATGTGTGAGTTATGAGTCATTATAATAGCTACATTATTAATCTCGATGTATTAAATAATTTAAACTGTACCAAAGCACCGGATATTACGTCGCGTTGGCCGAGAAGTTGAAGTGAATCTGGTATCAAATCCAGATGGGTCGAAAAACCCCAAGAATTTTTTGGATGGTCCGTCCGGATATGTCGGGCTTCGTTCCTCACTGCCCGGCCGACCCATTTTGGGCTTACTAAAAGAATGGCTTCTTAGTGCCCACAGGGCAGAAAGAGTAAAAAGTAAAGGATGTTACGGTCGCCACGACATGCATCCATTTTGTTTCTATCTACAACCAACGAAATGGTATTACTATCTACAGCTAATCGCTGTGCCGCATGCATAGGATGCCAACCGCGATTTCTGTGATGCAACATGATGTTAAATTTACAGTATGACGAGGCATTGTTTCCCGGAATGGAGTGTATAACTTACAACGAGCGTGCTAAGCCATGCACAAAACATACGCAACACCGAGTGCATTTTACTTGAGATATCGGGTGCGGAATTTGGAGTGAGCAACTTTTTAGACCCCGATGTACAGATGTACACCCGGTATCTGCACATCCTAAACACGACGATGAACGAATTGCTTGATGACTTACCGTTGGCACAACTGTGAAACAAGCTTGCACCACACACACGCACTCGTGCAATGCTGGAAAGATCTCTTTTGTCCTTGATAGACAGATGTTTAAGTGGACACCTTATATATATACTATAATATAAAATATACGAGGCGTATATTTCTACGAAAGAATTTTTAAAGTGTGTGGGATATTATAAATACGATTTAACTAGTTTTGATATGTCATATAGGTGTGTTCGTGTATTTGAGTGTGTGTATATATGTCTAACTCGAGACCATTTCACATAAAATTTTGTAGTTTCTCGTTAATAGTGGGCCATAATAGGGAATCATTTTCATTTATAGACACAGTGGGTAAAGTGGCTTTAATACAGCAGGATAGCAAGCCGAGATTATTCCTATTATTTTTAATTATTTTAATTTTTTATTAATAAATTCTCATATTTAGTAAATCGCGTGAACAAGATATTGAAATTTTCTAATCTTAATTTTTTAGCAACTTTAATACAAAATGTAATAAAAATATGTTAATGCAAATTCATAATTTTTCTATTAAACATAAAATCTTGATATATATAATTATATAAAAAAAAAAATTATTCAAGGAGACTGAAAGATGAGAGATTGTAAGATATAAAGGATAAATTCTGTTAAATAAATATATAAATATATTATTATTATTATTTAAGCATACTGATAAAACCATGATGCGGGGAGAAAACATAAAAAATTACACAAGATCATACAACATATTTCTTAATAAAAAAACAAAACAAAAAACAGTACACTAAACTTATAATTAAAACACAAGGGGTAAAAGGTAAGTTTAATCTTACCTAGAAAAGCAATTTATATATACAGTGGTACTGTAACTCGTATAACGGACTGGCTGCGAACAACGGACTTTCCGGCATAATTGGTGACTGCTCCATGGGTGCGTTCTTTAATAGCGGTCGCTCTGCGTCTCCGCTACTACGGGAGTGCGCTGCTGTTTGTAGGCATTTAGGAACGTCGGTGAAAGAAAGAAAGATGGCGGCGCCCGCACTATCGATAGTATCGTGATGGAGGAATCTATAATTCTAAACTATGGGCTTTAAAAGACAAAAGAAGGGTCCCAATTTAACCATAAAATGGATTATTTGTTGAAAGAGCATTCAAAATAGCCTCGAAAAAAAATTCGTAAAGACACATCACCGCGTGCGCTAACTCGCGCTTTCACAATTTCTAAATTCTCATTCATAAAACCTCATAATGGACCCGGAAACGAAACTATCTTAGCCATGGAGGACGCCATGTTGCTTTCCACCGTAAACTACTGCTACAAGCGGCCGTTTTTGCCGTTCGACGGCGTGCACTCCCATCCGAATTTAGGAACGCGTTCTGCAGGAATTTTTTAACGGATGTCGCTCGCGCAGAGTTACGCGGAGGAATAAAAGAACGCACCCCATGTTCATTTTTTTATGATACAGTACGGTTATTTTATGCCGCGGAACGAATTAGATGTTTTAACATGTATTTCTATGGGAAAATGCGTTTCGTATAACGGACGTTTCACTTAACGGACGTGCACCTGGAACGGGATTAAGTACGTTATACGAAGTACCACTGTGTTAATGTAGGGTAATAGGGGTGAATTGGATCATTGGAATTCATGAAAATGTATCCACAAAAGCTGTATGAACGCGATAATAGAAATAATAATCACTTGTTATCATGTTCTTTTCATCTGAACTTGTTATTTTATACTGTTAAATGCACCAGAACAGTTTTTTTTTTCATTCACGAATAGAATTAGTCTAATATTATGGTTTTAGTACAGCCGAATTATATGTGACTGATCTCAAATTATACCCATTATGGGCAAAGCTTAACCCACAACGAGAGCTGCCCAGGTTGTCAGGTGTAACTAGACAGGAACATGGAATCTCGACTTCCCAGAAGGCTAAATGGCCCCCAAGAAGTTTACGAAATAATAAAACCGAAGTGAAATTCTTAGGGGCCATTCCAGAGGAACCAGAATCCTAAGACAGCTTAGTTACACGATGATGGTAAGGAATAGGAATCTTATTTTTATTTTTGTCTCTTTCTGCTTTGAGAGCACTAAGGTAATAATTACATGTTAACTTATAACAGGTTGTTGCATATTTTAATCATGAAATTGCTACTGTATTTCAGATATCAATGTTTTTTTTTTTTTACTTCTAACCGAAGAAAAGTCAACACTGTACGCCAGGTCCTCTAATTCAAATTGGCCTAGGCCCTACCAAGCTAAGAGAGGTACTAAAATTTCGCTGTTTGCGTATTACTATTTACATTATAATTCTTCTAATAAATATATAAGAATGAAAATTAATAATTTATCCTCTAAAACGTACTCTTTATTTTAAAAATACCTAACATAATTAAATTATGGGAAAATGAATTTGAATGTAATATAATTATAATACCCATTCAAAAATCGAGTATTTTAAAGCATTTCTAAATAATTTTTTTTTAAAATATATTTATTATTTTCTTAGTTTTTAATTAATTAATTATTAATATTTAATGATACAGTTGTATAATATATATATATATATATATATAAGGCGTAAGATATAAAATGTAGTGAAAGTTCATTGGAGGCCAGTTGAAACAATTGTCAAAAGAATTTAGATTCAAAGAAACGAAAAAACTCCGAAGAAAAACTTTGTTCATTGAAGTGAATCGAAGTGTTTCATTCGAAAGTCTTTATAATCTCCGACGCCATTACAAAAAGTTTATAATAGTGTTTCTACCGTAATTTACGTTGAAATAAAGTAAAATCTTATGGAAAATAAAGAAAATAGAGTATTTAAATCTCTCAAAAGTGCACAAAATAAAGGACCTTTAATGCACTGGTACTTTCGCTAAATAGTGTAAAAGATTTAGCCTAAACATTTTAAACTTTAATTAATATATTATTACATTTAAATTTTATTTAGAATTAAAACAAACTCAAAAAACTTAGATATTTTTAATTTATATAAAAAAAAAATAATAAAATAAAAATAGTAGACGAGAGAAATAGCCCGAAGCGAAGATGGCAACATCATTATATACATTAGAATAAAAAGTATTGTATCGAAAGATCGATCCTCCTAGTGTCGATGCAGAGAACTAGGAATCGAGGATCGATCGAGACTGTCGAGTTAATGTCGTGTTTAGAAAGAGAATCGTGATTACGATTTTATCTGTCGATGGTCGCAGCTGTTACTTTGGTAAGTGTTCTGTCCCGTTGTTTGTTTGACCTCCCGAGCAATTTATAACAACAACGTAAGATCGTGATGGCTTCGGGCATTAAAATCGGAATATGGCGCTAAGAACGGAATTGTAGTTATCCAGAATTACAAACGTGTAATTCTGTGTTTGAAGATGCGAAAATAAATGAGTGAATTAAAGAAATTGCTAAGAGGTGACTTTGATAAAAATATCTTTTCTAATAATTCTCACGATTCTTTTTTAATGGTATTTTTCTGATCGTTTTCTATGGCGTGTTTCTATTCCATCGCAATTATTTTTGATAGCATTTTTCTAATTACTTTTACGGTGTATTTCTGATCATTTCTGTGGCATTGTTCTAGTCATACCTGCAATCATCTTTCGGCATTTTTTGATCATTACTGTGGCATTTTTCTGATCATCCGTGCATCATCTTCTGATCATTTTATATCATTTAAAAATATAATCGTTTTTAATATTGCCGAATAATATTATATAAAATTAATTATTTTAATTAGCAATACCTTTTAATCGAATGACGTTCTAGATGATAGTTTGCAAAACAATCAAAGAGATAGCGATCCACCGGTTGGAAAGAATTTAAAGAATATGAACTCACCAGCAATAAATTTAACACGACCACTATGGCCACTTTTAACTCTGATAATTATAAAAATATAATTGGATAATTATCGAGTTATTACTATAGAAACAATAAAGCATCTTTTAGTTAACTCTTCGTGGTTTTCTTTCTGAATTCCACCTGAAAAAATGATGCAAAACCATCTATTGTTTAAAAGATAGTTAAGTGCGAATCGTGCTCGTTCAACCTGCATATTTAATGCTCCTAGCAGATCAGAATACTGATATATTTGCTTGTAGAACTGTCGTTAAAATATATATATATATGCACACACGCATACACACACACACACATACCTGCTTGTGTACAATTTAGAAAATTGCCGATGTTTTATTTACTGTTTGATAGATAAGTAAATTGTTTCTCTATCATTTTCATGATGAATTTTTATATTTTATATTCATAGTACACCTTTAAAGATATATATATATATATATAAGATATATACACTTCTCTCTTCTGGGATTAAAATTGCATTCATAAATCATGGACATCAGATTTTTGACCTTATCTTTTTTTTCTCTTTATTCTTACATTTTTTTATCTGTTATTTTACAGATTATAAATTGTTTTTATGTCCAGTTTTACAGTTATTATTGTTACTCGTGTTTTATGTTGTATGATTATGTTATGTGATTTTTATCTTTGGTTTCTGGAATTTTATTTAAGAATGTATCGAAATCAAAATAAAAATTCCTATTTTTTTTTTTTTTTTTTTTAAAGATTAATGTAGATTTATATATTTTATACAGGCTAATTGTAAATTAGATTTTTCTAGAATTATAGAAATTGTAGAAAATCTAAAATCTTTAATAAATTAGAAATAAATAGACTATAATAAAAGAAAGGAACCTAAGAACAGCGAGTTGTAATTGCATGTTAAGAAGCGTGTTGTTAAAGGACGGAAGTTCTTTAACTCTAGCTTTATATAGGTTGTAATAATGAACTAATTAAATGAATTTGACCTCAATTAGTGCTTATGATCAAGTCACTTCGGTCGTGTCTCAATTCAGGTAACTCCGGTGAGGAAAAGTCCCGAGGCGATACCCATCATTTCAGACACGGAGGTCATAGATGATGAATGAGTTTCTGGTCATCCAAACTCCTTAATGAAGATCGGTACAGAACGTAACGTTTTCACGATCGTCGCGAAAATTACAGTTAGAAAATTAAGTTCATTACTTGACACGGACTCGAATACAGTATAGGTCACTACACCCGCCTATCTTATATATATTTAGAAGAGTTGTTGTAGGTGATCTTAAGCGGCTCGTAAGGATGGAGAGGGTTGAGTTGCGGATGATGTATTGAGCAGCAACTGCTGTCCACAAACTCATGAAATACCGACGCTATCTACTAGTCCAATCGCTCATTCCATCATCTTCATATCTCATCATTGTATATCAAACTGACATACAAGAAGTGATGCGTCTCTTTGTCTGACAACTTTTGATCCTATCATTTTTAACTTACGACAAGCGAGTGGTTCCTCTATCACGTCCCATATTCTCTAACAAATATGACATTCAATAGAGGAAATTAGCACCTTGGCTTACGTTAAAGGATAAAGAACTGATAAGGATGATAATCTGATGCATTTTTTATATCTTATTATTCTATAACATTCAAACTATATACGAAAATGTAAGGTTGAATTCGGTTAGTCATAAATCTAACTTATAAAAAAAGGGAGCGGATGTTTTTAGTTGCCTTCCACTTATAAATTTCACATACGTGAAAGATTTTCAACGTGTATCGTCATCGTAGCGGGCGACGAATCGGTCCTTTCACATCATCTTTGGTTGCGTTGAAAAGTTTAGTTCGTGACCACCCGACCTCCGCATACTTATCTCCTTAACCCGGACCGAGTACTGTAATGGCACATGACATCCCACAGTCTCCCACTTTCCCCTCATAGCAACCAAAATTAAGGGGGATGGAGTCAAATCCCGTCCCGGATCTACTCGAGCACGCATTACTCGCGGGGCTATTTCTACAAAGCTATCGACTGTATCGGGCGAAAGGGTTAATGATAACTGCTCATGTTCATGAGCACTTTTTTTACTTCGTCAGTTTGCTTGATGTGTATGCTCTTCTCGTAGTTCATTGTTCACGCGTTGGCTATAAACGACGCTGATATTTTATTAGCTCGCCACTTCGTCCGACCAATGTCTACTCTCCGGGATTACATACCACAACTAAGTCTAATAATTAAAATATTTCGACTGAGAGTCCTATTTGAATATAAACTTTTAAAAATTACTTCCTCTCAAATGCAATGCGCCATCCCTCATTAAATTATGCCATAAATACCTACGTAACTATGCATTTAGTCGTTAGCATAGTTACGTAAACCTCTAAACGCATTTACGTTTAGCTGATACGTCACTAAATGTCTGTATAACTAAGCCTTTAGCATAGTTATGGCCTATAGACATTTAGTGTCTGTCAGAAAGCACAATTTCATATCTTTTTTTTATGAAAATCAAAATACCTTTATATGCTCTACAATAAAAACAACGCGTATACAAATATTAACACTGCATTAGTTATATTACACCCTTAAAATATTATAGAACATGTTCCCGAAATTTATAATTGATCTCGGAATGGCGCTATATTCTAATATAGGAAAAAGGTATGTAGACATTCTTGTTTTTATTTTAAAAATAAAATTGTTATAGCATCAATCAATTATATATATTTTAAAATCATCTAAAACAACCGATTAAATTTAATTCAAAACCCCTCGATTATCTCAAATAAGTAGTCAAAATCTTATGCACGAAACAAGTAGTCATACAGCCGTACTTCTCGATTCCATCTCGATCAAGCTTAACACCAGAATGTATATTGGACCTCTTATATTATGAAATTTTCTACATAATTTATCTTACGGAACACTACAAATTGACCAATGGATAAACTCTTTCTAAATTAATAAAAAATAAATTAAATTTTATTTAAAATGTACATATTTACTAATTTCTAAATTAAAGAATACAGTTTGCTATTTACGTTAACATATTGTATTTTTACAGTAAGCATAACACTGTACAGTACTTATATAAATAAAGCAGAACGTGTACGTAAAATACACGTAACCTAGTTTTATATCAGATAATAGCAAGGACTTTTTTCTTCTTGCAGTTTTTAAAAAGTCAAATATTTAAAAATTAATTAATTCGGTAATTAATGTTCGCGCAATTAATTAAAATGTATTGTAATTTTTTTTCGTACGCTAATAGTCAATATTCTATTAAGATTTTTAGAATTTTAACACCAAAATTTTGAGAAATATTTAATGATATCAAATAATATAGAATTTAATTAATTACAATACAAGCATCGTCCGTTTCTTTTAGATTTCCATTCGAAAAACCGAAACATCTAAAAGGGGGGGGAAAAATCTGATAAGCATAATGTATAAATTTTTACCGTTTTCAGGACGCTCCCGTTCTTTTCGTGTTATGAGGACTGCTTAGGAGGTCATCTTATGCTGACCAAGAACATTAACATAACCATTGAGGTAAGTAAAATGGCCGCCTTCAAACAGCGCTTTACTATAGCCTCAGGTGTTAGAGGGTGCTGAGTTTTCAGTTGTGAAGGATCGGTCGTTAGAGAAGGATGTTCATGACTGAATCTCGTAGAAAGTTCTCTCGACAGAAAGAAACAACCAAAGAGGTAAGATGTACACGCAATTAATATTTTTTTAGCGTAATTATATGGTATAAAATTAAAGACATTCAGTTAATTCGAGTTCGTTCCCTAAACACGAAATGTTTTGCAAAACTTTTTTAATTCTTAGATTATTCTTTTGCATCTTTAAATTGATTTTTTCGGCTTTAAATATAAATATATTATGATTTTAAAATGTAATTTAAGTGATTACAATGCGACCTGATTTTTTTTTTTCATTTAATGAATTTCTAAAACCAGTCGATACCGGTAGGCGTGTTTTTAGAGAATTGTATTCTACGTATGTACATATATAAATTGTCGAAACATTCCTCCTCCTCCTCATCCTCCTCATCATCATCGTTGTAATTATTAAATACAGAAATTTTCCGATACACGATAACTAGAATAGTAAAAAAATGTTATTTATGCGTGGGTGTACACGCTGTACTTATGTTAATAATTATACATATTTTGTAGTCAAGCGATTGCTACAATCTATCCTCATCCCAACGTGGGCGGGCATGTGACGTCACGGTACTCGTGTCTGTCGCAAAGAACGTCGGGTAGTTGGCGTGTGGTTACAACCTGTAGTTAACATGTTCACCCGAAGGGTTGTCGGAGGGGGCGGCATCATCGGGTCGTAGGTCAAATCGTCGGTATTTAGGGGGCACTTTACGGGGCTATGCCTATAGTCTTCGTGGAAATTTTCCCGACTCCATACCTTTATTTTTTTTTTCCTTATCTGTAATTTCTACATGCCTCTCTGGACAATTTGACGAAAGTACCGCACGTTTGCCAAATTAGCTAAATTGGAACGTGTCTGATTTCTGAGAAATCGCAATTTGTCTTTTGTTTCATTATTCTATCTTTAGAATTCTCGATACTTTCTCCTTCTTTTATTTATTTATTTATTTGTGATGCAAATCTTCCGTTTGGATGTTCTGAAAAATATATATCACCTTTACTCCAAAGATTAAGAAATCTTTAAAAATATGATTTAAGTTAAAATAAGTGCATTTTAATGTACGAAAAACATTTTCCTGAAGAATTTCATTCATATTTATACATTTATTTGGCTCGTAGATTCCCTATCAAGCGCCAAATTTGCATACTTTACAGCATCTTATTTATTTATTTATTTTTAAACTTCTCATTACCATCATATTCGAATTTACAATTGTTTGAAAAAAAAAATAAATAATAAATAAATAAATTCTGTATTATAATTTATTAATTATTAAAAGTTTTAAACGTAGACATTATTTCCATAAATTTGTTTTTTTTTTTATAATCATAAAATATTTTAATTGCCATCGTAATTAATTGGTAATTAATCTTCGAAGCGTGTACATTTTGAATTATTGAAGTTGCATAAAAGGGACGTGCAATCTTGTTTAGCACGTGACATGCAAACCAATAGTGCACGAGACAATTATGACGTGGAGATGCGAATCGTTAAGCAGTGATGGATGATTGAATGCAAAAGAGATGGCAAACAACGTCTTTATTTTTACTCAAGACGTTCAAAACTGGTTTCGTCTACCCGTTTTCGAATTCGAAATTGAAATAATTTAAAAAAAAAAAGAATCAATATTCGAGAAATATCGAATTCGAAAAATAACGAAACTTAAATCGATTAATTCATTATCTTTATTTTGATGATACTCGATGATGTAAACTCGTTTTTTTGCGATTTTTTTTTAAACTTCGCTCGATTAGATGGTAATTAAAGTGATCAAAACAAGATGTCAGGTCATGATCTTTCCCTTTTTTTTTCTCACGGTTTAGTAGCATTTTGTGTTAACCTTCGGGCTACTCCTCTCTCACGAGTAACTATAGATAAGACTACAAAATGCACCAAATTATGTAACCTCTCTTCATTCTTCATAGAGAGTAAATACATCATCCATTGTATTTTTGGTATTCTTTTACTTTAAAGAAATATATCAATAACATCATCTTACAAGTTCAGTCACGTTAATAGTCGTTTATAATAATGACCTTTTATTCTTAAACGCAAAATGTTTTTGTTTACATTTTTAGAAAAGTTTAGTGTTTTAGAGCCAATATTCTATTTAAATATAATCTAATTTATAAAAGATAAAGCGTATCAATATATATTCGTATAGTTGAGTTGAATATGTAAACCACAATACACAGTTATTTTCAATAGGGATAACGTGAAAGGATAGACAAGAAAGAATGACCTAGAAAAGTTCCATAAAATATCTATATTTATTGCTTTAAACTTTATTTAAAGTCTGAAATATAGGACTTCGAGGAAGGATCTCAAATACGAATGGTTGTATTTTCGATCCTTCCTTAAAGATTTTTACATCCATTCCTCTCCTATATTTAAATCTTTTTATTTTGTTTATATGCTTGTTTTGATAATGCCCAAAATTTCATTTCCTATTTGAAAATTAGAACATATCCCAAATACTTTAAAATATTAACCTCGTTTAAAACGTTGAAATTTTTTTAGAGTAAAAAACTTGTTATTCAAATCTTATAATCTACATAAAAACACTTAGAAATATTGATTTTTACATTATTTATATATTAAATTTATTGAAAAACTACGGGCATTTATGCTCTAATTTGAAATTATAACATTATAAGAGCTATAAATATATATATATGAATTAAATAACAGGTTATTAGGAAGAAATGGATATAAATTATTCACTGCATGTATTTTACATTATAAAGTTAATGAAAATTAACTGCAGTTTTTAATAATAAGTAACGCCCAGACTTGTATATAAACTACATGTCCACCTACATAATTTCATAAACATTCATGTGATAAATGTTCTTAAAGTAAAATGAAATATTTCTATATAAAGACCTACATGAATGCATGTTACTTAGAATAGTTTAATATATATAATGAAAATTGGAAAGACGTGGGTTCGGTTCTCAAAATGGGAACCGAACTCACGTCTTTCCGATTTACACGAAATTTTCCTTTGGGTTATCTGATCTTTGTTTCTTTGGATAATTATATGGTTTACTAACGTGTCATCTGTGAATTTTTTTTTAAATATGATACATCGAGAAGGAGCCATGTTTCAAAAAGAAACATGTTTAATAAAAATATTTTATGAGAAATTGTATACTGTTAATATATTATATATTTAAAAAAGTCGTTAAGCATTGTTTAACGAGGTTTTTTTTATAGTTTTATAGTTAATTTTTATAGCAAAGGTTGTAAAATTTCGTGATTCCTCTACTGTCTAAAGGAATTGATATGATCATGATCGAGACTTTTACAAAAAAAAATATATGTCCAGGTTAACTTAATAGCAAAAATAAAAATATTAATGTCCGAGAATTAATTATTTATAGTATAAATATGCTTAGCTACTGTTTTTAGTCTGTAACTTCAGTACAGAATTCTGTTTGAAGCAATACTTTCGTATAAAAACAATGTTAATAGTTTGTTTTAGTTATTGAAATCTAGATATAAATTAAGACTTTTTTTCCATTAAAGTTATAATAAATATTTATTGCCCTGTTGCAAGAACGTAATGTAATGATTAACAAAAAAGGTTTTCTTAATAATAAATACTTAAAATAATTTTATTAAAAATAATATATTAATCAGATTAATACAAGTATACATTAATATTATACTAATGTAAGAATGTGCTTAGTTAAAATACTAATATTTTATGTAATTACTTTTAAAATTCTCCAATAAACTGTAGAATTGTGTAGAATATATTTTAAATAATTAAGTTATTTTAACACGATTAGATTGACAAGAAAGTTCTTTTAAAAAATAACCGCAATAAAATATATGTAAAATGAATTAAAATAACGAACTTGGAGCATAATTGTTTAAAAAAAAATCTTACGAACATGAGCGGTCCTTTGCTGAATATGAAAGATAAACGTTTCAAAGATTTCAAACGATAATTGGTCGAACGTTCGATGATTGATTGTCCAAGTAGGCGGAGTTTAATTACTTCAGTTGATTTTTATTTAATTCAACCAATTATCGTTAAGGTAATTAAATATTCTTTAAGATCTTTTAGGCTTTTATACCACATTTGGTAGAGGGCTGCTTTTGTTCGTAGGAATTTTTAAATTAGATTTTTAATTTATGTCTTAAAATTATTAGCATAAATAATTTTGACGTTTGGTAGAAGAAGAAAATTTTTTAAAATTGTGATTTTTATGTAAATATCCGAGAGAATGACTTGAAATGAAGAATTAGCTTACAAATTAAAATAATAATTCACTAAAAATTATTAAAACAGTGAAAATTAGCTAAAATAGACTATTAATAAATAATCAATGATATAAGAATGGTCAAAATTTCTGTTGATTTTAATTTTTTTATTAGTTTAATTTAATTATAATCAAATTAATAAAAAAATTAAATTAACATCGTGTAAACAATTGTTTTAAAATACTTTTTTTATATGTTTCTATGTGTAATTATAAAAAAATAAAGAATAAATTTTGCGTAAAGGTGTATATAGATTTTTAAAAAATATTTTCTTAAGCATGTTATAATCCTTATACAGTATAATAATATAAATTTTGCAATTGTAATAAAATCAATTTTTGTTTAAGTTAAAAAATCCTTATTAAAACCAATCGATATTTATTGAAGAAACTTTATACATTTAATTTATTGTTAAATTTTTATTAATTTGGATAATATGTGATGACATTTTTCTTAAAATTCTTAATAATATATGATTTATGATTTTAAAATGCAAGAAAATATATTATGGAATATAGGAAGAAAATTATGTGAATATGAGTGGTTCTTTGCTTGATATGAAAGACACAATGTTTTAATGATTCTCAACGATGATTGGTTAACTAGCGATTGATTGACAAAGTGGGAGGAAATAACATATTTCTTTGCAAAATATGTTATTTCTTCCCACCTTTGTTTAATTAATTTAAGATAATAAATATAAAGTATTTTTTAAATGTTTTGTTTTTTGTTAACTTTGATTATTTTTTTAAATTTTTACGGTTATATTATGATTATTTCCATAAAGGGAAAGTAACTGTGCTACCGTACTGTACAGTATATTCTATGTTGTTCTCTATGTAAACTTTTATGCATATCGAAATGCAAAAGGAGAAACAAACTATCATTTTTAAATTTGAAAATACTTTTTAATACGTTATGAAACAATAAAATTTAAAATAAATTTATATGTAATTTAAAAGAATCATTAAAAAATAATTTAGAAGTTGGATGATTTTTGACGAACCTTGTGCAAGTGTTTTTCAATCGAAAATCATAAATTGACACCAAACTTTACTTGAGTTAAAATTTATTTTATGATGTTAAGTATCTATTATTTTCCAATTCCAGCAGTTTATTGTCATAAGATCACTCTTCTTACGGGGGTTATACATGACATTTCAATAACAATTTAAATTTAAATATAATATAGCTAACAGTCTAGTTCTAATTAATAGTGATGACTACTTATCATCTTAACATAAGACGACAAGATTTTGTTTGACAATCTCAAACTGAATATCATCAATAATCGTATTTTATGAAAATACAGATACACTTGATTCTCATCCTCGAAGATTTACAACTCTTAAATTATAACACAATCGTAATTCATGACCACCTTTACGTAAACATAATATCAGGTTGTAAAGGTGACATTTTCTAGAAACGACAGGAAAACATGTTCCGATGTGGGTATATAAGTAGAGTAATCAGGGGCATTGCATCACATATTTCATGGAAATAGACGCATCAACAATGTCTGACAATACGAAACTTTCGAAACAACACATTAGCGTTATGTTGCTATATCATTTCATAAGTGGCCACAACGCAACGAAAGCTCACGATCTCATCTGCAAGGGCATTTGGCGAAGACACAGTCAACACTTTCTACAATTGATTCAAGAAATTCAAGGATGGAGATTTCTGGATTTCTTCATGGAATATCTTCAATGGAATCGCTGCCCGATTCCAGTGATGATGACGTTCTTCTGCAATTGAGAGTTGATTATCCATGGTTGACCACCAGAGAATTAGCGCAACAACTCGCGAGTGTTTCCATACATTCCAAAAATCGACAAAATCCGTAACACCACGACAACGCGCTAGCATATAGAGCAAAGATGACCTTAGAGAAGCTGGCCAGTCTGGGCCTGGGAAATTCTGCCAGCCTTACAGCCCAGACTTGGCGCCAACCGACTACCATCTATTTCGCACTCTACAGTACCGTATAGTCAATATACAGTTCAATGATAATACCCATGTGAGAATGATGCTCGAGACTTTCTTCGAAGAAAAATTCGTCATCCTATGCTGACGTTTGTTAAGGGCGCATCTTTAATTAATTTATAACGATTAATATAGGCCTAATCAGAAGAAAGAATTAATGTTTTAGAGCATATTTCCTCAATTTTTTTTTTAATTGAAGAACTGTGATTCTCTTTCTTTGATAAAAACTGTATTGAACGGGATCGCGATTCATCCATTGAAAGAATTTGTTTTAAATTCAAAAATTACTAATAATTCAAATTTACAAACTAAAACAAATTACGGATCCTTTCTCTATAATTTTATATGTTGCTTAAATAATAAAATTAAATACTTAAAGTGTTTCAATTTAAAAGAAGAAGTTTAACATAGAATCCTTTGAACCGAGGGCAAGGAGGAGGGAATACATTCATCTGGTTGTCAGTAAAATGTCAGTTAAACGGGATTCTTTCACGCTTTTCACAAAATATATTATATTCTAGAACAAAAAAAAAAAAAATAATAATAATAATAGAATTTTGTCAGAAGACTGAAATTAAAGGAATTAAATTACATTCATATAATTCGAAACGATAAAGTGAAGCGTAATATAAATATTTTATTTTGACTTACTGCTAAAGTTAAATAGTTGTAAAATAAAAATTCTACATTTGTTTTTATACTTAAAACATTTTTTATTGTCTAAAAATATTTTTAACCTTAGTTACGACCAATTCTTTGAATGAAGACATAAATGAATAGACAAGTTGAATGTCTCCGTTCAAGGCAGTTCCACGCCTATTTGATCACTCCATTCAACTTTGTTTTCTCTTCATCTTGTCATTAATTCCTCTCTGAATTTTTTACATTTTGAAAAGAAAAAAAAACACCCGAATATTCGTTTAAAAACCCACATATTTATTGATATTGTCATATTAGCGGGGTAAAATCCCTAATGACAATAACGTCTATTGATTGTTAACCTATGAAATTATAGAATTTAAATTAAATATGCTGTCATATTTATTTGAATAATTCATTTTCTGTTAGTTATTTTGAATTTTTTCCAACTAATTTCGATGTTTTTTTTACATGTTTTTAAAATTGGTGATAAATTTTGTAGTTGTTTTCTATTGAATATTTAATGAAATAATTTCAGAAAATTTTAATATTTTATTTTTTCAATGAATAAAATATCATGTAATTTTTATCTTATAAAGTTTATATCATAAATATTCTGTTAGAAAATGTGTAGATTTATTGTATTACTCTATGAATGTCGAATTTCTAATATACTATTTTATGATATTGATTGCGTATTGTTCTAATACTAAGCTTATTTACTGTATTTTATTGATTAGTAACATTGGTTTTATCTTAGAAGTTATGAATTGTATCAATAATTTTCCTAGTAATTCTTTATGGATCCTGCTAATTGTGAGGATACCGAATGTTCTATTAATACTATTATCATTAAGAATTTCTTAATTGAAACTTCCATTATTAAGTGTAAAAATGTTTACTGCAGTGATAGTACAGTACTGTATACGGCATGCGAAAATCAGATTGGAAAATGAGCTCTTCACTAATTAAATTTGGATATTCAAACCTTTGTAACTTTTCAAATTATATCTAAAGGGATATGATCTGTTAATAGTTTAAAAATTTCAAAATATCTTAGTTAAAGAAATGAAAATATTAATTGTAATCCTTGCATTAAACAGATATTTTTCTTGTGGTTTAAATATTAAAAATTATGCAAAAACCAATACAATACTCATAGGCCATTTTATGTAGGATGTTAGAAAATCTTTCCGCATTTATATGGTTAACATGTGTCAAAAACTCGATCGTTTCTGATATAAATAACCGACAAATACAGAGAGTTTGCCATTCTGTAAGATGATGCCAAGCGTGCATGGAAATGGAGGGAGGACACGTGAACATCTGTGAATATCGAGGTAAAGATGTGGCAACATTATCCTCTCTCATATATCATGACAAGTTAGTCGTGATATTAACATACAAAATTGTTAATATCTCAGAAACGGTTGAGTTTTCGACTTACGTTTACTATTCGGTAGGATGTGTGGTATTTACCATATAAATAACGAATATATCTTTAACATTCTGTGTATCGTGTCATGTTATATTATAGCATACTCCTATTTTCAATCTAAAATAAAGTCAAATGTTCAAACGTGCATAATATTATTATTTCATGTCGAAAACGGAGTTACTAGTCATCGTGCTTCAAAAAATCTAACTCTAGCAATTTATTTGTGTTATATATTAATTTATTCTATGTCTGGACAGTCAAATAGTCTTATTAAATTCATTCATATTCGTAGATTAGCGTAGACTATGCAACAGATAATAATAGAACGGTTAATCTTCTATATGTTAATTGAAAGGGGGGTTTCGGTTTGTCCGATTCAGTTTGAATAAACGGCTGGAAATAAAAATACGATTTAGATATCAAATTAGAGCTCTTACTCTGTACACGATGCCGCTAAAGAGAAATTTGTGAAAGGTACAATGGTTCAAGCGTGGCGAAGTGGCAAATATACTGTACCGGTACAGTACAATGTCAGCATCTCACCTTCTTTAGGGTGAGCATCCATGCAATTTAATTAAACAACATTGAGCTATAAAATAATATTTACTTCAAAATATGATAGTATTTTAAATTAAATTATATAACTTTTAAATATAACTCAATGTGTAAAAAGGTATCACTAATTAATTATACATATATATTATGTCTTACATATAAAAGTTTGGACTAAAGATGGTGGTTTAACTGCCATCTCTGGTCCAAATTACTTTATTATCTGGTTTTTACTTTAATTTTTTTGTGTTTTCAACTCTAAAAATTGAATATAAGTATCATTTTTTTTTACAAAGAAATGCATGTATTATTGTATGAATAATGGTATCTTCTTCAATTTCCTTTGATTCCTTCATTATATTATAATTGTAATAATCTTTAAATGAATTTTTAGCTTTTTTATTACCTTCTCAACACTAAAAACCATTTATTTAATTACTAACAAACGTTATTGTATGGGCTAAGTGATCTCATTATATATATAAATTAACTTATATGATATTTCAAGGTGTGACAAAGGCACGTTTTCTTCTTCTTGACCGTATTGTAAAGTTATGTACTAGTATATGACCGTTTATACAGCATCAGAAATGCTTGCCAAACAAGTTGTATGATAGGCTTTTAGGATAGAAAAGCACGTAACACGCACGTCAATACAATTAAATGCGTCAAATGCGTTGACAGTACGAATTAACCTTTAGACACGATTTCTTTGAAAAGATCTTTGAATTATATAATTTTATTTTGATATTTTTTGGAAAATATCCCAAAGTTTCCGTATTATATTGTCATTTATATTCTATCCATATATTTGCCCACATCATTACCCATTAAATAGCAGTTGTATTCATAGAGGATACTTAGAAGAGTGTGCAATTCGAAGTGTTAAATTATCTAAATTTTTTCATTCACGAGGTCAACGAAACTTTAATGTTTTGTTAAGTACCTGGAGATATTTTTAATGCAGTGAAAAACCTTCGTGTTTTTTCCTATGAAAATTGACTTCTAAAAACGTCAAATTCCATTAAATCTTTCAAAAAAATTAACCTGGCATTAGCAAAAATTTCTTTTTTCTACACTCAACTGGAACTAAATACATTCCATTCTTCTTCTTTTTTTTTTAAATCGCACCTATAATTTACTATTTTTTAAAATAAAATTTTTCGAATTTTAGTGAGATTCTACGTACATTCATTTATTAATATATTTAATTTTAAAATAAAATATAAAACAATTCTATATCTTTTTAGATATCGAGTCATCGAACATACTCACATCTGGCCTCAGCTTCTATACCTCGTGAGAGCTTGAAAGAAGGAGAAAATGTTGAAAGCTCAGTACCGGCACCATTTATTGTTGGGTTCTATCGCCCTGATAATAGCCTAATGGCTTATAAAGGTCAAAGGTCAAAGCAGGTTAAAGTATGTGACGTGACATACATGTCTTCACTTTACATATTCGCACAATCTCCCATCAGAAAATTATATTTATATATTAAAAATCTTATGTATCTTAATAAAGAAATAAATGGACTTCTTTTTTTTCCTTTCGACTCATTGATTAATTTGTTATGTAGCCTATTTTATTATAGGTTTAATAGATCGTTAAGCTTTTATTATAAAGGCTTATTAATTAAATTTTTTTTATGTGTAAAATTAATTAAAGTTTAAAATACAAGAATTAAGGTGGTCGTTTCTTTGATTTTTCGCATAAAATTTCTCTCCTTCAGTTGTCTCAATCCATCCAGAACGGAAGTTCACCTTTACGATCTGATTCTTACATGAAAGAGTCATCAACATCAACAGATCGCATGATTCACAATAATGTAAATTCCTACTCTACCAGACATTTACATGGTAAGTTTCAATTTTTGTTTCCATATATACAAAAAAATATACAAGATTTTCTGTATAAGAATGCTTTTCTCTAGCTAAATTAACCAGTTTATTTTAAATATAATCATTAATTTGCATTAAAAAGTATTGTTGAAGAGAATAGACCGTACGAAAATTATTTAAGAAAGAAAGTAAATATGTAAAAAAATATACTGTTAAATGGGATAAAAGTAAATAGAAAAATTGTTAATAAAGTAATAAACATGGAGAAAATGATTATTAAAGGAGAGTAAAGAGAGAAGAAAAAAGAAAAACTAATAATTTAACTATTAGTAAAGAGCGTAGTTTGAATAGAAGTTTATTGTCTTTCTGCTAAGAGACTTAAGTTAAAAAATTCCAATGATGATGACCTTTGACATTAGCTAACACATCGTGACAGTAAGGTGAACGTGTGGCTCACCCTTACTCAATAAATTGACAAAAGTGTTTTTCCTTGTATATGTAGCCATTAAGCCATCTGGGCCATCAAAGTTTCGAACATGTAGCAGAACCACTGAAGATATAAACAAGGTAATGTCTAATCATTTTGAAATCATAAAAATAACCTTATAATGCAAATATTTTTCATCTAAAAATGAATTTAATAATAAAAAACAGATGATTATTTACTGGTCTTACATATGTTTGCGTTGTATATAA
Organism: Centruroides vittatus; assembly: GCF_030686945.1. NCBI lineage: Eukaryota > Metazoa > Arthropoda > Arachnida > Scorpiones > Buthidae > Centruroides > Centruroides vittatus. Next base: position 10,981,190 of record NW_027122718.1, on the reverse strand, counting down.
CGTTATTTTGGAAGAAGTTTTATGTGTTTAGAATTGTTTACATCCTTGTTTTTACGTGTTTTTTCCTATTTATAATATTACAGGATGTTCATTCAACCATTCAGCATTCTCCCGGTCCTGTATTATCACAAGCTTTGAAACTAGAAAAGTTTCGCACTCCAGATTTCGGCAATGTTCATTCAGTAACTAGGACACACGCGTGGGTTGAACAGCAGACAGTAAGAAGTAAACTTTATAAAAAAAAAAACAAAGGAAAATTATCATGTTTTAGTTTATTTTTTAACTACATATTTTAACAGATTTCAGAGAAAAGTAACGAACATGGCTTGAAAAATATAGTTTCTGGTAACACAAATATTAAAATGGAATATAACAAAGTAAGTGATTTAAATAATTATTAGACACTTTAAATAATATCTTAACCCAAATCGTTCATTTTTAAAGGTAAATACTACATCTAAACAGCCAGAGATAAACAGGAAAATACCTCATCAGGTAATAAAAACCGAATATATTTATTGTATAATTAATTTATTATAATTTACACGGATATTTTTTGAATAATTACGTATATTTTTCCAGTTACACGAAAGCCTGGATCATTCGAATACGTTACGCCACCGTCGTATAGAAAAGTGGGTGCAATTATTTAATTTTGTTACCAGATATATATATATATATATATATAGGCCAATTTGTTTTTAAAATGTCATTGTTTTAATTGTTATTTAAAGACAAAATCTCTGTGCTCATTTCTCTCCGAAACGTGATGATGATAATGTCGAAAGTGAAAGCTTGAGGAATGCTTGCGCTAAGTGGTTTGCACGCGATGACGTGACTTCGATTCATCGACATATACCAAATAAGGTTAGCTTTGTGTGTGTGACTTTATAACGTCACTGATCTTAATTATATTATAATTAAACGTGATGATACAGCAGGGTACTTACGTTGATCTATCGCTAAACATTAAATCAAGCGAAGAACCCGATAAAGTTGTACAAAAAGAAACCATTGGAAGAACTCATCAAGAGACTTCTAAGAGGAGACATTTAGATGAAGACGAGGATAAATCGAGCTCGGAATCTGGAAGAGGTACAATGCAAAGTGGAATGACAGGACCCAAACATCATCTCGATATTAGTCTCGATTCGGATCACAGTGTGGTTACTTGGATTAAAAAAGAATCCATTCCCTGTAACCAAACGTCTCAACTCGATGCGGTTCCTCACGATTCAACGCAATCTTCTTCGATGAAGTAAGTGAATTAACGAATTTTTAAAAGAATAATTCGTCTTCTTAATGGATAATTTATAAATTAATTAATTTTTTTTAAAGACCAAAAACTGTGTCGTCGCCTCAAGATTCTAGTAACAGCGAGAGGAAAGATCGGCAGAAATCTCAACCTGTTAGGAATAGATGTCAAACGGGTCTTAAAAGTACAATAACAAGAAATTCCCATCAAAATAAAATATTTTTAAGTATGTTTTTCAGTAATAAATAGTACTAAAAGCGGAAAATTTAAGTGTAATTTAATATATATATATATATATATAGGACACGTATTAAGTCCGAATAATATTTTGTAGATGACACGGAATCTAATACAACAACAAGCATAGATTTAGAAAGTTTGACTTTAGAAGACGACGACGATGACATTTCCGCTTCAAATTATCGTGAAGATAACGGAATGTTCGTTATTAGACAACAGTTAGATGGGCTCGAAACGATGTATTCCGAGGTATTAATTGCTTCAAACTATAGTTTTCAACGTCGACCATTGGGGTCTTACGGGCTTTAAAATTCTTTTTAGATACTTCGTTTACTCGGGGTGAAGAGTCGATGTTTAAAAATGGGAAGTAGGATATCATCCCGACCAGAACATCATCACCGAAGTGGACGTTCGAGGAAGATTTATGGAAGTTTATCGTCATTAACAGGGAAGAGTTGTTCGACTCATAGAGAAAAGAGTCATTGCCACAACGAAAAACGGCGATGTAAAGAAAGCAAAAATGGGTGAGTGAAAATCTTCTATCTTAATTAAGTCAAAATACAAATTAATTTATAACATTAAACGAAAATTTTAGAAGTTCTAACCGTTGTATACAACGTTTGGAATGTCACGTTGTCAATCTGGCAAGAAACATCGCACGACTTTCGTCAGAAATAAGGTCGCAGCAATATTTATCGAGGGAATTAGACGAATTAAGGAACGACGTGACATGGGTTCGCGATCAACTGAAACTAGTTCAGTCATCTACCTCAAAAAACTTTAAAGATTGGGACACGTTTCGAACGGAAGTTTTACAGATTTTAAATCCAGGAAGAATTAGGAAATTAACTAAGTATTTGCTGTTATTTTATATTTTAAATAGAGTATACTTAGTATTAAGTACAGTACCTAAACTCGTGTGTTGACAAAGAAAAATTTCATATTTTTTACTTTATTTGTAACGTCCAAGTAAAATAATTTGAATTCTGCACAGAAGAAATACAATAGATAGTTAATGTTGCGCTTTGTTTTATGGCTTTTTCTTTCATCCTCTGTAACATTGTTTCACTTAGTTTATTGACAATTCGAAAGATCCATAAAACTGCTACTAGTCATTTTCATTAATCCTCCTTTACACGAAATGCCACAAACTCTCAATAGAATTAAATTAGTGGGATTTCTACACGTTAATTCATAAAAACTTCGCTTGGGAATCGCTCATAATTTCTGTTATTGTGTAGTATTATTACATAAGAGAATGCAGCCAACATCTGAAAACCTTACCTACAAAAACTCATTAATTTATCTTTACTAACTATTGTTTGAAATTTATATTAATTTCTTGATATAAAAAGAGAGAGAGCGAGAGAAAAAAAAACTAGTCATGAACTAGAAATTATACCTTTTAAAATTGTTGCTTAATGGGTTTGTTACGAGAATGAAAAATGACTGAGTCTATAATTTAAAAACGAAAATATGAGCCATTGATCTGCCCATTTCTAACGAATGAAGCTGTTGTGTGCTGTAAACATTTCATTTACATAAGTTAGTGGAGTTTCTCCTTTAACTTAATGACTATTATCTTTGTGCAGTAACGCCTATCTTTTTGGTACTTGTAACCACACCCGGGTTAAAGCCTACCTACCATTCATGTGCTAACTCTATGGGTGTGCGAAAAATGGTTGTTATTATTTAATATATTGTCTTTGATAATGGATGAAAATATAGTAGGACCCTACGACCTATAAATTCTTTCTATTTATAAGTTTTATATATATTCCTATAAACTTTTAAGAACAATAAAAAGTATAAATTTGAAAAAAAATAACGAATAACCCATTATTTAATGCAGAAGTTGAAGATATTTACTTGAAAATTGGAATAAAAGTGATTTTTTTTTAGCACTTTTACGCTATAAAATATGTGAAAAGTGTGGAAATTTATCAATTTAAACATAAAAATGTACGATATTTATATAACAATTTAATATAAAACTCATATTTTTAAAAAAATCCAGCAACGAGTTGTTTAACTTTTCCGGGAAGAACTGCGTGTGGCGCCATCTGTTATGATATTTTATACTAAAAAGCTTTATATTTTTTTTTTAAATTATTGTAAAATGACAAAAAGCTTAATTTTGAGGATAGGGATGGGTTTTATATATATATATTTAAAAAACTGTAAATGCTAATAACGAGTAAAATCATTATGTCCGATTCCACTCGAGATATAAGACGTGACCCACACACTACATTTCTACCCCTCGACCTTTAACACCCAAAATTTTGCAGGGAAGTTTGTGTATTAGAGGAATTGATGCTATTAAATTTTGGTGATTAAAGGTCGAGGGGGGAGATAAAGGGGATCGTGTGTATCTCCAGTAGGGTCGGACTTAATGACGATTTTATCGTTATTAACATTTACTATTTTTTTTTTAATGTCATAACAGATGGCGCCACCAAACGTTGCCGGAAAAGTTAAGCAACTTATTACTGGAATTTTTTTTAATATACTGAATTAGTAAAAAAAACAAATGCAATAACAAAATTCCGTTCTCACCATCTTGAAGAAAATGGCGTCGTGGGCTGTTTTCGAGTAATTTCTCGGCCGATTTCGACCCCGATATTGTATAAATATTAAAAACAAAAGTGACATAAAGGATAAACTGCTATATGTAACATTCATTACCATGGTAATTTCGATTTTATAAACTATACAATGATGACAGTTTCTACTGTACATTCGAGTAGTTAAAATGATAAAATTAGATAAGTACCGTCGATTAGAATATAAAAATGTTTTAAATTAACGAATTACTTTATACCATTAAAAACGCCATGCCTAACAAATTAGTCTTTTGGTGTTTCTTTGTATTATCTTCAGTCTAAGACACACGTGAAACATCCAATAGTAGCTTACGTTATTACCTAGTGACAAACGGTATAAAAAGTTATTAATTAACACATTTAATAGAATATACTACCATAAGGCATATTATTAAATGTGTTAATTCCCCGAAAGAACTGAAGTGGTTTCTTCTTGTATGCGTACAGCCCTTTTGCTAATGCTTTCAATGTCTCCAGCATTGATCTTCCTTATACAGATTCTTCCATCTTGCTTGCCACTTCATGTTTATATATATATATAATTGACGTTTATTGATGTAAATAGGATTAGGCGTATTTATTATAAATAATTATATTTAACATTACAATATATATATATATATATAAAAGCCTTATAATTCTTTAGATTCTTCGGTGCCGAACCACCTCTACTTCGCCAGTTTTTGAAGAGATTAGGTTATGAAGTAAGTATTAAATTGAAAATATATAGGGCATATTTCATGAAATTTACGAAAAATATTTGAAAATTTCACGTGTTTTAAATAAATTTTTTTTAAAAGAAATACGCTCCGAATTTTGAAACGGAAAAAATCGGAATAATGGAACTTCCGTACCTGAACGAAGAAAAACTACAAAAATTAGGTATACCAATGGGTCCTCGAATTCGTATATTACAAGAAGCTCATTTTACATTTCATCAAAACGATTTAAAGATATACATTGTATAAAAAAAAGCATTTTTTTTTATATTTCTTGCGTGTTCAATAGTCATAGAGACAAGCTCAAATATATACGATTGACACGCAAATATTTTGTATTTATCTTTAAAAAATAATATTAATACTATAAAACATATTTTGTATATTATGTTTTATTTTTAAAATAATAAAAATCGAATATTTTTTATTAATTATATTTCTGTTTACGTAATTTCTTTTATTATTTAAGTAAATAGCGTTTTTTTTAAATAATACTATCTATACATGAATATTTTTAAAAATTAATTATACATTTAAATAATAAAAAAAAAATTAATTTTACGACAGATTTTATGGGAATTACATTAAAAATATACTTTATTTTTTAATTTAAAAATTAAAATTCTAAGGAAAAAGAAGGTGTAAAAACAAAGGAAGTGGATAATTATCTTACTTCCCATCCGCATCATGCTTTATCTCTGATAAACAGACTTTTCTTTTTTCCCGGAAATTAAGATTAAAAAAAATTCTTATTTTATATATAAAAAACCTTCAAAACTTTACCTTATAATTCATTAAATAATCGTCAACCGTAAGAAGAATGTCGGTGAAGGTTTTTATATTTGTTTTAATTATGATAAGCACCGATGGACGTGGTAAGTATTTAGTTTTATATCTATCATTGTAGTTTAAATATCTTTATTCTACATTAAAATATTGTTATTTAGTACTAGATGGATGTAGAGAAGATGAAGTACATTCCTTTTGCGGTCCTTCTTGTCCTCCATCTTGCTTAAATGTTTTTAAGGAGGGGATCGTTTGCAGCACCGATTGTGTCGTTGGATGTTTCTGTAAAGATGGATTAGTAAGAAATCGAGAAGGAAATTGTATCCCTGCCATAAATTGTTAACATTCTCCTTGAAGCAAAGATGAGTCTTCTTTTTTTTATTGTATCTTCTCACATGAAAATTAAAGCGAGTTTTTCTTTATTCAGAATTGTCATCGACACCATTTACTTCATTTTTTAAAATAATAATATTCATTAAAAACATAAAAATTAAATTGTTTTTTTTTTAATATTCATCTAGCTATACACCAACCAGGTGAAAATACCCCATTCCAATAAATGGGATCGCCATTTGGATCGTCTTTTGGGTCATCTGCATGAATCATTTCTCTGCTATATTCTATTATTTTTGTCTTTAACAATTCCACTACTTTAGGTAAGGTTGCACCTAAATTATTCCTTTCTGTTGGATCCTCTGTAAACATATTTTATAATTAATTCAAATTATTTTCAATTGAATCGATGTTATAATTTATAATTGAATCACTCGCTTACCTTTAATATTAAACAATCTTATAGCTGATACAATGGATTTTGTAGATAAATTACATGATTTAATATGCTCATTCTGTCTGGGAGGTGGTATCCATCCACTAGGATTCCCTGGATGTCCCCAAATTAATTTATAATCTCCAACTCTAAAGTGTTTAAAATAGTAAAAAAAAAAATAAAGAATTTTATGTGTTGAATTCTTAGATTTACCTGATAGCAGCACGTCGATGAGAATTATCGAATATGTTATATATAAATTCACTTCTGGCTGAAGGACCGTCATTATTGATAACATCCCATTGATTAACGCCATCAATTTTATTATTCACTGAGCAAAAATAATGCAAAAAATTAAAAAATAAAGAATATTATGTTTAGTTTTAATATTTTAATTGAGATTTATATAATTAAAAAAAAGGAACCTTTAGAAGAACCTGCCAAATGTAAGATTGTAGGATACCAATCTACAGCGTGTATAATTCTGGAAAATAAGACTTTTTTTAAAGAAATATTTTTTATTTTATATAAATAAAAAGCTTTTATTGTGATTAAAGGATATTTACTTTGTATTTACGTAACGTTTTTTTAGAAGATTAGGGCTATAAACAAAGGCAGGTCCACGAGTTCCTCCTTCCCACAAAGTACCTTTATTACCTCTCAAAGGCCAATTATTGCCTCCAGCTTTAGTTTGTCCTCCGTTCTAAATTGATTTTTTGATAATAAACACAATTGTTTTATGTATTTTTATGTATTTCAATCAAAAATCTTAAATAATCTCTTACATCGGTTGTAAAAATGATTACTGAATTGTTGAAAAATCCATATTTTTTTAGAGAAGTGATTATCTTTCCAACTGCATCATCCATTGCACTTACCATTCCTATTAAAACAACGATATAATTTTTAAGATCATAAAATTAAGGCACAAGATATAAAAAGAAAGATATTAAAACACAGAATGCTGTGAGGTGAAGTACCATTTACAGGCGCTTCTGACGATATCACAATTAATAAATTAAAATAATATAACAAGTATTAATAAAAATTTATTATTTTTAGTATTAAAAAGTATAAAAAAGTACTAAAAGTATTGTGACATAATAATAATAATTATTATTATTATTAAAACATCACCACAATATTTTCTTCTGTTATTATTCTTGATATTCCTATACAAATCTTCCCATCTTTTAGGAACCTAGAAATAGGATTTTAAATAAAACTTTAACATGAAGAGATAAAATAAAACATAACTTATAAAACTTAAATTATTTTTAATTCATAAAATCATTTATTTACCTGTAAAGGTGCATGAACTGATTGAAAAGGTAAATATAAAAACAAAGGGTTTTTTGGATCAGATTTTGATAATATTTCATTAACTGTTTTTGCAAAAACTAACTGAAAAAAAAAATAAATAAATAATTTTTAAACGTTTTAGAAATTAAATTGTAATAAAAGAAATTTTTTAAAAATTCATTCTTACTGGAGAATAAACTCCATTATAGTTTTTAGCCGGATGCGTATCATTTCGGAAATCTAAATAATATTCTGCATTTCTCCCTGAAATAAATCATAATCTACATTAATTATACTTAAAATATAGATATAACTTTATAAATTTATTATTTACATGGTGTATTTTTTAAGCTTTTGTCATTAATAATCCAGCTATGAGTATAATAATCTTCTGCTCCTCCATAATATCCGAAAAATGTATCAAAGCCACGATAAGTTGGTGTATATGACCAATTACAATAACCCAGATGCCATCTAGAAGAATCATTTTTAAGAATGTATTACATATTTTTATGATCTGGTAATAAAATAATTTCTAAAAATTAAAAAAAGACAAGGAAAATTAATGATAATTTTTTTTTTATTTTACAAAATAAAATAAAACATTCGTAGGACATGTTATTTTAATTATTTTTCTACCCCAGGAGGTAAAATTTCATGATTCTGTTCTGTAACTATTTAACCACATGGGGATAATTTAATTTTAACTGAAATATTCTGGGATGAGGAGGAGTAATGAACTTATACACAAACATTAATCTTCATTGTTATTATATCCTGAAAAACTTTTATGATATTAAATCAATAAAATTAAATATAAAAATTAATCTTCTTTATAAATTTTTATTTCTTTCTCTCATAATTATAAAAGAAAGAAAGAAAAAAAAAAACACTTACTTTCCAACTATATGTGTAGAATAGCCTAAACTTTTCAATTTTTCAGGTAGAAGAGTAAAGTTAATGGATAATCCTGTTGGTTCTAAATAATCAATAACTGAATTCTAACAAAATAAATTAGTAATTTAATTATAAAATATTAAATTATTTACAGAAATAAATAAATTTATTTACTTGTCTTCCAACTTTAAAAGGATAATAACCAGACATAAAAGCAGTTCTTGATCTATTTAATTATTTAAAAATTTTATTTAATAATTAATACGTGTGTAAAATAAATAAAATTTACTTTCAAATGCTTTTAAATTTTTTATGTTTTTATTAATAAAAAATATTATTATTATTATTATTTTTAAATTGAACTTTTAAACATGAAAAAGTGATGAGGATGAGAAGATGCTCATTCTCATCCTTTTCATCATTTAATAAGGAAAAATTTTTAAGGGTTATTATAATATAAATTAAGTCTTTTTTTTAATACATACGAATTAATTTAAATTTAAATATTTTTGTTGAATTTTGGCTATATTTGAGCATTTTACTCTAAAAATATTCACTCACGGAGTACAAACGGGTTGAACGTATGACTGATTAAGTATAACTCCTTCTCTTGCCAAATTTCCCAAATTTGGTGTTAGCATTTCCGGATTATGCCAGCTGACATCGTTCCAACCTAAAATTTAAAGTATTTAAATTTAAAAATATAAAATTATTAATAATAGTTAATGAACAATTATCACACCAGATGGCGACACGCTAAACTTACAACGCCATTTTTAAAATACAATTTAAAATTTTAAAAATACTTCAAAAATTTATTAATAAAATAAAAGTCAATTAATAAGTTATTACTTTATAAAATTACGAAATAAATTAATTATATTTAATTAAACTATTTTGCTTATCATTGACACGATTTTAATGTATAAAAATACGATTATTCTACAAAAATCGATAAAGAAAGTAGGCTAAAAGAAAGTACAAGTAATAATTTTTTTTTTTTTTATATTGAGAATGTATTAATTAAATAACTTACCGAGGTCATCGGCGACAATAAAAATAATATGTGGCTTAAAGGTTAATGATGCCGTAAGTGTCACAATTGTAAGCAATATTAAGAGCTTAAACATGGTTAAGAATTCATTGATAGTCGATACACTTCACTTCATTGGCATTCAAAGCAAAGAGATGCACTTCATTCTCTTTCGTCTGCAAACGTGACGTCACTTACCGCTTTCACGATAGTGGTCTTATCGATAACACGATTCTTCTATATATAAGTATATACAGTATAAATGAAACCATTCGGGGAATGTTTTTAAATATTTAAAAAGAACTAATAAACTGTATAATTTAATAATTTTACAAATTTAAAACAACCAATAAGCAACATCAATTAACAAATTTTTAAATTTAAAACAACCAATAAGGATCATCTACTGTAATTTTTAAATTTAAAACAACCAATAAGGATCATCTACTGTAATTTTTAAAATTTAAAACAACTGATATGCACATCTATTGGTTGCTTTTATGTATTTAAAAATTAATAATAGCATTTATAAATTTTTAATTATTTAAATATTCTATAATTTTTATACCCCGTTTTTTATATGATTTAAATTTAAAGTGTCGTCTATATATATATAATTTGTAAAATATTTAATTATATATAGACTCTGAACTTTACGGTTAACATTTTTATCTAAACATAAACAAAATGGATAAATATTATATTATCAATAATATAAACAGTATAGAAAAGCATACTTTTTCCTTCATTTATTATATAAAATATTCTTAAAGTATATAATATACATCTTTAGTAAATAAGTATAAATATATATATATAGTCGAACCTCTAATAACGGACACCTCTAAATAACGGCCATTTTTTATGTTCCCATCGATGGCCGTTGTTCACAGGTTTGACACAGTGTTTTAATACACTGTGTGTTAAAACACAGTGTATTAAAACATGCGCCAATGTTTACCACGTTCTACTTTATTTATTCAATACTTCATTGAAGTTAAACACGTGATAATCACGAAAAATTCTTAACAATTTTTCGTACTAAATAAATATATAAATTGATCATTTAATTTTTAAATATTATTTATTTATCGGTGGTTTGAAGCGGGTTTTACAGGCCTATATATATATACGATTCCAATGATTATAAACTGTGTATCACGCGAATTATCCACGTACACGCTACTTAGAAATATCAATTTATTCCTGTTTTGTCACGCGAATAGATAAAAATTTCATTAAATTTCGTATATAAAATTCATAATCTAACGTGACAAAATGGTGTCATTTATCAATGACCAGTGATTTTTTAAAGAATATTATCCGAAAATGTGTGAAAATGTATCTCCATACTTTCCAACGAATCCAAGATGGCCGAAGTGTAGCGATTTGTGTAATTTGATAGGCTTTAGATACTATTCTACGTGTTTAATGATTTGCACGATTAAATTAATTATTGAAATTTCAATTAATTTATCTTATAAATTCATCAAAACGGGAGCTTATTGAAAATTTAATCGTTAATTTCGCAAGGGATAACGACCGAAAACAGTGCTGTGAATGGTAAAGATCTCTTTATATAATATATACACACATTTTAAAATTAATTATATAAGAATATATTTATTTTAATGGTTAAATAATATGTTTTTTATTATTATTATTTTTTAAAGATTAGATATTTTATGAAAAAACAATTTGATAAAAATGAAAGAGCATTGTCTGATAAACTAACGAAACGTGATCCAAATATATGTTTTAATCTCTAATCAAATATTGTAGCTTATTGATTTGAATTGCACTATCATCAGGGTTAATGTAACCCTTGGTGCCAAGATGGCGGCTCGTCTCTGATTCCAGCTAGGAAACAGTGGGACACACGTTCTAACCTAACCTAACCTAACCTATTCTAATAATTTGGTTGCTAATAATTATGGTAATTTATTAGAATAGGTTAGGTTAGGTTAGAACGTGCGTCCCACTGTTTCCTTACTGGAATCAGAGACGAGCCGCCATCTTGGCATCAAGGGTTACATTGACCATAAAATCGGAATATTATATGACTTAATTCAAGATTTAGAACATGTTTTCTTTAATTATTATTTGTAAAATAGAAAGAACACCGTTTGTAATTTAATACACGTTGTATTAAATATATCTGTTCACGCATAAAACAGATATTAGACACATAGACCGTGATTCTATTGGATCTCATTGTACAACACGGGATGAATTTCAGGATTTTTATCTCCTCTTCGACTAATCAAGCATACTATCCCGTATAATATTACAAATTTACAGATTTATTAGTATCTAAATGCAAATTTGTATGCATGGTTGGTCGAGGAGGGGATAAAATTCCCGAAATTTATCCCAAGTTTTAGATACTATAAAGTGCTTACATGTCTGGTTTCTGTTTTATGCATGACGGAATATGTTTCAAACATATTTTCTGTTACCAATGTTTAGATAATGGAGAAAAATACGTAAATAAATGAAGACATGGAAGTTTTTCTTAATTGTTTTTAAAATTAGCACAATTATTTCACAACAAACAATACCCGAGCAATTTCTTCGGTATTGTACTACCAGTGAAATTGCCTGAGATACCTGGCATCTGCACCGTAACTGGTGGCAATTTCCAAAAGAAAACCAACTGGATATTTGATATTCTGTTACGTTCATACTTTATACAATTCTCGGATTGTATACATTAGAGCGAGAATTGAATGAATGTGTTGGCAAGTGAGATTATATCGGGTTGATTGTGCTGCGAAGATGTTTATTATGCTTTTAATATGTGTAAATAAATATATATACAACTAAAAAATAAAATAAAACAGGTATAAATATAATAATTATTAATTCCGTAGGCATTTTATCGTATAGTTTTGTTATCAAAAGGATCTATTTATTTTTAATCACACAATATATATATTCTCATGAAATGAATATTGTAACGTAATTAAAAATGAAATAATTTCGTAAATAAACCGATTCCAGTCTCAATAATTAATTAATATATTCGGAGAAATCAGGAAGGTGTAGGTTATGTTCCCATAAATAAAAAAATGCTATCTTCGTTACAATAGAATTAGGCTAATTTTTAAGGCTGACGTTTATAAATTTATTTAATTTAAATATATACGTAAACTAATGATCGCAGTCTACAGATTAACGTTAAATTGTGTTAAAATTAAGTTATATAATCAATTTATTTGGTGTTTCTATACGATAATCTCTTAGACACTCCTCAGTAGAATTACGTCCGAAAGAAAGATTGCTGCTTATTAATATACGAAACAACTATTTCTGCACATAAAAGTCTATATATTCGTCAAATCGATACACTCGTGACATAAATCCAATGAATCTTTACACTTCCTGCAGCCAATTTATCTTTATTTTCTTTTGCTATCCATATTTATCTATCTGTTTTTCTTGTTTGCATCACTTACTCGGTTAATATTGTCATAGGACCGAACTTATATGAAAGTTTATTGCTGTTTGAATAAAATAATTATTATAAAATATCAAAATTAAGAGATAATGAAGATAGAAAACTCATTCGAATGTTTATATGCTGTATTTTTAGGAGGATGACTAAAGAATATTTAATAAACGTTTAATCAATGTACAATAAATGATGTAAACACGCTTATATTTTCTTTTCTAATAATAAAAATAATTAAACTCAAAGCAACAGTATTCGTTTTACGTGTTTATACGTTTAAGTTATACAAAATGAGCGAAAAATTATACAGATTTGCGTTGGAAATAAGAAACTAGAAACATTACTCTCGTTTACGAAGTTAATACAAATTTATGATATGGAGGAGACACATTACGGCCATTTTTCACAGCTTTTATATCAAATTGATATTTAAATTCTATCCTTATTATCTTTAGAAATATATAACGTATTTTACTTCAAAATTTCTGACTTAGGGGGCCATCCATTAAGTAAAGGAGAATCGAGAAAAGTATATCACTGCGAACGATAGTAGGAGGGGGGTACTGTACTGTACAGGCATTGTCTACGTGGAATTTTTTAGTGGCATACGAATTTGTTCATCTTTAATAGTCTTTAATAAACTATCAATTAGAAAATATTAGCCTAACTGTTTTCCATTTCTTCCATGCTAGGGAAATCCACGAACTATTGTATACGTGCAGAAGCTGGCCAAAAACTCCCCCTCTTAATTACGTATACAATAGTTGATGGACCCTCCTGGTATGGAAGGAATACAACGCTTTTCGAGCCCCCGTCTAACATTGTACACAACAGACGACCCCTTATATTAAAAAAAAAAATTTAAGGTTAATGTAACTCTTGGTGCCAAGATGGCGTTTCGTCTCTGATTTCAGCAAGGAAACAGTGGAACGCACGTTTTAACCTAACCTATTCTAATAATTTGGTTGCTAATAATTATGGTAATTTATTAGAATAGGTTAGGTTAGGTTAGAACGTGTGTCCCACTGTTTCCTTGCTGGAATCAGAGACGAGCCGCCATCTTGGCACCAAGGATTACATTAACCAAAATTAAAAACCTTTATTTTCTTTTTTTTTCGTTTGGGCATTTGATATTTTGAAAAGTTTTTCTCAAGTTATGAGAAAAATAAGCTTTGAAAAATTTTTCTCACGTCATTCGCTTCACTTCCATTTACTTCAACTCCAATTCCCAAGATTTGTCCCGAAAGATAATTCATATCAGCTGTGTCTGGCGATACTTATCTCATCTAACATTTTTTTTTCTCTTATCGTAAAGTTTTATCTGTAAAATATTTGGTTCCATATATTAAACTCCAAGGAAAAATATAAGCTGTTAAAATAAAATTAAAAAAGAAAAGGTATAATATTGTTAAACATATTTATCAGTAAAATATACTCCATTTATAGAAAGATGTATAACATTTTAAGAGTCAGAAATATGAAAAAATCTATTCTAATTTAGTTAAATTAACTTGTTTAAAATCTTAATAACGTTTGTCGGTACTAAAATTTAATTCATTCCGCTTCTGTTATTCTTTCTTCCTTCTAAATCCTGTTTCTTAATGCTTACTTCCATTATGCAAAGGAGAAATGCCACCTCGATTTACCATTGTCTAATGCCAATAATGCCAGTATATTATTTAAAAATGGGACTGTGATAACGTCAAGTTTAAGGACACAGAAATTATACGAAAAATGGATAAGAGAGGTATTGTATTTTTTAATTGATATTCATTGTACTATACCTTCAACTTAAAAGGATGTTTTAGAAAATAGGAAAGGTTGGGAATCTTGTCAGTTGTCCGCAGAAGACAGTGTCTGTTTAATTAAATAAAAATTACATCAATAGTTTTACACGATGATGTATGATGAAGTATGATGCACAGGTGCAAGGCACTACTAATTTGAGGTGGAGAGCGTATATTTTAAATTAATAACGTGATTAAAAATTGCAGCCCCAATAAATAATTGCTGATTAATATATATTTATTAGTGAATTATTTCTTTATATAGATCCTACATATTATTTTTATATTTTATTATAGAAGAATGTAAAAAAAATTCTTTTTGTTATTCAATAAATTATGCAAAATTACAATATAATATATAAAAGATCATATGTTTTAAATAGTCTGTATGTTTATCTGTAATTATTTGATAAATATATAGAAAACTGTTTAAAAATGAATTTTCCTAATATTTATAGGGTATTTTCATTAAAGCTTAACATACATATTTAATGCTTTGACTGATAGAGATAAGACATTGTTCTCTAGAAAATATTAGTTCATAATAACATGAATATTCACAATTTTTATGGTCATTCTTATATAAAAAAAAAAAACAGAAAAAATTGAATTATTTCAATGTTTTCTAATTTATTATTAGTAAAATTATTGTATAAATTAAACAGAATTTCATATTATTCATGATAAGTTTGTATATTCATATGTAGTGTTCTATGGCTGGACTGGACTTAGACTTGTTGTAGTCTGCTATAACATATAACAGGCCCTTCTCTCCTATCCAATAATGTAATAATGCGAGGCCCTAAGCTGTTGAATCATAAAACCAGGCCCTAATCTTCAGCTTGTTTAGCTTATGTATAAATTCTATAGAATCAAGTAAAGAAAAATGTATTTTTAATGTTTGTCAGGTAAATAAAAGAAGAATAAATTAAAAATTTAATAACGTTATCCACCGGAATCAACGACTTGTGATATCATCTGTTTAAATCATACTTTATTCGAGACAATAAAAATGATGAATTCATTTTATTGACTTTTTAATAATGAAAATGCAAATCTTTAAATCATAAAAAAATTCATCTTAAAATGATTTTAGAAATAAATAATTTAATCAAAATAATAAAATGAAGAATTTCTTACTGAAAGTCCAGGAATACAACATGAAATTAAGACTGGTACCTCTAAATATAGCCAATATTTAATATAATTTTTATTATATTTAAAAAAAAATAATAACATTTTCCATTCAGATGGATATAATTATAATAAATCTTCATTTAATATAATTATATTTAGATTCTGTTAATGTTAATGACACAATTAACATCTCTATTATAAAGATTTATTTAAAAAAAATAAAAATAACATAATAAAATATTAAAATTCTCAATTCTTAAAGCATTTTTAAGTCCTAGAACAGTTGTTACTTTAGCATTTAATAATAGTTATAAAATTGATGGCATGTAAAAAGTATATTAAATTTGCATGTTGATTATCAATTTTTCTGAATTTAAAATTGGAAAGGGTATTTAATTATGATTAAGTTTAATTTTATAGTTCTTAAAAAGCATTGTTCTAATGATTCAATTTATCTGTTATCTCTACATTCACCACCTGCCCGAAGTACAACAGCTTACCTTTTGTATAAAAGGCCAGGTGAAACCATGTGAAAGTTTAATTTGATATAAAATTTTTACAACATTATATATTTGATATTTTATATTTTAGAATATTTTATTTAAAAAAGTTTTATATATTTTTTTTCAATAAAGAAAAGAATATTTAACTAAGTAAACATTTTTTAGCCATTAGATAAACATTAAAAGGTAACAATTTCACCACTTAAAAAAAATTCCATCTCGGTTAATAAATATATAAGCGAGTTGTATTCGAAAATCACCATCCGTTATATAATTACCCAAATGCATTACATATTTTATCAAGAAGAAAGCTTTGAATAAAGGCTTTTTCTTTTCAAATTCTTTATTAATGCTTGACTTGCTCCACTTTAATGTGTGATTATTGGATATAAAGAAAACACTTGTATTCACTTCCTATTGTAGCTACTAAAATCTCCAATTACTATTTTATTATATTGCTACACTCTTCATGATTATTTTCTAAAGAATATGTTAATAAAGCTTTTAACAAATGTTTTTAGTTAAAAAAAATAATAAGGCTATGATTTAAAATATTTAATAATAAATGATTGTAAAAAAAGTTAAAATAATTTAATTACTTATTTTTTAAACTAAATGATTATATTTAATTTATAATTTTTAGTAATTAAATAAATTTAAAATTTTAAATATGTTTACATTAAATTGTTATATAGCTAGATAAATTATTATTTTATAATAATTAAATTATTAAAGGAAAGAGTTGAAAATTTTATTATAATTATTCTTGTATATCTTAAAATGATATATTCACCTGTTTATTAATGCCATCTTACGGAAAATTTACCAATTAGAGGGATATAAATAATCCTTATATTAGATAAATATTAAGTGACCGTTGGGAATTTTTGAATGTTAAGATCTGCGAATTTTTAATTAAAGTCATTTCGAATTAGACAATGTTCTCTGCTCTAAAAATAGTTACAATTCTCTTAGTGAAGGGAAGAGTTGAGATTTCTAAGAGAAAATCTGGACGTTTGCCATCATTTTTTCGTTTTTGAGTAGTTAATAAAGGCTTTTAAATACCATTGGAGAAGCTTTTCAATCTGTGTAAACAGATGTAAAGAAAGTTTTATATGCATTATCTTCTCTCGATTTTGTTCAATTGTTAAAACAAACGCTTATTTAATATGAGTTTACTGAGCTGTAGCATCCTTAGAACTGCATCCGGCTCCTCGGAACGACCATTGACCTCAGAATAACCAATCGATAGCCCATCTTCCGAAGGGAACTGATAGATTGGATGTGTCAGCACCCAAACTTCTCTTTTTCGATTGTACAAGTAGATGAACTTCCAATTCACCTTTTCATGTTGAGTCCTTTACCATGACCTAGAGAAGAACTGACATCGATCGATGATCCAAACCCACCCATGTCGATCTGACACGTTTGTGGATGTTGAATACTCCACATCCTGTCAATAGTAATTCGTTTACGTCTATCCCTCCTCATTTATTCCTACTACAATAACCTTAACTCTACTAGAAACAGTTAAAAATCGAATATTAAATAAAGATCAGATAATTAAATCGATTCTAAAATTGAAAACAGCAACATCTCCCTTATTTTCATCAATCTGTCGTCGCCGGAGCTTGCTCCCGAAATGGTGTTTTCACTGCATAATCATCGAGTTATACAGGAAAGCCGTCTTTACCGGGATTACCATTTCTTTAATATAAAGATGAAATTTAAATAAATTTTTCAGTTTTCATCGCGTATTTCATTGTAATGGTAACCATAGCAACCATTTCATCATCAGGGACATCCACTAGAGGAGCTACAATCGCTACCTTTTCCTCACAGAATTTGGGCTAGCAGACCACGGCGTGACTCTTCTTAGCTGATATTCTAGACAATTTTTTTATTTTTTTTAAGTGACCTTTGATCATATTTTTGAGTTTTTATCAATCGAAAGATCCTAGAAGCGTGCCCATAACAAAATATGCACTTCTGATTTTAATTTATCAATCATTTTTTTGTGCCGAGGAGCAGGGAGATTGGATTGATGTATCATAATATCAGGTACCGATTGGACTGCGACTTCATCATTGAATCATATTCTCTACGGAAGCATTAGGTCAGGTAAGAAAATAAATGAATTTCTGCATTACTTGTTTAGTAAATGCTGTTATCATTAATAAAATATATCGAGATTTGCAAGCGCATAACATTTTCCGTCATGCAAAAGTCATATCGTGAATGCATTTACGCATATCCTACAGGAAGGAAGAAAAAGAAAAGAAAAAAAATCACATCAATAAAATGCTAATAACGGCATCAAAATATCACATTTTATTAATAAAATAAAGCATATTTCGGATAAATATATTTGTTTAAAGCCTTGGTAATCGCTATTTTTAAATAAATAAAGGCGAAGATCGTCGCTTTCACCATTTGGAAAATTGATAAATCTTAAGGTTTGGCAATAAAATGTTGTTATGCAACATTAACTGCGAGAAAGTATTCTTAATTGCGAATCGTATAAACCGATCCCTCTTAAGGTTAAAATCTTATGAAGGTCATCGACATCTCAACTGGTGTCGTTTACCGTCGCTATAGCAACCAAAGATGCGGAGGAGAACAAACGATCGATAATTCGGGATGTTACAAATAATACAGAGAGTGAACCGCAGTCGGAGTAGTACCGAAAACTGCCACCGGCGGAGCCACTTAACGCGATGTCGTCTTAAGATCCTCCAACAGTTTCGAAGAGACAATTGAATTTTTAAGCATCCTTGCTGAAAAAATGCCTTTTTTAAAAAAAAAGTATTAAATGTCATTATTTATATTTAAATAAGGAAAATAATAACTTGAATAAGATGAAGAATTTGTGTTTAATAAATTTAGAAATAGAATTATTTTAGATAAAAACTTTGCTTAATTATAAATCATTTTTCGCCATTTTTTTTAAAAAAATATACTTAATATACTGGAATTTTAAAGGGGAGAAAGAATTATTCTAGTTGTGTCATTTCTCATTAGATGTCGCCACTTTGATTTTCGTCACGTGACAGGTGACGCATCTCTTTGTCCATCCTCTTTCTGCTCCTCCTTCACAGATTTATCCAAAGCAGATGTTCAAACAGGGATTAATTTATGGCAAGACAATCCCGTTTGGAAATTTTAAAACACCATCTCGACACGTTAAATTCGAGCATCTTACAGTAAAGAAAAGAATTTAAAAGATGCTCGAACTTTAGTTAAACGCGAAATCGCGTATCGTTTGATAAAAATCGGAGTTTCCACGGGAGCGTGCATTTTATTATCTACGAAAAAAAAAAAAAAACGATTGAAAAATGCTTAAATAAAAAATTAATTTTCGTCAATTGTTTAACTGTAAATGTCACAATTTGATAGAATGAAAATCACCTCGGCGACGGTTGTCAAGGTGCACGTCTACTTCACAGAACGGGGAGGGGAAAGCAGAATGGAGGTGGAGAAATCGACCCGACGTCCGCAGATGACGTCAGCAGCTGGATGATGCTTAGTGTGAGCGAGGTAGACAAAAGGTCCAGTTAGGGGTTTACGTTTTAGGCCTACGTACGATTCGGGATGCAATATGCTCTCTTACAAATTACATAAGGCTACAAGATAATGGAAAGAGTAGAAGCAAAGGTAAGATAGGAATGATTTTTTTTACAATCCCCATCGATACGTGATGCTTAAATGATCTCGCACATGTTTTATTTAATTTAAACTTTATCATTTAGAAATAATTTATATAATTGTATAAATTATTAGAGACGAGAGAAAATAGTTGGGGGTAGTACATATTGGATAGGTATAGATAGTGTATAGATAGGTCATGGTGAAGAGTGAGTCATCCAAGAAAATTTCGATCGATAGGTCGATTGTAATACTTCGGAAAGTAAAACAATTGTAAGAGTAATACATCAAAATCAACATAAATATCGGAAATTCCTCGATAGAATTTCCTCCTTTGCTGCAAGCGATGATGTTGCTACTCCTCATCCTCCGGGTATCGGCGAGATGCTGCTGCTCTCAAGAAAATTCTTACGGAGTACTCGATTTATTCGCGCTTAATTAGATTTTTCAAAAATATTTCCGGATTAATATCGATTCTTTTGCTCTCTCGACATATTTTAGTCTGCATTTCAAAAGTAGTGATTCGTGATTGGAATTTTTTACACGCTTAACCACGTGATTTTCCACCACGTTCCTTAGATTTATCGTAGTTGATCTCCGGCTTCATTTTCCAATTTAACTATGGACTTTTTATTTTAAAAAAATAAGAGAATTATGTTAAGCAGGGATAGCTTTTTTAGCAAACGATACGCATTGCCATAACATTTGGTTACCTCGGCAACTGTCAGATAATATCTTGAAGGAGACTTCTTCTAAATCAATGAAAGGATAACCTAAGTTAAAACAATATTTTTCGTATTTTAATTAAGCTTATTAAAACAATTTTTATCGCAGTCGATAGCATAATAAATATTTAATTTTCATACAAAATTTAATCACAAACTTGGTCCATTTTCAATATTTAACTGCAAAGAATAGTCATCATCGATTTGAATTCTTCTAAACTTTAAAAATTAATTTAGAAACATTACAGAATTTAGGATATTAAATTAAAATTTTCAAATTTACAAAGTCAGGTATTCGTAAAGGTGGGTTAGATATTCTACATACTTGAAGAGCGCATGCACGAAATAGCGGACAGTACGTTGACACACCGGACAAGATCCGGGTTTTACATTATTTTCTTCTCGACTTACTGACCTTTGACACACGTTATTAAGTCGGGCGATTTTTCACTTTACTCTTCCTACTTAAATGCTACCAGACTTATCAATTTTCACAGCACTAAACTCCCTTTACAACGAAGTGTCTACTCCTTGTAGATATTTAAGAACCTTCATCAAGTAACTCATATTTTACACACCTACACAAAGGGCAACATCATTTATAGTGTATGTATAATAGGCTTTTCATACATTTATTGGGAGGAGAGATTAGAAATATAGATTATTTTGCTTTCTGCCGTGTTTTTTCCACTTTATGACAATCACTTAACTCACTTAAGTGCAAGAGTTGAGTAAAATCCGCCGATGATAAAAACACACTTTCGAGTATTATGAGTCATATAAATGTAGAATGAATAGCGTTTTTCTTTTTTTTTTTATTTCAAATGGAAGCTTTGTGATAGCCAAATTTCGTCCTTGAGCCTTAAAAAGGACCCCGAACCCCTAAGGCAACGGTGCACGTGCTATGGATAAACACCGTATAATTATCATAGAACAGATGGTAACATAGGCGTGGTGATGGAGATGAGAAAAACTAAACTGGTGTAAAATGGGAGCTTTGATTTGTTTTATTTCACCGTTGTATAATACCTTTTTATATAATACGTCTTAAAATTTTATCATTTATGTAACCTTGAACGTGAATGGATCTTTTCATAAGGAATTTGTTTTTTTCTCTCTCTTTCATCCTTGATTTTATGCATATGTTACACTCGTGTTTTATTGTTCCTTTCTAGAGCTTATCTTCTAGATACGTTTTGTCTTCTTTGTGTAATGAAACCATTTATAATCCATATCTTGTTCCTCAAAGTAAGGCATACGTTTCATAGAAAGGAATAATCTTTTATAAAAGAAAAAATAACGAATTTAATTTAAAAAAATGCATAAAGTTTGAAGAAGTATTTTATTTTTCAAACATTATACGACTGATAAGAAGTAATCTGTAATTTTTTATGTACTTAGAACTACTTTCAACTTATAATCTGATCCATATAATGTTTAAATCTTCCATTTTCTCGAATTTTTTTTCCTTTGAAATCAATCTTCCTGCTTGTATTTTCAAGTTGAAATTATCTAAAATCACTTTATTCCTCGAAAAATACTGTCTGAAAATGGGGTGCGCCTTATATTCCGGTGTGTATATGTATTATACGTATCTATAACCTATAGATGTGCCTCTGTATACGGTATAATAGCTTTTCACCTTAGTTTCTTTCGTATTATTAATATTAATTGCCACTCCTCTATCTTCCTTCTAAAAGAACGGGGTGTGTCTACTCTTTGGCAGTATCCAAATTTGATTTTTGTGGATGGAACAAGTATTCGACTTTAATTAAAATCATCATTAGATTTTGCCTGGTTGTCTGGATATTATTAATTTTGTTTATTTACATCCCGAAATTAGGTCATTCCTGTTTCTATTAGCATAATAATAGAAGCGATGCCATTTGGCGTGTTTGGTTGTCTGTCTGTTTCGCGATCGAAACCGTAATTAAAAAAAGAAGAAGAAATTTAATCACTTTCGCTTCGACATGACTCAAAATTATATTAAGAAAATATATTAATTAATTAAATATGAAGGAGTAAATAAAATTCCCAACCTTTTGGCAATTTGAATTTCATTATCACCGAGTTCGCATCTTACAAAAATTAAATTATCGATGCAGAAAGAATTTCAATAGAGTGGAAGTTTTGCTGGTTAAATATATTAAGAGATGCGTACGTTTCGTTTCCGCTCCAAGTGTTTCACGTCTAGTTTCGTGATGGCGTATTTCCTCATTTTAATATTAATTTTTCTAAACGTTTCCTCCTCGATCAGTAAATCGCGGTTCCCTAATAGCTATTGAGATCTAGAAGGAAAATTTAACTCGTGTTTACTAGTTGAGAAACAATATCATTGAGATCTGATGATTGGAAAGAGCTACTGGAATGGAGGGATCGTTATTTAGATTTATTGGTTTGAAAATAGAGTTGAGATCTATCAGACGAAGAAAACACTATTGGGAAAGTACTATTAGGTCTACAAGCCGGAGAAAACACTATTGGGAAAGTACTATTAGGTCTACAAGCCGGATAAAACACTATTGGGAAAGTACTATTAGGTCTACAAGCCGGAGAAAACACTATTGGGAAAGTACTATTAGGTCTACAAGCCGGAGAAAACACTATTGGGAAAGTACTATTAGGTCTACAAGCCGGAGAAAACACTATTGGGAAAGTACTATTAGGTCTACAAGCCGGATAAAACACTATTGGGAAAGTACTATTAGGTCTACAAGCCGGAGAAAACACTATTGGGAAAGTACTATTAGGATCTACCAGCCGGAGAATATTACTAACATATATTGTGAACTGATATTGGGATCTACCGACTGGGAAACATTACTAGCATCTATTTGTTGATTGAGGAACATTACTGGAATATATTACTTGTAAAGCATTATCGGGATCTATCTGTAGGGGAATACCACGGGGATGTAATGTTTGGAAAACACCGTTGGGATATACCAGATGGAAAACACACTTATAAGGAAACACTATCGGGATCTATCGATTGAAACACCCTATACCGAGTGATACCAGAATCTTCTTATAAGCTAAAAAGGGTTCTTCGGCTAAGAAAACAACGCGAAACAGTGATTTAAATTGTGAACTTTAAGAGTATTTTTATAACTTTTTTCTGTTTAAAGTGAGCGTATTTACGATAGAAAAGTCACAATTGTTGGTCCGTATCTAGAAAAATCATTCCAGATGGATGCATTTCCTTTAATATGTTTGAAAATTTGATACGCTAGTGTTTAGTTTATGAGCTTCCGAGTACAGATGTTGTTCCATCAGTTTCCATGTTTCTTTAGTGATAAACATTTTATACTAAGGAATATATTTTCCAGTCATTACTTTGAAAAAATAACATTCGCGTCTCGGTAACTGTTATTTTAATCGATTCTCTTTTATTTTTATTATATTTTTTATGTTCTTGGGTCTCATTTTTGAATTTTAAATTTCTTTTTTTTTTATTAAATCACTCGAAAGTTGGGGGAAAAAATAACTTTAAAATCCGCATAATAAACATCCGGATGAAAGTCGGGAGGATGTAAAACGCCCCCTGGATTATAAAAAAGGAAGTAATGGGTGGAGTGTGACCGGAAGTTAAATTTTAATGTAGCGTATTGAAGATATCGAAAACTTGTAGCTGTCAAAGGTGAGATAATAAATCGCTCCCTTATAATAATTTTAATTAAGATAAAAATCTACTTAAGTTGTTTGTTAACGAACATTTTTTTAAAAGCAAATTAATGGGCGCCATTTTCGAGGCGCGTGCTAATAGTAAAGTAATTAATGCTTTCACTTTTATTGCCCTGAACAAGTGAAACTGCACACACACACATTTTTTTTATTATATTTTTTATTTTTATTGTTCGTGCCACAACAGTTTTGGTCCAATGACGTAAGTAACCGGACGTGATTTATCGCTGTTTGCTTGTCTTCCGTGTTGCAAAGGGAAGAGAAAATTGAAAAGTTTCTCGCTTATAATATATTTTAACAAATAGGAAAATTCCTTAACTGAATTAATATTTGGCCCCTATTTTTTTTTAAGAGTGTTAATAAAGAAATAATTATTTTCCACTTTTCTGTTGATGATTCACGTGTTACAATTTATTTTGAGTAACCAAAGCCGAATTTAATGATGTATACGTAAGAAGTGAACGCATCTGGCCGGTTTCGTCAGCTGTGCTTTCCCCCCCCCAACATAATCCAGATGTTGTGCACTGACAGGCTCTATCCCGTTGACAACCGAACCGTCACGCTTTTGTTCTTCCCCATTAGTTCAAGATGGATGCGAGAAGATTGGCTCTTCATTCTTCTTTCGGCTACTTTTTCTATATGAAAAAAGAATTATTATTCAGGTAATTTTCGATAGAAATTATATTTAAAACCTTTGACCTCATCGGTGTCGGACTGAAAAGGTTAGTCACCTCATAACCATACGAGGGCGCTCAACCTCGTTTTACGCAACAATACCTTACGTGAATGGGCGGGTTTTGGACTCGTGCCAAAAATTTGAATCTTCATTGTCTTTCCCAAATCGTCTCCTTTAGTCTGGTGTAGTTTTTTTGGGGGCAATTATTGCCATATTTTATCTACATCAGTAGCATTTTTTTTAAAAAATGGAATAATAATTCATTAAACCGTACTTACAAGAGAATTTATTGCCGATAACAACAGATTTCAATTAAAAATTCGGCGGTATCTTTAAGTTTTATGGGAGAAACACTTATTTCATTATAGGAACATAACTCTCGAGTGATATTTCTTGGTTTGATAGCGATATACATGTAAAAATATTGCTGAAAATGAGCATGTTTGGCTCTACAGATACAGACAAGTGTTTCGAATGTGCTACTGTAACACGCTTGCAAGTGTTATATGATCAATAACAAAAATCAATATCAAAAAATGGAACATGAAACAATGTTCCTACATAAAAATTAATGCCTTATTTTATTTAATTAAAACGTTAAATGAGATACGTTCACATTGTTAATTGAATAATTTTACTAGTTAAGTCTAAAGCTCTATTGATTAAAATAAACTATTATAAAAGTTATTATTGATATTATATGTATTTTATTTAAATAAATTAATATATAATTATAATAATTTGTTTAAATTTTGAAAGCATACAAATTAAAGTCGTTTTACATTAATTTTCAGTACGTACAACACGTCGTATAACATTCGAAAAAGTGTATATATGTCTTTTTATAGTGTATATATCTATTTTTATTATGGAAAAATGTTAAATATATATATTTCTTTTGATATTTTTCCAATATCTAAAGTTTGTTTTAATCTCAGACAGTTTTATATTTACAATTTATTGCGGCGACAAAGGAGATCAGATAACATAAGAGATGTCTTATATGTAATCTCAGATTTCCTTCCTGATTACTCAGAGTATCTTCAAAAGATTTTTGTCTGATGGATATTATTGTTGTAGCACTTCCTCACAAGTTTAAAACAGGAATTTTGATAAGTCTTTCCTCTTTTATCACCTACTTTCGTCGTAAGTTTGGTAAGAAAACATACAAACTCGCTATCATTACTTCTTCTTCTTCTTTTTTATTACGAAGGATGTTAAAGTATATTTAACTTTTATGAATGTAAAAAGTATTTTTATATGTTTTAAGAAGAATAATCTATAACTTTGCGAGTGTTTCTGTGATTATTTTAAAGTAAAAAATCATTATTTTTTAAGCTGAAAGGGACGTTTCTTCGTGCGGGTGACTTAATCGAAATTATTTTATTTTTATCATTTTTTTTTGTGTTTTTCTCTGATGATAAATTGATATTTTGACAAAAATAACTTCATTGTCATTCGCTACGGTTACCGTTTTATCGATTTATCAAAAACTTTTTCCAGAATTCTAACAAAAAAAATAGCCAAGTTTATTGTAACATTATCAGATTCTCACAAAGAAAAGTAATGAAATCAATAGAGACATTTGCTTAAAAATTCGATATGCATAATTATAACTTAATTATCTTTATAATTTTTATGATTTATTAATTTAAATATAGGCCTATATATATATATATATAAATTTGCTTCTATTCGCGTGGTACGAACTTTATCCAGGTTCGAAGTAAGAAAGAAATTAGTAAAAATAAAAACAAAATGCAATCTTTATCATTCTTTTCCTCTTCTCTTAATGGATCGAAGCGAATTTCTTTCTTTTTTCCTTCACTTTTGGAAGAAGGAAAGAATGTCTCGAACACTTTTCCCCAAAGATTAAATACGTTTCTTAATCTTTTCAGAAGAAAAATAGCAAAGAAACAAGCATATAAATTCACTTCGATAATATTTTGATCATAATTTTTTAATGTTATTGCTACTGGCGAACACTTATTACAGAAATACTACAACTGGAATATTTTTCAGCATCACAAAGGATGCTGTTTCATTCTCCTTGCAATTTGCATGAGCAAATTGCTGAGTGTACAGAATGAAATTTTATGTATTATGAAAATGTTTCTTTTTCTTTATAAAAAATTAAAAGTATTCAGAAAAATTATTAAATTCTTTATACAGTTAATACTCTACTTTTGTCGAGAATTTCGTCTTTCCAACTTCAATATTACATTTAAAGAACGAATGTAAATAATTCACTTTCTCCCCCACTCTCTTTTTTTTTGTAAGAAACCTTCCTATGGACTGCTATAAATCTAATATTCTTCGCCCACATATACATATAAATCCAAGCGAAAAACTAAAACGTAGTCGATTTTATTCTGAATTAAACGATTGTTCGTGTTTTAACGAATAAAAATACATTAATTTAGCATTTCTACTCTCAGTTTTCATTTATAAAATAATTAATTTTTAAAGAAGAAATCTTATTATTCATTTTTAAGGTAGGAAGCTGAAGAGCATCCGATTTAATCTTCAGCTTCGACTTATAATTTATTTTTGTTTCTTCGAAAAGATTATTTAAAATAAGAATAAAAAAAAAACAATAAAAGAATTATTGAATCGCTACAACATAATAGAATTTCGATGTAAATTATTTTATTTTTTAGTTTTATTTATTTCTAAAGGAAGAGAAAAAAAAAAAGAAATCTGCTTTGTTTCCTTGTTTTCCCAGATGGATTTTAAAGTTACAAAATTCGATATTTTTGCATCTGTTTCTGTTTTATTTTCCTGTCTTATTATTATTATTATTATTATTTCTTATTGTAGTTTGGTAAAATTTATAGAAATTTTTATATTTACTGGAAAAAAATAATGCTTAGAAAAGGTTAAAATCCATTTTCATCTGTTACATGTGAACCGTAAGAGAGAAGAACACACGTTCATAAAAATCTTAAACATTTGAAACGAGTTACGATCCATTCGGAATATAAAATACGTTTTTATTATCTCGATTTTCATGTTTTTCTCCGGTTGGATAAATGTAAATGATAACATTTCTTAAGATATGAGCCACACGCATCCATGTCTACTCGTTTTAGTGTTTTGTTATAAAAACTTGAAGGATTAATAAATATCTTAAGAGATGTTCGTTCCTTACTTTTGACTTTTTACGCCATTAAGAGGGCCTTTTTTCTATACCCATTATAAGTTCGGCAGGTCTATAATAGGAGGACAGAAACGGCACGAGAGATTTGATGGAATAAGGCAATCCACCTCGTCTGCTAAAGGATGGTGTCTCTTGATAAGATTTCTATAAGTTGGCCTCTATTACCCCCAAAAAAAGACTTCACGTGTTCGTCCCGTTGGGGTGAAAACTCGCGACTAAATAGAAGGGTTCGGTAGTTTTATCCACTGAGATATTCGGGACTCCCAGACGGTAGACTAACGCCTTAACCGCCTGGCCATTCCTCCATTCCAATGGAGGAATGGCCAGGTCTATCATTTTAAATCTTTAAAATAAAAGAAAATATTATTTTATGCAAGATAATTGTTATAAAAAGTTGTTAGAATGAAGGGTTTCGATATAAATTTAGCACTAGAACTACACGACACATTGTTAACAATTGTTTTCGGAGGCTAGCAGAGGAGAAAGAAAGGGCCGTGTACTGTAACATTTCGGTACATAAAATAAAAAGATAGAAATAAATTTATAAAAAATCGAGTAGACTGAACGTCTCTCCCCATCTATAAGTACGTTCAGATAAGAAAAATTCTGCTTTTTCTTATCTAAAATTGATGTTCAACCCCGAAAAAATGATCTTACATCCATACAATTTTGCTTCATGTTTACTTGATTCAGATTTAATCTTAAAAAAAAAAAAATAGGAGTTAAGATAACGTTTACAGTTGGAAAATGTCGTTTAAAAAGATAATAATAATCCATTTAAATCATTATAAAATAATAAAACAAAGTGAAATATAAAGCCTTTAAAACACTGAATAACGGGGGAAAAAAACTAATGCTTAAAAGGAAAATAATAAATGTATTTTAAAATAACATTTTTATTTCTTTATCTAAAATTAGACTTTTCAGATCAAGAATATATATAAAAATATTTCTACAAAAGTTAAGGAAAATTCGAGTTTTTTTTATTTATTTTTTATTTAATTTTTTATTCTCTTTCAGAAATTAATTCTGTTTGTTCAACCAATTATGAACCCATTCATATGAATTGCCTTTGGAAAAAAAAAACTCTATTGAAAAAATTTTCAAGATAAAATATTCAAGGGAAAAGCCCAAATTCTTTCAAAAAATCTAAAAAAAGTAATCGGTAGAAAGGCACTTTTTTGTTCCAGCAGCGTAGACAAAACTACTACATCAATGTTCTTAACTGCCATTGCTAGAAGGACCATCGATCGCCATATTGCTCTCTAGATTTTTTCATATTTTTCTCTACCAAATATATAAAAAATTGCTAACCAAATAAATATTTATTAAGGAAATATGCTTCGTGTATTAACTCTCATTAAATATATTATTATTCTAACTTAAAAAAAATTCTTTTCTAAATCTGCTCTCTAGTAATAACATAACCATCTCTTTATTGATTTTTCTTATTCGAGAATTAAAATTTTTCCCTTTTTTTTATTAAAAATAATTTAGTAGATTTTTATTGAACATAATTAAATTAATAACTGTAATTTTTGTAGTGAATTAAATTTTTTCCCACCCTTCATTAATATTAATATCGATATAGGCTGTCTTTAAAGAACTTTTAAAAACCATTCTTTTCAAGAATATTAATATTGAATTATGAGCTGGAAAATACAGGATTTAAAATTGTCTAATCCTTTCTAAAATAAAATATATTCGTCTTGCCAAATCTTCCATTATTCTACTCCTCCTGCAGGGGGAAAAAATCCTGAAAATAGGATCGTCCTGTCAACTCATTCTTCACAAATCGCCATAACTAAATCCAATACGAATCTAGTAAATTCCTTCGTGTCTTTAATGTTTTCTAACGCTTTTATAAAGAAAATATCAGGAAATGCTAAGCTAATTATTATCAATAATTCAAATGTATTTTGAACTGAGGAATTTGACATTGATCGATGTCATCCTTAACGTTTTTTGCTGTTATTGTTAAGCAATAAGGACGGAAATCGTCGTTAGTTTTTGTGTACGAAACTGAAATCTTGAGGAGAACAGGAAGGATAACGGCAAAGAAACGTTTAATGTTTCAAGGAAACAAAACAGCAAATTATATATTCTAGTCTACACGTTCTTTCTAGTAACTGGTATATATCATTAGATGACAGTAACTAGCGAAGATTTTCATCCATTAATTTATAGGAAACTTTAAAATGTATGAATTTAAAATGAAATGTTTAAAGACTCAAAGAGTAAACATAAAATTGGAGCACCCCAACACAACTTTTCACCCTATATAACCCCGAGCGTATCCATCATTCAAGATCATTAGGGCCTCATCAATAATTTTAATACCATACAACACAATAGGGTCTATAATAAGATACAATTAGAGGTATCCCATTATATAGGTTCTACTATAATATCCATAATACTGGTGAAGATATATCACTAGAGGTTCCATTGGTACAATGAAGTGGGTATCGAATAACTGTGCATAGAAAAGTGGAACTCTTACGAATACATAAAATATGATCTTAGAATACCCGTAATTAAAAGAAAAGTGACTTTTGCGGACAAACCGTATGACAATATAACGGCCACATAGTGGTTTCCTCTCCTAGATAGAAGATTAGTTAAATAGTTAAATAAAACCATTAGGGGTGCAATGTGAAGTTCTCAGTGGGATACTCGAAGAATTCCGGATAAAATGATAAATAGCTGTTATATCCCCGATAGAATCTATGATGGGCAGGTGTTCTAGTAAAAAAAAAAGGAAATGAGTTTACCCCTTAGATAGAAGATCGGTTAGTCGGTGAAATGAAACCTCTAGAGAGATCGTACGAGTGCCAACAGTATTATCGCAGAACACGTTAGTGTAACATTGGGAATTGGTTCTCACATATCATGGAGACAGTGTTTCACGGGATGGTTTTCTGGCCAGAAAGTGGTTTCGTCCCCTAGATAGAGAGAGGATCGCTTAAATTGTTAAATGGAATCACTAAGAATTCGGTAAAAGTGTTCTCAGCGGGTATCCCAGGATACTTCTGAAGAATGTCGAAATGTAAATGTTTTTGTTTGATAGATCGATTTATGATTTTTATTATTTATCACTTTATTTATTATTTTTTTAATACTAGCTTTTAATTATGCTAAAATAGAAATTACTAACACCATTTATTTTCACTTTTTCTTGTTTTTCTGTTTATGCAGTAGAGCAAAAGCAGTCGTTTTTTTATGAAACACGTTGATCAAAGTAACGTTTCCACACATTATTAATAATTCGGTGACGTCTTTTTCATCATTGTTCCAGCTGATTCATATATATATATATATATATATATGACTATTTCTCCCACATCTCCCGGGAATTCTCCTATATCTTCTGTATTCGTTATTTATGATTCTTTATTCAATTAGAGCAGTTTTATCGAGAGTTGTTGGGCAAGGATTGTAGAAATTCTTTCTGCTTTAATATCTCAGAACTATTCAGAGATATTTTCTTTTAGGATCTCACTAATACAGTCTAGTAAAGCTCTCCTTTCTTAATTGATCTAATTCAATAAGAAGATGATAATTTCCATCTAAAGAACCTAGGGATGAAGAATATTTTAAATAATATTTTTGAAAATAAGAAATCCGCGAGAAACACCATTAATGAACTGAAATATATAAGGAAGAGTGTATTTTATCACGATTAAAAAAGTACAACTGAGAAAAAGAAACGTTTCATGAACTGTACAAATGACTAGTTCCTACCTTGTTATTATTTTTTCGATGTGTATATATATATATATATATTTTTTTTTTTTTTAATATAATAAATGCTGTCAAGCACAACAAAAGAAAATGACAGTTCAGTGGTATTATTATTGTAATTTATTACATTTTACAAAGTAACACTTTATTATTAATGTATCACTACACAAAAGAAGCACGTGAATTTACCTAAAAAATTATTATAACTTTATATTTTATTCATTTTAAATATATACAGTAAAACCTGTCTAAAACGGAACCTGCCTAAATGGGAAAAACACCCGGTACCGTGCCATTCCGTTTTGCACAGGTTTTACCGTATTAAAAATATTTTAAATATACTTTATATTTTTATTTATTTATTATTTAATTAGAGATTTTTTTTGTAAATTTAATAGGTTTTTTTTGTTATGTTGTAAGAGTTTTTCCATGTTTCTTTTAGAATTACCTTTATCATATAGAGGAATATAAACAATTTTTTAAAATGGAATTTTCTCTTAAAAATATAAGAAAAATCTTAAAAAACTTCTTCTCTAAAATATAAGATCTGTTAGTAAAGTTCAAAGGTTAAAGATCTATTTAGTCTGTTATTCTGGTATTTTTATTCTATACTTTATTACATTAAATATCTTCAAAAATTATTCTATAATATAATCGAAATTTGATTCTATAAATATCTAATTTTACTAAACCCGCCTGTTGCCTTTCAATTGAGTTATTCGTGCAAACAGCTGCTTATATTAAATTAATGTTGTTTAACATAAAAATTGATTTTCTGTTGAATAAAATTGGAAAAAAAATACTCTAAAATTCTTGAATTTATTTATTTGAGCGTAAAAATATGAATGAAAAGTTTAATAACCACTCTTATTGCAATCAGTTTTTAACATAATGTAGTAACAGATGTCCTTTTCTCAGCTTCGTCATATATTTTATCGATTTTAAGTAACTTTTTATGCAATTTTCTCTACTTAAACATAAAAAAAATCATGTTTTCTATGCTCTTTTTTGCTATGCAATATAAGCAATGTTAATTAATACTAAACATCTTCATAAATTGAAGAAAAATAACAAAAATACATTATATATATATATATATATATATATATATATAGGGTAAAAATACTCGCCATTAATTACAATTATAATTAAATTTCACGATGTGTTACGCACTATAATCTTTACATTTACATTAATTTTTCATTTGGATTATACAAATGAAATTCGATATAAAATTATCTAGCATTACTCGTGAAAATGAATTTTCTTACTCTCTTTCTTTATAGAAAAATTCAATTTTCTATAAAGAAAGTTGACTTTGATGGAAGTTTTTTGACGATAGATGCGAGAAGGTACGAACGAAATAAAACAATTTATTGTTAGGATATTGTTAATATAATCTATAATCCAATTTCTCTATCATTGAACAGTTCGCTCTATGTATTTGGTCACACGATTATCACTATAGTTACCGCCGAGTATCGCGAAAAAAAAATCGAAAGTGATCAATTGTGTTGTAACGCTTGAGGCCCAGTGTCTAATTTGTAAACAGTTCACTTTCAATCAACTAAAAACAAACTCGTCCCTTCAGGTTATTTAAATTTATCTCTTTACTATCGTGTTTCAATTATCAAGTACTACATTTAAAAGAAAGGAACATAAATCTCGAACGTACGATAAGCATCTATCGAATGATATCTGCAAGGTAATTTAATTATGCAGTTAGTTTAATTAGTGGTCTTGTTTAGATATTATCAAAGTGTCGTTTCGAGGAGGACATTCGATAAACACAATAAATTAAAGTGTAGTCTTTCGACCTTTGTTCAAAGTGCCGAAATGCACTTGTTAAGTGTAAAGAATTCGCAGTTAGGCACGAATATATTCGCCTTTATATAAATGCAATAATTAAATAATTAAAAGAAAATCGTTAATACGAGTGAGGGAAATTTCGGTTTAGAAACTCGGGTTCATTTTACACGTGGAAAAAGTTTTAGCGAATTAAATTAAAATAGATTTAACAGAGTCGAAAATATCTTTAAGTTAATGGATTTCCTATACCCAGGGAAAATTGCTGGATGCCAGAGTTTCTAGATTAATGGTTGCAATGGCGTACCTTCGAGTCTCTAGCCGCACCAACAACTAGACAGGGTTTACTCAGCCACTAATGAAAGTCTATAGCTCAGATTCTCTAGACAAAATTCCAATATCTTTATACTTAAAGCAATATTAAAGTAGTGCAGAATTTCTTGAAATAAGACATTTGAATGGTAAAAAACAGTAGTTAAATAATTTATTACGAATTTTAATTAGCAAAGAGTAAAGAATCTTAACGCCTAATTAAATGGTTCCGTTAAATCATATCGTAGCGTAGTTTATACGTTTCTGGGAATTCGAAAAACTACTTTAAAAACTATTAAATAATGTTAGAAAGTGAATGATAGAGTAAAAATATTGTTTTATAGAAAAATACGAACATAAAATATGCAAATGGTTTTTATTTAAATGAAATAATGTATAAATATTCCTTTCACGCAATCCTATAATCGATTCAAATTCCTCATGTTTGAATTTCTGTAAATATAATTACAGCTTAGCTATTTATAGACGTATTTTGAAACATAGCTATAAATCAAAGAATTTTTTGTATTATCAATATTACGACTTTTCTAAATGAGACCAAATAAAAATTTTTAAAATTTTCTTTACAAAAACTTATAGAGGTTTTGATTCCATATAACGCGTATAAGTGTATGTAATGATTAAATTAATTATTGGTATACAGTCGAAACAGGAAAATAAATAATTCAATATCCTTGATTATCAATATTCCAGATTTTCACTACAGTGGCTGTAATGTTGAGAGATTGAAATTTAAGATTTCCTCAGAATTCTTTTGAAAACATTTGACTTTTACAGAGATATTTTAAAAAACTTCTCAAAGGATTCTCGAAAACTTAGCAAAAAGATGTCTGCAAATCCTTTGAAAACTTCTCAAAGGATTCTCGAAAACTTTGCAAAAAGATGTCTGCAAATCCTTTGAAAACTTCTCAAAGGATTCTTGAATCAGATCCTTCAGAAAACTTTCTGAATTTTTCTGAAGGATCTGATTCTTACAGAATCTCGGAATCTCGGATATTTTTAAAGTTAATTACAGAATCTTTAGAAAATCGTGTAAAATATTCTCTAAATCTCAAAACTTTTAAGATTATTTCTAATCTTTTTTTTTTTTAAAAAAAAATTACTTCTGTAACTTATCAGATCAGCGATTGAGATTCATTAAAATTAATACGCAATTTTTCAAAGCAAAAAGATTGAAAATGAGAAAATTATTATCTAAAAATAATTATCCATCGGTACGTTTTGTAAATAATTCAGAGTTGATCAAATATAATATAAAAATTGACGGAATAAAAGTAAATTTTAGATTGAAAGCAACGAAAGCTCTTCTTCTATACAAGAGATATATTTGAAGGAGGTACCATGGTAACCTTTCAGGGCGTTGTTGTGTCAATTTTAATATAAGTCTGTGATATATAGGCATATTTATCTACTATAGATGTTTGACGTGTTTGGTATGTTAGGTGAGATCGTGTACGGAATAAAGATGTAATAAATGAATATAATATAAATAGAAACCAGGGGGAAAAAAAAAACTAATAACTTCTTTGATAAAGTGAAAACTGTAAATATAAAGCGTGGAACAAATACAAGGAGAAATTTATTTTACAAAATGGAAAATGTAAAATTAAAGCAAGCGTGAAATGAAGAAAATTATGAATTTCGTTGAAAGTTAAACGATTATTTTTACATGCCAGCGTGTGGAATTTATTTATGCGAAGACAAGCCAACATTAAAATTTTATTTTTATTCTTGTTTTTTAAATAATTAAAAATATATATATTAAAATTTATGCCGGTTACATTTATAAAATTATGCAAATTGTTATTCATGATGTGTAAAAGTTTTCTAATATGGAGGTGTGTGGATTTAATACGATGCCAAATATATAATGGTTTGTTTTCCGGTTGAAAATTAAATATATTTAAACTCTTTTCGTCCTGGGAGCACGAAGAGGGCCTTTTTCAGTGCTCATTGTGGGTTCGGAGAGATCCATATTGGGGACGGTTGGGTGGTAAGGGACAGACAACCCGTGAAAAATTCTACGGGAATTGCTCGTCGAATTCGATCCCAGATCCCCCAGAAAAGTAGACTGAGGCTTTAACCACCTCGTCCACCCAGCCGTCTCGAGTAATGTTTAATACCAGAATTTTGAGACTAGATGCTGCACAAGGCAGAATTGATACCAAGTCACTTGGCCCTGTCGTATTTGGGAGAATGTTTCTCAATTATCTTAAAATTCTTTACACCATTCTTTTTAATTAGCTTTATTAAAATCGTTGAATGGAGTAAAGAAAATTGATCATTTTCAATTGATAAATCGATTTATAAAGTATATAAATTACAGTATAATTTATAATCTCTGAAATTCTAATAGGGGAATAGAATATATTTCTTATTTTTACTAAAAATTATTAAAATTACAGTTATTTTGAATTCGTATGCAATTATCTTTAATCTGTGCTTCACACGTGTTTCCGAGAAATATCAATTTCTATTTGTATAAGAATACTCTGTCATTAAAGTCATGCGATATGTGTTATTATATTTATTCTTTATTTTAAATTAACAAAACTGATTGTTTTGGTACCAAATAGGTGCTGCTGCAACATAAGCACCCCTCGGATATCTCTCCGTTTAATACTTTCTATAAATTCCATTAAAATTTCTATATAATCCTTCAGATTCCAAGATGGTTTCTTAACATTTTATAGGCCAATTTTTAAATAAATTGAAATAGGCTCATAAGAACTATTCGCACAAAAATATCTTCATTACATAATGACAAGAAATTCTACTTAAAAATCATCACGATGCATTCGATTTTACTCATTTTAAGACCATAATGAAAAACTTTAATCCATATCTTCATTAATTTATCCTACAAAACTGCAAAAATAATGTCCAGAATGTCGTTTATCAAGTAACAGCTGTAGTAGAAAAATGTAAACGGCTTTACAAATTAGCATAATCCCATTTTTCATGGTTTAATGTATGATTGGAACTAAATCTGAATGGAA
Organism: Centruroides vittatus; assembly: GCF_030686945.1. NCBI lineage: Eukaryota > Metazoa > Arthropoda > Arachnida > Scorpiones > Buthidae > Centruroides > Centruroides vittatus. Next base: position 10,943,930 of record NW_027122718.1, on the reverse strand, counting down.
ATGATTACTTTAAAAAAATAACTAAAATGAATGTTAAATGAAATCTATATGTAATAATCAACGTTCAAATCACTAAATTACAATTATATTGATGTAATTATAGTATTATATTATGAATTGTGCCAACCAATTTATCATTATGATCATACACTGAATAGTTTCATTTTTTAAATGATAATAATAATAATAATAATAGAACAAAACATAAAAATAAATTCAATTTTAGTTTGAAAAAATATATATATATTTTATTTCTAATGTGGTCAGAATGAATCCAATAAAGTTTCTTGGAATTCTAAACAAGTTCATGCACTAATCAATCATAACATGTATTTAAGTCACTATATTTTCGTGCAAGCAAAAGTGCAACTGAACTCTATGGATAATTACAGTATATCCGTTTGCTGATATTTTTTACATTTATATGCGTTAAATATATGGTTATAACGTAAAATCTTTTATATATATTCGTTTAAATAACTTTACTCTTATATATTTTCAAGTCATATAAACTGTATCCATATAGAGAAATATCTATAAGTATTTCCTCCTATTATTATTAAACGGTTTAATTATATTAATATAAAATACTACATAAAATGCTTTTTTTTTAAAATAATAAGGATATGAAATTAGACATCTGCTTTAATACTAAGAGATATTTAAAGTTGCATAGTAATTAATATTTCTACATGCATTGCACATTGTAAAATATGCCGTGCATGTATTTTTATGAATGTTTTATGCAAAATCCACGCTCTAACAGATCTTTACATGCTTAACCAGACAGTGACTAGATGAGTAGGAATACAAATAAAAATTTATTATTCTATCCATTAAATATTATTTAAAATATTCAAACGCTATTTAATTAAATTTATGTCTACTTCTTTCCAGATATGACATTGCAAATCGCTCCAATTATAAGCGAGAGATATCTAAAAAAATCAATAAAAATGGCAACCATTTAGCTAAAAAGATTGGCTTTTCGGCATAATTTATCATAAATGTTATTACTATAAATGATCATTTCTCGAGACATAAAGTAAATAACGTGGAACCTCTAATAACGACCACCTTCCAACAACGGCTATTTCTAAACAGCGGCCATTTTTCGGAACTTTTTTTGGGGTGGGGGAACAAAAATGCATACAAAACAATCTCTAAGCAACGGCCGTTTTTTTTTTATATTCCCCATCAACGGCCATTGTTCGGGCCACTGATGGGGAATATTGTAGGCTTTAAAACACGAACCGATTGTAGACTCGACCAGGGCCGGCTGGAAGTTTTGCGGGGCCTCGGAAACACGTTATTAGTGGGGCCCAAAATATTTGCGACAGCGCTACGCGATACTTACTCGCGGTATTATATCATTTTGAAATTATCCTTGTGTTTTTATTTACATTTTCCCAGAAGTTTTTAAATGCCCTCTCTTATAAATTTGAAAGTGCGGGGGGGCCACTCCGGTCTGAGGCCCGAAAAACGGACGTCTGAACCGGCCCTAGACTCTTTTACAATATTAAATTGTAATGCCGGACTGCAATTTTTAATCATATTTTTAATTTATTTAATTTAAAATATATCCTACGCTCTTCACCTCAAATTAGTAATGGCTCGCCCCTGTAAATCATACTTTTCCTTTTAACAACGGAGTCGTGCCAGTCTATTCGGGGAGAAATATTTGAATTGAAATAGCGTGGCTTCCGGTTTGGATAGGAAGTTCGCATACAGTTAATCTGGGCCTCCTGTCTCTAATCTTCCCACATCTAGTCTTGAATTTCATTTATATAATACCATTCTCTAGATTAAAGAAAGACAGACAACAGTGGAAATTTATGTCTACAATTTTTTCAATTTATTTTTAAGATAAAATTTAAATTTTCTTTTTAAAAATAAGTTATAAACCTACATCTTATTAGCATAATAAAGATAAATAACATAATAACATTAGTTTCTTGCCTGATCTCGTGTCAAAAATACAGCATCGTCCAAGATGAGTCAACTTCCTTAGGAAATCCTTTAACATCACTTTTATTTCGATTCACGTCGCGTTATGGTCGATTTATATGTTATTACTCTTATATTTCCAACAACTGTATCGAGATCATTTGGGATTCTCCTTTTTTTTATACGTTAAACTGTAAAAAAAAGGGTGGTAAATCGATAAAGTTGGCCAAAATAAGCTAATATGACATCAAAGTGCGATATAAATTATGGTAAATATGAATAGAATTTCTATATTTAGATATAAAAAATTTGGAAAATTTATAAGTTATATATAAAACTTGACTGATGATAATATATTCATTGAGATAAATCGTTAAAAATAAATATGTATGAACAAAATAATAAAATTTATATAGCTGAAGATAAATTCTGAATATTGATGGATAATAAAATAAAAATTATTTTCTCACAATGGAACATAAATCGAAAACCGGTATTATTATTATGCTAACATAAATGGGGAGATGCTGGATAATTCCCCTGTAAAATATTGATTACACCATAGCTTTGATACAACAGTATAATAGTTTTTCTTCCCCCCCCCCCCAAAAAAAAACGTAAAAACGTGACTGAATATGTCAATTTCACGTGTAATTGACATATTTAGTCACGTGTTTAAAAATGCTGGCCTGTTTTACTCATTTACAAAAATAAAACTCAAGGCTTTTTTTTTTTTATATTTTAAAAAATGTATTACTTTTTTAAGATTACTTTTTAAAGTGTAAAATAGGCAGAAACATTATGGTAATTTTGCTAAAATAGGACATTAATGTGATTAGAATACTTCACTCAATATTATAGAATAAATTAACTGTCTTAGTGTTTGAAAGACAAATTCATCTGATATTAAAATGCTAATTACTCAAATATGACAGATTGTTTAATATATGAAGACAGAGAGATTAATGAGTTATTAAGATGTAAGCTGTATTTAAGAATAAGCATAACTGTGTGTGTACATTGTCTTGAAATAATTAATATCTAGCATAGCTTGTCTGTAGTATTCTATCTGTATTCATAATTAATAAACTGAATTCGCATGTATGATGATTTTTTAGGGTTTAAAATTAAATAAAACTTTTTGTTATGGTAGTTAAGTAAGTCTGAAAGGTGTAGTTATTGATTTATATTCCCAAAATTGAAAATTTAGACATGATACTGGTATCAAAATGTATACAAAAACTCAGTTTATTGCTTGCTATGATGAATAAACTTACATATGTAATTTGTTTCATAGATTAGATATGGAATTTTTCTTGGATTTTATTGATAAATTTATTACATGATTTACCACGTAATAGTCTAAATTTATTTTATTTAATTTATTAAACAGTTAAATATTTAAGTTAAGCAGTTAAATATTTTTCTAAAAAATTATCACTGATAATTTATAGCAAAATATTTATTAACAATGGATATGTGAGTAAATGAATTTTTTTGATTTTTCTGATAAAGAAATGAATAGTTTGTAAAATATTGATTGTGTGCGAGCTTACAATATGTTTTAATTTGTTTAGCATTTAGTGTTGACCGTGTCTGATCATCTAAACAAGATGCCGGCACACAGAAGAGGAAAAGGTTTGTGCGGTTGCTTCGGTAGCAACGAGCCGCCGGAAATTACCTATCACGTAGTAGAAAATGGTGGAATTGTAAATTTACAACCTCATCCTCTTACTCCGACTCAACCCATGCCCGACGAAGAAGAGTTAAACGCAAAATTTGCAGAATTAGTGGTATGGTCTCTTTTTATAAGATATTTAATAAGATTTTTTAATATAAAATTTAAAATTATTTTACATACAATATAATGATAATAACAATGATGATTATTTTTAATTTAATGTTGGTATATTTGTTTTTTACAGGAAGAACTAGATTTAACAGCAGCTAAAAGAGAAGTAATGTTTAATCTTCCATCTGAGAAGAAATGGCAATTATACTTAAGCAAAAAAACAGTAAGCTTCCATTAAGTGATATAAAATATTAATAAATTTTATTATGATTAGCTTCTTTGAGTTCTTTTATTAAATTTACAAAAGATTAAATGTTTTTATTTAGTACAGTTTACTGTATTTTTGATTCCATAAATTAGAATTCTACTTGGATAATTGGATGTACTCGTTATATAGTAGTTACATAATAATCTGGCAGAAATTAGGATTTTAGTCAACTGCCTTGCATTGATCGTTATTTTACTTTTAATTTTGTAAACAATATATTGTAAACAATGTAGAATCATTTGATAAAGAATATTTGGAGCAGAGCTTGAACTCGTAATTCATATCCGTGGAATGTATATTGTTAGTTGTATTATCTAAACAATACCAAGCCGAATTCTTTTCAAGCTATAGACCTATGAATTAAAAATTTACACATAACATTATTAATTATTTATCAGTTGTAAAACAATATTTTAAGTTTAAATTTAATTATTAAACTTAATATATTATACGCTTTAAATTTAATCATTTAATTTCAAGTGTTTCATAGAATGATGATAGCTCTTCTTTTTTGGTTTACATTCTCCACAATATTTATTATATTTTTAAAATTAGAATAAAATATAATTTATATAATAAGTTAGAATGAAGTAACTTATTGTAGATTTAGAATATCAATTGAATAAGGAAATGTAATTATTTTAATATCATCTATTTAAAAAGAATATTTTTTAGTTTTGTAAAGATAAAATAATAATTTTTTAATTAATAATAGAGACATGATTAAGTTAAAAAATTTCCGTGTATGATATATGTATCAATAAGTTCTTTTATGTGAACCTGCTATAATTTAATGTATAACTTAAATTATAGCAGGTTCACGCATATATTAAAGAGGACATTATACTGATAACTGTAATAATAAGTTGTAAAAGCATTTCTGATATTTGTCATACATCATACATTGAGATCTTGATTGTACATTCTATAAAATGTAGTACAGTACATTCTGATAATATAAGTCTAAAATAAGTTTATTTGTTTGAAGAAACAATGTTATCTAGCATATTGAGAATAAACTAAGAAGAAATTTATTTTTTCTTGAAAATAAATTATATTTTCTAATATTGTTTCATAGAAAACAAGACAATTAACTTTATATATCACAAGTAAAATCAAAATAGTATACCTAAAACTGATGTTTTTATTACCGGTATAAGTAAAAATATTAGAAAATGATATTAACGTTTAATTAATTGATTTTATAATTTAATTCAAATCTCATATGTAAATATTGCATTTAATATATTTACATTGGAAAAAGAAATGAATGAAAATGATTTTAAAATAATTAAATAGGAAAAATTTTATTAAAAATATATGAGAGAAAATGAATTCGTTAAGGAAATAACTTAAGAGAATAAAGTAATAAGAGAAAATACACAAAGTTTAAGTGAATATTTACACAAAATTATGTTATTGCAGTAATTAAATAGAATGAAATAAATACAATGATAAGGTTTTAAAATAGAGTTAAGGAAAGTAAACACATCTAAGAACTGATTTTTACAGATGTTGCAGTAATTGAATTAAATAAAAATTGTTTTCATACTTTAATTACTTTTATTGATTTTTTTTGCTGATTTAGTTACATTAGGAAATACTTGCAAGGGCTAATAATCTGCAATATTTTTGCATTGTATATAACAATCATTTGGCTGAATTTTATAACTAAACTTCCATGAAAGATATATGTGATTATATGAACTCCTGAAGATGGTGACGTAAACACAAAAGCATTTTGGGTTTATATCACCATTAATGAGTTCAATTTAAATCCAAACATAAATCTTTCAATCTAGAATTCCAAAATTTGAATTATGGCTTTGATTATATATTTATACCAAGATACTTGGTCCAGAAAATATATATATACATTTTCTTAACAACTGCAGTTTGACTAATTGAAGAAATATGCTAGTTAAATAGAAGAATCAGTTTCCTATGTTTCATGCTAGCAGCACTTTTCCTATAAAAGGACTTATCAAACTGGACAGCCACGGGACGGAATGACGAGACAGAATTTTCTTCTATGTATTTATTACGATATACATTTCGGACCTAACGGGTTCCTTTTCGGCCATGATACGTAGATCTCTTTGTGGATTTCTAGGTATATGCACATACATTATGATGGAATAGTACATGAAATAATAAACCAAGGCAATTATCTTGAATTGCCAACAAATCTAACACAAGGCATAATTCAAAACTTAAAAAAGTTGTTAAAAACCTAAAGGCCAAAAACAGAATATCTGAAGACAAAGCAAAAAGTATATTAAAATTAAATAATAGAACACCAAAAGATTAAATTAGAATAATAAAAACAACCATTAGAATAAAAACACAAAAACCCAGTAAGCTACAGACCACTGATTGACATTAAAAACTACCCCCTATACAACTCGGGATTGTTTATTAAGAACAAGCTAAAAGAATTTGAGGTATCACGGCATAGCATACCAAATGCAGATGAGTTCCTGAAAAAAATAAAGTAAATCAAAATCGATGTAAACACTAGGTTAGCATCACTAGACGTCAAAAATATGTACCCATCCATCAGTAAAAATAAAATCAAAGAAACATTAGATAATATTAAAAGTGCAGAACGGTTAAATGAATTAATAATTCTAGTCTTAGATAATAATTTTGAATACAGTAATAAGTGGTGTAAGCAAAAACACAGCATCCCTGTGAGTATATGTATACAGGACCTAGATTGGCTGAATTAAGTATGATCAAAATAGACATTATAGCTAAAATAAAAGGAATACAAGTGATATTTTGCTATTTTGATGATTATTTTATAGTTTATAACAATAAAAATACAAATATAAATAAAATTTAAAACATAATAAATAGTATAGAGCTAGTGGAACTGAGTTGAGCGCCACCTGTACGCAGGTAAAGAAAACTGCTTCGGGAAAACACGTGCGTCTTTGGGTTGGATACGTAGTGAAACGCTGTGCTTGTGTTCTTCCTGTGATAATAGCGAGGCTGAGGCCGAAGTTTTAAACACGAAAACGTGTACGTCGGACGTTCGGCGCCGCTTTCCTGTAAGCCTAGAAGTTTGACAATGGCGTTTGGAATGTCGAGCATGATTCCACTGACTCTCCAAAGGCCATTGTCAAACTTCTAGGCTTACAGGAAAGCGGCGCCGAACGTCCGACGTACATGTTTTCGTGTTTAAAACTTCGGCCTCAACCTCGCTAATGAACCACAGCTTTCTGTCATACAAAACTTCAAAAAATAACTGTTGTGTGGTCGGTTGTAGTGTTACCTATATTACTGCGCCGCCAGGTACAAAGTTAGCCAGTAATGTGCGATAGTATTTTTTTAAATATCGATAATACGACATGCGTACGTGCAAAATCAATAAAGTCAAAATGATGTAGTCACTTCTCGAGTTACGACCATTCGCACTAACGACGAAAAAATTTCATAAATTTTTAAAATGTATCAATTTTTTATAGTAAGTCCACTCTAATAACCTTAAATAGCTTCGCAAATATATTTATCCACAAACGTTCTCAATGTCTACTTAAATCACACCTGAAGAAGGTCCTAAGGGACCGAAAACGTTTGTGGATAAATATATTTGCGATGCTATTTAAGGTTATTAGAGTGGACTTATTAGCTCTTGCTTTGTTTTCTTGCGATGGATTTTAATTTTTTATAGTTTTCGTCAAATATATATCATATACATATATATCTTGCGATTGATTGCGTCATCTTTAGTTTTGTTCTGCAGTTAGTTACCCTTTGCGTGTGCTTGTGTAAGATGGCTAACTGTTTTGTTGTTAAGTACAGTCACTTCCAGCGTCGTAACTAGTCTTTTATGCACCCGGTGCGAGCTTCTGTAACTACGCCCCAAAACTATGATATAAAACTTGGTCTAGGTCATTTCTACGCCCCCCAAGGTCTGCGCCTTGTGCATGGGCACCGCTAGCACCGGTCACTTCTCAACTTACGACGGGGTTCGGTTCCGCAACTTCGGATATAAGTCGAGAAGTGATTGTATTGACTAATGCAGGCATTACTTTGACTGTAAACTGCTGAATGTATGTATATATTATATATTATTTTAAAATATATACTTGTAAATATTATATAAATTTATAATTTATCAAATTTCTATTTATTAAAATATATACAGTGGGTGATCGGTTAATGAACATAATCCATTCCCAGACTTTGTTTGCTATCCAAATTGTTCGTTAACCGATTATCAATTTACCATAGGTTTGTATGGGAATTTGATTAATTCGTTCTGGAGACCCCCAAAAATAAAAAATATATACTTTCTTACTATGTTTATTTACATGTAATAATAAAAATACATATATACACAGTCTTGCATTTTTATTAGATATGTTTTTTCGTTTGTGGGGGTTAAAGAATCTGTCTAATGTCGATTGCTTTTCTCTCTTCTTCAGGAATTTCAGAAGTAATTAATAGCATTGTAATTGTAGAGATTGCCAAGCCTATTAACCTCAACCTGGTTTGGATGCCATTCTAAGACCGTTGATCTGACATCCCTCACTTCTTCAAAAAATCTTTAATTAATAGCAGATGTTGGCATTAATCCTCTTTTTCATAATAAAACATATCTTGCCGAGTTTCTTGGTGTTCTTCATTCAAGAGTTCTTTGCGTTCTTCTGTCGTCAGATCTATTTCAGGTTCCATTATGAACTCTTCAATGTTCTTTATTACTCAGATGTGATTTTTGTTACTCCTTTAGCTGCTTGAGTCTTTTTGATTATACTGTATCTTTCTTAGATAAGATTGAACTGTGCCCTATTGTAGATTTGTTCAAGCCATACTGCCCAGCAACATCAGACATCTGCCCACTCTCTACCTTTGCTGTTATACTCTCATCTTTCGAAAATAAAAACTGACGCAAAACTTAAGGAGTGCCTGCTGGACAGTCTTGCGAATACTATAAAAGAATTGTTTCTGTCAGAAAAATAAAAAGCTAGAATTACAAGGGTGTATTTCAAAGTTCGAGGAATACTGTCTGATCAGCATATATCGGGTTGAGCGTCGATGTTGATGTCTCCCATGCTCCGAAAAGTTTCTAATTGTTACCTGAAGACAAGGAAAAATCAATCTGTATTTGCTATTTTCGTTGCTTCTTTTTGTGTTTGTTCAGTGAAGTGTTTGTTATCCAAACATGTGTTCATTGTCCGATCATAAAAATCTTTCGCAAAAGCGTTTGTTAACTGATTTGTTCGTTAACCGATCTGTTTGTTAACCGATCACCCACTGTATAGTGTTACATGTAACATACAAAATTCATACAGGATAAATTCATATATTGCAAGAATGCTATTATTCTTCAACAACAATCAAATGAGCAAAATGTTGAAACAAAAGTAATGAACATGAAGTACTAAACTTTAAAATTATCACATTGAAAAATCACTGGTAAGATCATCATCATCAGAATCTTCCTCACCAGAATGTTTTTGTATGGTTGAAGCAGATAATGATTTCCAAGTGTAACATTTTATTGTTGTTGCTTTTAAGTAACTCCTTTTCTAATAATAGTGCTTCACAGGAATTGGTAAGAACTCGATTTTGTAGTTTAGTTTTTATTAAACTTAATTGCAAAAAAATACGTTCAACTGCTGCACTTGAATGAGGAAGCGATAAAAGCATCTATTTACTGCCAAAGTAAAGTAAAAAAATATAGAAATATAGAATAAAAATGAATGTTTTGAAAGGTACTAAATTGAAAGAAAAGGTATTAGGGTTTCATGAATATTATTAGGAAAATGGTGTTGGGTGTCTTGGTACTGGAACAAGTAAAAAGGCACTAGATTAGTACAAAAGTATAAGGTGGAACAACACTGGTACCGCCTCTGTAGCCCCGATTCTGTTACCCGGCATCGCCGCTAGAGACGCCTCGATCTAGTTTCATCGTTCCTTCCACTAGCTCTATAGATCAGTGGTTCTCAAAGTGTGCGCCCTATTGTATTCCAGAGAAATATGTGCCCAGATATAAAAATAAGTATAGTTACTCTATTATACCATTTTATTATGGAAATACTGCTCTTTTTGTTAACACATCATTATATTATTTTTAGATAAATACACCTAAATAAAATGGATAGATTTCTCAAAAAGAAGTGTGATATTAACTTAAAGAATTCGATTCTGGAAGTGAGCAAAAGTTAAGTGCAAGTAAGAAAGCAAAATCGTGGCCTACCCGCAAATATAACAAAAGTTATTTAAGCTTTGGTTTCACTTGCACCGCAAGTGAAGATCATCCTTTACCACTATGTTTAGTACGTGGATGTAAAATGGCAAATGAATCATTGCTTTCTAGTAAATTGAGTAAACATCTTAAAACTATACACTCTAATTTACAAAGTAGATCTGTAAGTTTTTTCAAGAGATTGTGTGAACAGCAAACAAAAGCGGCAAATTCTTTTAAAAGTATAATGACTGTTTCTGACAAAGCTCAAATTGTTTCTTGAACTGAGTCTCAGAACTGATAGCAAAAAATATGAAAGCTCATACTTTAGGTGAGTCACTTATTTTGCCTGCATGCAAAAAAATGGTCATGACAATACTAAGAAATGAAGCAGAATTGAAAGTAAGCAAGATTCCTCTGTCCAGCGATACAGTTCACAGGCGTATTATAGAAATGTCTTCTGATATCGATAAAATTGTATGCAGTAATAAGCTTCAGGATTCAAATTTTGCATTACAAGTTGATGAGTCAACTGACATTACCGACATGGTGCAACTCTTAGCATTCGTCTGTTTTATTAATGAAGATCAAATAGTAAATCAGTTTCTTTTTTGCAAAGAATTAAGTGTGTCTACAAAAGGTGAAGACGTTTTTAACATTTTGAATAACTATCTTGATAAATGGCAGTTAACATGGAAGTCATGTGTAGGCATTTGAACAGATGGCACCCCTTCCATGGTAGGCTGTTAAGGGTCTTACATCTTTTGTAAAAAAAAAAAAAAAAAAAAAAAAAAAAGAGAATGTTATCGTAACTCATTGCTTTCTTCATAAGGTGGCATTGATGGTAAAAACATTGGGAGAAAAATTAAGATAAGTTTTAGATCAAGTTGTTCAGATGGTAAACTTTATTACAAGAGGACCTGTCAAATCACATTTATTCAAAAAGCTTTGTATCAATATGGATTCACAACACAGACAGCTGCTTTTACACACTGAAATGAGTTGGTTGTCAAGGGGAAAAGTACTTACCCGTGTACGCGAGCTACGACAAGAACTTCTTGTGTTTTTTTGAAGAGATGAAACAGTTAAATTTTTGTAACCTCCTTCAGTGTGAATTTTGGATTGCCAGGTTACAGTATTTGGCCAATATATTTCAGCAGCTCAATATTTTGAATACTAGCATGCAAGGGAAAGAAGAAAATATTCTCACATCCACTGACAAAATGAAAGCGTTTCAGAGAAAACTACAGATTTGGAAAAGAAAAGCTGTTGAAGGTAGTTTGGAGATGTTTCCATTGGTAAATAACACTTGCATAAATGAAATACTTCCAATAATAGTTGAACATTTAATAAGTTTAGAAGAAAAATTGGATTCTTATTTTCCATCACTTAACACTGAACAATACAATTGGATTAGAAACCCATTTACGGAAGCTTCAAGCGATTTTGGTTTAACATTAACAGAAAAAGAAGAACTGGCAGCTATATCCAGTGACCGTGGATTGATGATTAAACATAAGGAATTGTCTTTTGAAGCCTTTAGGATTTCTATAAAGGAAGAAATGTGGCAATATCTAAAAAAGCTTTGAACATTTTACTACAATTTTCAACATCCTGTTTATGTGAATTAGGATTTTCTACCCTAAACACAATTAAGTATAAAACGAAAGGATTTCTTCAATGTATTGACAAGGAAATGAGAGTTTGTCTTTCAAATATATGTCCAATCATTGAAGAAATAACTAGGACACATCAGGCTCATGTTTCTCATAAACACAAGAATGAAAAAAATTAACACATTCCCTGGCATGAATGTGTTAATTTTTTTTGCCTGCCAAATTTACTAAATCTTGCTAAGAATGTATGTATATATATATATATATATATATATATATATATATATATAAGATATATTTTTTGTATAGCAGAAAAATCGTTAATAGTTGGTTTAAAAAAACATCCAAGTTCTGTACCGAATGGAGAAAATACCAAGGATATGGAATTTGTTGAAATGATATATGCATCTGGTTTATTTGAAAAATGAAAAATAATGTTAGGAAAAGTGGTATTCTATTAGCACCAGAACAGCATAATCAGTCAAAAAAATTTAAAATAAAGAAAATGAACCACAAACAGGAATATGGAACAGAAGCAATATTATACATAAGCTGGAGTGATTTCCACATCATTGGGAAACCAAGATGGAACACCAAACAAGATTCGGGGAGCACGTCAAAGCAATAAAAAATAATGACAAAAAATCTGCAATTGCTAAACACTGTAACCAAAATAGATGTGAAATAAAAGAAACTACTAAAGTTCAAAAATTCAAAGAAAATATGTTTAAATGAAAACTATTTGAACATTTAGAAATTATAGATAATAATAAAAGAATAAACAAAAATACAAGCTTACAGATACATTAATCTTGGGAGGGTTTCCTAACAGTTAGGGAGTGAAAAAATAATCGAACTAACACATATTTGTGAGCCGGAGGGAAAAGCACCCAAAGGCAAAGTAAATGCACATGTGTAAGTGAGATGTAACCTGTAAATTTCCAGTGTTTAAAATTGTGATGCAGTATGGATTTATCAGATTCCATAATCTTGTATCAAATAGTACAGAATTTTCTTTCCAAATTTGTGTGTCTAGGATAAAATGTGTACCCTTTTAGGATTTTGTTGCATACGATTACATATGTTAAGAAGTTTTACTATAAAACTGATAATGTATGGGTATATACCTATAAATCCACAAAGAGATCTATGTATCATGACCAAAGAGGGACCTATTAGGTCCAACATGCATATCATAATAAATACATAGAAGAAAATTGTCTCTTGAGGTCATTCTGTCCGGTGGCTATCCAGTTTGATAAGTCTGTCTATAGGAAAAGTGTGCTAGCACGAAACATAGGAAATAAATCAATGGACAAAAAGTGATCTGAATAATACAAGAAGAATCAGTATTAAGAATTTGTATATACAGTATTATATAAACAGTGGTTATACTGTATTTTAATTGCAATAATTTCTATGTCAATGTTGCTAAATTTAAAGCATGTAAGAATTGTTATAATTGAATAAAAATATAAAATTTGAAACAAGTAAATGTTTTAGTAATTCAAAATTTATTAATAATCTTTTATAATGTAACCATTTAACTATTACTTAATAATTGTTTACAAAAATGACAAATTAAATTCAAAGCTATTTATAGTGTTTTAGTTCTTAGGTACAACCTTATAAATAATCAGAACATGACTCCAAAATAACATAGACATAGTAATTAATATAACACAACTTCACCATTCAAGCACTGTACAACTTGACCTTGCGTCTCACTTTTGTTCACCTGAAAAACCCATTTGATCCCTTAGGGATGTTGCTCTTTGGTCCAACCTAGCTCCATCCACTACATTGTTTATGTTTTACCATTGTAAATATATTGCAGTTATTTGTCCATTTTGATTCTTATTCAAAGCTTTGTTATCTAAATAAGTGTTTTTCCACTAGTTAGTGATTCTTGTTCGGTATGCTGGAAGTCTACAACATTATTGAGTAATAGGATTTGCAATCATCTAGTTGGAAAACACTGATTTAGATAAATCAATACTTGTGATTTCTATCTAATCATCTCAACAAGACACTTCAGTGCTTTGTGGTCCAATTATGGAAACTTCTGTATCATATTTAGAGTACTTTTTGGATTTTCCCAATTTTCAACCACTAACAATGAGATCATTATTATAATAAAAGAGAATTAATGAAAAATGAAAATAATAATTATGTCTTTATAAAAAAACAAAAAATAAATGAAGTAAAATTACTTTGTTTAAATTTTATACTTCAATAAACAAAGAAGTAAGTTGCCATTTTCTTGTGAATACTTCACTAGAAAACAATTTTAGAAAAATTAAAAGTTTAAATCGAAAAGTTGTTAACGAAAAATAAAAATTCTTTTGTACTGAAAATAATTAATTTGAATTATTTTAAGTAATTTTAATTTTAACAATTTTTAAAAGGTGTGTTGTTATAACTTTTCATAAAATTCTTCATATATTATTATTAATTATTATATATATATATAATAATAAAAAGTTACAAAATATATTTCATAACTTTCTGATAAACTGAGAAAATTGTAAAATTCCTAAATATAATTTAAAATTAATAAATTAAACAATTAAAAATAATCAAGGAAAAACTTTTAAAATATTTATAATGCCATAAAATTTTATTTAGGAACAAGTGGAATCAACAGCACATTTTCCAGATTATTATATCGAAAGGGTAAATTCTATGTCCATGGTATGTGTGATAACATTTCAATCTTTAACTATTAATTATATTTATTAATTTACAAAATAAAAAAAAATTATTGTTTATATTGCAGCTCCTCTTCCCAAGAGAGGAAGAAGAAGTGATGGTAAGGGCAAAAATGTTGGACAATCTAAAAACTGCTCTTCGAACACAACCTAATAGGTCAATCTCTTTTAATATTTGTTTTTAGCTTTGGCTTCATTTATTAACAGCTAATTTTGAGTAAATTTTTATTTGTTATTATAGTTTTGTTATGAGGTTTTTAGAACAAGATGGCCTATCCTGTTTACTCAGTTTTTTAGAAAATATGGATTATGCTACATCTCAAAGTCCTATTCATACATCGTTAATTGGTTGTGTAAAAGCATTAATGAATAATTCAGTATGTATAAAATATTTTTTATTACTTAATCAAATAAAGGAAAGAATTATTATACGTTTAAATGCTTAAATATTGTTATAATTATATGATATTTAACATTTTATGTTTTTTAGAATGGAAGAGCTCACGTACTTGCCCATCCAACTGCCATTAATACAATTGCTCAGAGTTTGAGTTCAGAAAACATTAAAACTAAAATAGCTGTTTTAGAAATATTAGGTGCAGTTTGTTTAGTTCCTGGAGGCCATCGGAAAGTATTAGAAGCAATGTTACATTTTCAGAAGTTTGCTTTTGAACGCACGCGATTTCAGGTACGGTTTTAATATATATTGAACTGTAGGAAATTATTAATATTTTGCTTAAGTCTGGCATATTATTTTCCTAGACTATTGTTAATGATTTAGATAGGAGTACAGGCATCTATCAAGATGAAGTAAATTTAAAAACTGCAATTATGTCTTTTATAAATGCCATTATGAACTACGGTCCCGGAGAAGATCATTTAGAGTTTCGCCTTCACTTAAGATACGAATTTCTCATGCTCGGCATTCAACCTGCAATTGATAAGCTCCGGAAACATGAAAATGCAACTTTAGATAGGTAATTTACTTCTTAATAGGAGATAGAAATGATAGAAATAATTTAATTACAGCTTGTCTTTTATTAAAATATATATATATATTTTCTTTTTAATTTTTTTTTAATCTTTAGGCATTTAGATATATTTGAAATGGTTAGAAATGAGGATGAAAAAGAAATGGGAAGGAAATTTGACATGGTAAAATGTTTATAATAATTTATTTTTTATTAAAATTTAAAATTATATCTATATTAATATAAAACATTATCTTTCTTTATTGATTATATTGTAAACTATAAATTTGCTGGTACAGTTTTATTAAATTTAATTGAAGCTGTGCACTCAAAATTTACTTCTTTACAATCTTTCTTTAAATCTTTTTCTTCGTATACACTTTAAAGCTACTGATTCCTTATTTATCTTCCAAATTGAGATCCTCTGTGCATACACTGTTTTAATTGTCTCATATCTCTAAAATTTCTGCTTTCCTTTTTTTTTTTTTTTTTTAAACTTCATCCCATTTCTGTAACACTTGTTCTATAAATGCAGTAGTCATTCTTCCTTTCTTACAATCTTCCATTTGTTCTTTCAGCCCAGTCCTTAGACTTATTGCATCTACACAGCATTTATTTTCATCTCTTCCTTCCAATGACACCATATAAGTTACTGCTTTTGCAACTGTCATCTTTATATATTTTTTATTTTTTAGCTTTTATGACCAATGTTTTTTCTTTCTTATTTTTCCTAGAGTTATATAAAAGCTCCCTTCACATTCTTCAAAATAATGTATTAGCACAATAAAGCAGAATTTAACCATGTTTAAAATATTGGGATGTGTCATGAAATACATAAATTTTTATGAAATGTTTTCTGATTTTTTAATATTAACTATATGTTATTTCAAGGAAAGACAGATTATTAAGATTTTGAAATTTTTAAAATTAGTTTTATTAGAATTTTAATTAATATTAATTTAAAAAATGTATTTATTTAGGTACATGTAGATACAAAAAGTGCAACTGGAATGTTTGATGTATTAAGGAAAAAATTAACACACACAGCAGCCTATCCTCATTTTATGTCTTTATTGCAACACAGCTTACTCCTTCCATGTAATTATTTTTTTTTTATAATCTTCAATTTAGTACTACAGAATGTGGTTGCATTCATAGCATATATTGATATGCAATTATGACGATATTAGTAGCAAGATATTCTATTGTCATTGAGCTGCCATTTTATTTGACATGGAAAAGGGGGCCACAGAATAACATGCTTTTGTACTAGAGACGTAATTAAAAAAATAACAAGATTGTGTACTTGCTACAGAGTGTATATTTAGGTAACCCTTCAACTTAGGTCATCATGGAAACATACCAGATGTTCACACCATTACAAGTTACATCCATTCCTTTAGATTAGTATAAGTAATCCTTTCTGGATGCTGGCTGCGAGAACTTTGTAAGTTTCTGGTAGGGTACACATTTTTTCTTGTGGTGTTGCAGGTTTTAAGTCTGTTGAATATTATCATACTCCATAACTGCCAGTACACTAGGTACTAAAATTATATATTCTAATGATATGCAAACTAGTAATACAGTCAATTTGACTTAAAACAAACATTGATAAAGCAAGTTCTCGTGTTAAAGTAAATTATGCCATTGTCACAATGTTAATTTTCACATGATAAAGTGAACAAAACTTTTTTGTTAAACCAAACTGTAAATTATCTTTACAATCCCCAAGGAATAATCCTATTTCCAATAATGATTTTATTACTGACGTCAAAAAGTGTATAAAGCAAAGGATTACTGTAATAAATGTTCTATTTTGAGTAGAATAATTTTCTTTTCCTGGTATTCTAGTAAAGCAAATATGTGTTCAACCTCCAATTGTAGAGCAATTCAACATCTGGTTTTAGCAGACCATTCTACTGTATTCAGAAAATAGGGGTTAAAGTTTAAGGACATTCATCCTTTTAGATGGATATGGTCCCATGAAAACGTGCTAGTTGGTATTTCATGGGGGGTGCATACAGTACTTTGGCTCTTTTTTTATTCTCATGGCACCAAAAAATATTTTCTACTTTTTCAATCTTTGTTTTGTTTAACCACTGATATACTGCTCCACATTTAAATGGAAAATACTGTCTCTTCTCTTTTTGTTTGATTAAAAAATTATTTAGATCATTAATTTATTTTAGTAAATTAATTCAAAATATTATAATTTAGCAATTTCTATTGCCTGTTAAGTGTTAATTCTGTAAATCATACAACCTTGACTTTGATCCTGAAAATTGTTAATATGAATTTTGAATAAAGCAAACTATAATATGTAGTGATTTCTATTAATGCAAGTTGACTGTTTATAGTTTATTCTCATCTTTTCACTAGTGAAGTTTAGTTTGAATTTTCTTTGTCATGAACATCAACTTAATCAGAGTTGCATAATGGCACGAGACAGAAAACAGGAAAATAAAATAACATTACCAAAGCCCTGGGATATGTATATAGGATCTTATAGACTGCAGGTTGCTCATAACTGCTTTAGATCTATTGCATCTGTTTGTAATAATAAACCATGATTGAGTGAAAGAACAGTGCAGACATTGGCAATGATTGAAACTCCATACTGCAATCACATGGAGCCCAAGATGATCTGCTCAGTAACACGCTGCAGCTTTGCAGATTTCAGATTTGATCATTCAGGAAATTTTCCACCAAGATCTTCACTTCTATTCTTATAAACTGCAAGTCATGCAAGACCTTTAAGCCCAGGATTTGAATACATGCGAAAATTTGAATGCATGGTCAATGCATTCAAATTTTCATGTTAAGATCATGCATGATCTTACTCTTCAGAATCCAGAGAGTTTAAAGGCATTGATAATGTCTGACTAGGGATCATATTCAAAAAACCAGATTGGTAAATGGCACTCACTCACCATTATTTGAAACTGAATGTAATAAATAAATAACATTTGTTCACTTAAAATGTTTTAAGACATGCTATGAATGTAGTCACACACTGTACTTAAATATAGCATTTTTATTTTATAAATAATTGACTTTAATAAATAATAATTTATTTTATTACAATGTTTAATAGTGTTATTCTAATGGAATTCAGTGTTATATATTTGATACAAGTATATAATACAAATTTTTCTATTAGAATAATAGTCTAGAATAGTTTACTACTATTAAAAAAGTGTAAATTTTCTAAGTATGAAAGATTATATTCTTTGAAATTGTAAAATTTAATTAAATTATTTAATTTATTTAAGATAATGCTTTATACAAAAAACAGTTAAATGATAAAACATAAAGTTACAATTAGCATAACTATATTCATACTCTGTATAGGATTACAAATGTATTCATATTTATAATACAACATAATTTATAAATTTTTATTAGATTTAATAATTGAAAACAATATATAAAACAAAAGTGGACAAAATATTAATGGTGGTGAATTCAATGTGGCTAATTGCTGAGTTTAGTAAGCATTTTAATGAAGGAATAAGAGAATGAACAAGTAATGCATTAAATAATTTATTTTAAATCTACAAAAAGAAATAACTAAGAAAATGATTTCTAGTTATATAAAATATATAGATATCTTTATATTTTATATAAGTTTTTAATATTTGGAGTTTGTCCAGTGTGAATATGAAATTAGAATTAAGCTTTATTTACATTCATGTTTGCAGACATATTTTAACAGTACATCTACAGTATGTATGCAAACATGATTTAATTTTATGGCGTAGAAATCACTATGGGCTCTTAAGTTTATTCCTGGCCCAGGGAAAAATCTCCAGCATCATCTCTTGACACCCTGAGAATAATGATGATTTATAACAACAAATCTGCTTTATTGGAGCCTATGAGCAAGCTCTAATAAAGCAGACTTTTTGTAAATCAAACTAAACTAATGGAAATTAGTCTAGTTTAATTTATAGGATGTTACAGAAAAGATAGAACATTAGCTATTTTGAATATTTGTAAAAAATGCTTTTGGTTTAACATACAACTGATTTTATACTATACAGTAAGACCCCGCTTAATGCGGGAGATGCGTTCCTAGACGACAAAGCACTAAGCGAAACAATGTTAAACGAGGTCATTTTAACATAGAGTAAATAGCGATAGGTGAACATGCGACCAAAAATAAACAGATTTTACTTTAATTTCAAGTAATTTTTATATTAATCTGCATAATAATATACATAAACATATGAGGGCGGTTCGGAAAGTTTGCAGCCTCAAATAGAACAACAAACAAAATAATGTTAAAACTTTTTTATTTTTCAATGTAGTCTCCTTTGTTAGCAATGCACTTATTCCAGTGATGTTCTAGCTTTTCTATGCCATCACAATAGGTCGATTTGTCAAGCTATGCAAAATACTCATTCACTTCAGAGATGACTTCGTCATTTGAGTGAAATCTCTTTCCAGCCAAGAATTTTTTTAGGTTTGGAAAAAGGTGGAAGTCACTGGGGGCCAAATCAGGTGAGTATGGTGGATGTGGAACTAATTGGAAGCAAAGTTCGTTTATCTTTTGTTCAGTGATTCTGGCGGAATATGCAGGTGCATTATCATGATGGAACAGAATCTTTTTTCTTCTTCAAGTGTGGCCTCTTTTCTTCGATTTCTTTCTTCAGTTTTTTCCAAAAGTTCACAGTAATAGACAGCATTGATGGTCTTTCCTCTTTCTAGGTAGTCAATAAAAATGATGCTTTAAGCATCCCAAAAAAACCGAGGCCCTCACTTTCCCCGCTGATGGAACTGTCTTTGCCTTCTTTGGTTGTGGCGAACTGTGGTGTTTCCATTGCTTCGACTGTTCTTTTGTTTCAGGAGTGTAGTAGTGGATTCACGTTTCATCAGTAGTCACAAACCAATGCAAGAAATCCCATGGATTTTTCTGGTAAAAGTCCAAACACTCGTTTGACATCAAAGTGCGAACACGTTTTTGCTCGGTGGTCAGCAGATGTGGCACCCATCTTGCTGAGACCTTTGTCATACCCAAATTTTCGGTTAGGATGTGGTACACTCGGACGACAGAGATGCCTGTTGTCTCAGCTATCTCACGCATTTTCAAACGGCGATCTGCTAATACCAAATCGTGCATTTTGTCGATATTTTCTTCAGTGACAGCAGTTGATGGCGAGGGTCATCTTCCACACTCTCTCTGCCAGATTTGAAACTGGCTGTCCATTTTTTCACAGTGGTGTACAAAGGAGCAGACTCTCCCAAAACTTCATCCATGTCAGTTTTGATTTGATATGGGGTCAACCCTTTTTTTGTCAGGTATTTTATGACCGCACGAGTCTCCGTCTTCTCCATTTTTGACAAAGTGTGTGCACACTGACTATCTGCTAAGCTGTCGTGGCAAAACTTTACGATAAATCAAGCAAAAATTGGTGTTGTATCTTTAGCAAAGATGGCTGAATTATTCCCACTAAAAATTAAATTGATCGCAGCGCCGCATATAGGCAAGGCCGCAAACTTTCTGAACAGCCCTCGTATACACACAGAAATATAAAGTTCATTTTTTGTGACGAAGGTCCTGACTTTTCTGAAATTCTTGTTTTTTTATTTTTTGCAATAAAGTCGTGAAGTTTCATTTGTCACTTTTTTTTTCCTTAAGCAAATGTTGGTAGCAGAAGATCGCATCCAAAACTCCTCATTTTGCCTTTCAAATTCTGGATCATTTGTTACAATTTGATCAACGATTTCGGTTATCGTTACCAAACTTTTACTAAGGAAATCTGTAGAGAAATTTTTTGGGCTCTTTGTTTTTAGAATCTCTATTTTCCAGTTCTACATGAATTCCTTGTTTTGCCAGTTCTTGAAGGTCGTTGTTGGTATGGTTATCACCAGAAATCTGCAGTAAATCCTCAATATCCCGCACGTCTACATCTCCTAATCCTATCCAGGATTAGGAGATGTAGATGCAATAGGCTCTTCTCGTTGAGAATTCTTGGATAACTTCAGCTATAACTTCTTCCACACTCTGTTCACGCATTTATCAGTTAATTCTTGCCAAGCGAAGTCAATATTTCCTATGGCATCCATGATGATATGTTTTTTCCAAAATTGCACCAAACAAACCTAGATTTAAAGAAAGTACACCTTTTTGCCACTTTTTGCTGATTGGTTCGTGTTCGTAAATAATCGTATTATATACGAATCAATGAAAGGCCATGATAATTAAAATTGGCATAAATTTTGAGTTTTTTTCAGGCTTCGAGCAGACCATGTTATATCGAATCAGCGTTAAGCGGGGTCTTACTGTACATTTAAAATGCAAATTTTTGTCATTTTTACAAGTGAAAATGTTAAACTTATATTAAATGGTCAATGAAAATAGAACTCATGCTGCTACTTGTGAGTTCTGTTTTCAGCTTAGATTTATATAATATTAGTAAATTGCATACTTCCTTATATCTGTATATAATCCAACTAAATCTCCAAAGTTTTAAAGATTTTGGTTTATTATTATTTTGTTTTTAAAAGTTCAAACCCTTTCAATCAAACTTTGAGTTTAAAAATTTTACAAATGCAGGATTATAAATGTATAGAATATTATGCAGTTTCATCAAATATAATCTTTAATTATTACTTATATATTTGTGTAATAATATTTTGTATCTCTTATTTTAATGATTAGTTTTTGATTTAATTGTGTTTTTTACAACAAGTAATATAGTTCAATTTTCAAAATGAACTAAACTTGGCATCATATTTAAATTTAAAGTTAAGATTTCTGCTTATTAAGATAAGCGAATGGTTTTAGTTACATTAATATGCAGATATTTTGACTTTACATATAGTTTAATTAATTTCATAGTTTTTACGCTTTGAAATGTTTTAGTGGACTATGGCGCTTGTCCTCAACATTGGTTACTTTTTGATCGTGTTATTCAACAAATTATTCTACAAAGTGAAAATGGAGATAATCCTGACATTGCTCCATTGCAAATAAATGTTAAAGAAATAGTTCAACTGTAAGACAATTTTTGTATTATTATTTAAATAGTGATGGTATTTATTAAAATTCTAAATTATATGTTACGAGTATTATTTGAATTTTAAATATTCAAGACTTGCTACTGAAGAAGAATTAAGGTCTGCAAAAGAGAAAGCCGAAACTATGGAAAAAGAAAATGCTGAATTAAGCTGCCAACTTTGCAAGAAAGAGCAAGAACTAGAACAGCAATTGCAAGAAAAGGTTAAAAATTTAACATATGATATACTTATTGATACAATTTAATTTTGTTAAAATTTGAATAATACAAATTAAATTTCATAGACAACACTCTATAAATATTTTAACATTAAAAGAAAATATTTAATTATTAGGAAGATCTGCAAGTTAGCATGAATAAAATGAAAACTAAACTTGAAAAGGAAACTGTCGGACACCTGGAAGCCAATCAAAAAATTGCTGAATTAGAATATCGTGTGAATGAACTTAGTCAATTGGTATGAAATAATATAATCTAATGAAATATTTGTAAATTTTTGAAAGTGAATTATTCAGTATGAAAATACTAAATATTTGCAAAACATTATTTAATAGCTTGAAGCCGAAAGACAACAACGTAGTCAAGTAGAAAGTCTAGTCAAAAATGGAAGTCTTTCAGATGATGCCAAAGCAGGTATCAATCAAACACCAGGAACTAAAGGATCAATTCCACCCCCGCCACCGCCACCTCTACCGTCAATGCCACCTGTTCCACCTCCAGCTCCACCTGGACCTCCATTTCCTCCAGGTAAAATATTATGATATAGATAAGAAATTAGAATAAATTTTATTATTAAAATATAAGTGTAAAATGTTTCTTACATAGTGATTTTTGTATTTTCTTTATAAATAACAAAATGTCTGGTATCGGTTTAATCATTTTTTTGTTTATAAATACAAAAATATTAATTTTTTTTGTTCTTTTTCCTTTATTTAAATGCTTGGTTGAGTAAAGGAAAATGGTTATATTAGCTCTTTTCAAAAAATGGTGCCCAAATTTGAAAGGAATTGTAAATTTAATCATGAAATACAAACTGAATATATTTTGTCTGAACAACAATAATTTATGTATGGGAGAACAATTATTAAAACAGTGATAATGTTTAATTTATTATTTAAATAACAGATTTTTGTTAGAAAACAAACATTCAAATATAACAAAATATCTTGAACCTGTTACTGGTGTGAGTTATACAATGGATAAAGTACATCACAAATGTTTTTGAACAGCTTAAAGTTGTTCTTCAGGTGATACACAGATTAACTGATGGAACACAGAGTAAATAGAACATGATTTGAAAATTAGATCGAATTCATGTCTCGTGAAATCATTATGTTGAACATGCGCATTCGTGTGGGTGGCCGGTATTGGCAAATTAAAGATTGGTGCAACTGACAAATTCAGCTCTTCCTTGTGATTGATGCACATGGCGGTGAGGCTATATTTATAAATGGAAATGGCATCCAACCATCTCAGGTTTTCAGGGTGAGGCGAAGCATTCAAATATAAAAGAAGCATTTAATTTTGTATACTTAATTTTATTTATGATCACAGAAGTTATTTCAGTGGGAAAGCTGTGTCTTAGATATATTTTTGAAAAACTTTAATTTATTTTTAACATGTTTTCTCAATTTAAATGTGTCATTGAATCTAATGTGCATTTGATTTTTGAGACATCAAAACCCAAAAATAGTTGGCTTGTAATGAATGCCCTGTATGACTGAACACAGCCATGGGAAGTTAATGTATTTAAACAGCAATAAACAGGTATTTGAGAAAAACGTTTTATCATCACATTTACAGTGCTTCACAATGCTTACATTTCCAAATATATTTATTTATGACTCCATTATCAAGTACAGAGGATCTGTTGGCTAAACAAAATAACAGTCAACAAGCAATTATTTATTGTGACAGTGTCACAATGCCAGGCTGCAATTTTTAATCATATTTTTAATTTATCTCATTTAAAATGTACTCCACCACAAATTAGTACTATAGTGTCTTGTCCTTGTACATCATACTTTTTCGTTAGCAATGGAGTCATGCTGATCATCTATTAACTGCTTTCAGAGGAAAAGTTTTGAATTGAAATAACATGACTTCTAGTTTGCATCAGAAGTTTGTGTATAGTTAATCAGGGCCTCCTGCCCCTAAGCTTTCATATCTGTTCTTGACTTTCATCTATCTAACTCAGTTCTTAAGATTAAGGACAGACAGACAGTCAACAGTGGAAATTTAAGGTCTACAATTTTTTCAAATTTCAGTCCAA
Source organism: Centruroides vittatus (assembly GCF_030686945.1). NCBI lineage: Eukaryota > Metazoa > Arthropoda > Arachnida > Scorpiones > Buthidae > Centruroides > Centruroides vittatus. The sequence continues at coordinate 10,919,132 of NW_027122718.1, read as the reverse complement.
TTATTCTCATTTGTCAATCTGAAGATAGAATGTCAACTTTGGATGATTAGAATGATGCATAGCATTTTTAAATGGTCATAAGGCTAGAAAAGTGATCTTGTAAAGAAGCATATGTAAAATAGTTATTTGATTTTGTGAGTCAAAAAAGCTACCTGCTGAAGTTTAAAAGAGTCCATTAGGCAAAAGCACCTTAGATTCCTTAGCTGAAGCTTTTTACTTCTCCATGACAAGTCCTGTACCATGCCATATACACATCTGGAAGCTATGTAAGGCATACCAGAATGTGAATTTGCTACAGACATTTTAATGGGAGATTCGTCATTTCTCCCATACAGTTCAGCCCATCTGACTTTTATGCTTTCTCACATTTGAGGGAACTCCTATATGAGCATTGTGTCACTACTGATGAACAAGCAATAACTATCATTGAGTGGCTGCAACTGCAAGGACAGGAATTTTTTGAGGACTGGATGAACAAGCTTGTTAATCTTGTGGCGAACGTCACCCTTCGATCTTAACTGATGTGAAAAAACAAGCAACAAACCCTGGGTGGTATGAGTCATCACTTCCTAGATGAGTCCGAACTCACTCAGTGAAATGGTTGGCAGTTAGTTGTTCCTTTGTTAGCTGTGTTGTCGAGACATGTACCATATATGCAAGGAAGACAATAAATTCAGTTGTGTTACGATCTCATCTCATTTGTTTTTATCACGCACAGTGATGAAAGTAAAGCAATAGTAGTAGAACAGTTACAATGTGTTGCTATAAATGTCTGGGCAGACTGGATAGATTTTGTTCAGAAATAGGATATTGCTTGCAGATAAATTCTGTATGTTTTTATTTTTATAATAAAAGTATTTATCTGTGGTATTGACTTTATAAAGTTACTTTTTGATCATCTCATGTAAAATTAATAAACAATAAAGTTTTGGAGTTTAAAAAAATGGATTGAACATATGGAGAATGTCATAAATATATTACTAATTCTTTTAAACTTCGAAAAAAAAAAGAACTTGGTACTATTAAATTAGAAATCATTTTTGATTGTAAACTTAAAAGAATTTTATTTTGATGTTTGCAATACAATATATATTCAATTTTAATATAAATTTTAAACAATAATTAACCTTTCGTCAGGCACAATCTGTATTTTAAAATGAGCAGGCACAACCTGTGCTGGGGACTGACAGTTTTTGCTTTCAGATTAAATAGTATTTACCATTGTTTTTCTCATTATTATGTTATAATTATTATTTGAAAAAGTAATATATACGCAAAAAACAATACAAAGCAATAAGGAAAATAGGGAAAAAATACAATATAACACATCACTACTTTGAGCACTATTCGAGTAGTCATTGGGCCACACATTGATATTGACTTTCACAATCACTTTCTAAAATTTTTTCTACTTTCATCTTGTACAATAGTTTTGGCATTTTGCACCTCCTCTTCCAGATGATCTTGAAGAATGTGAGGCATGTCTTGTAGTTGGATGAAACTATAAAAGTATCATACTTGCAATTAAAAGCGTAAAAGTTATACAAATCAGTAGTAAAAATGAACCAATCTAGTAATTTATAGTAAAAAATATAAAAGCACAAAATTAACAGTTGTAACATTAAATTTATCAATTATTTATAATACAAAATAAATGTTTGCTTTTATTCAAAAATAAAAATTTTTTTTATTCGAAATGTTTATTAACAAAATAAGGTAAGAAAGGTAAAAATAGTAGAAAACAAATGAAATAATTACATACATCTTTTCCACACATCCACCATAACACAAGCAGGCACAATATGTAACGAAGATGGGTTCTTCTGAAAAAAGGCAACTGTTTTCCGATACCAAAACAGTCCTTATTCCTGTATTATTTAGTTCACTCATCCCTTCGAAAATACACCTACCCTTCAGGCTGATCACTTGCACTTGGAATAAGTGGTGTACATAAGAAAAAAAATACCATCCTGAGGACGGGGGTCACATCTGACAAAAGGTTAAAAAAGTTAAAAGTTTTAATAGAAATATTTGAGTTTATTGATATTGACCGTATACTTTTAATTATATAGGAATGAATCCCTCTTATCCTGGTATGAGTTCTAGAACAAATCGTGGATCCACTTACTGTCGGGTAGTCAAGAATTACATCCCAAAGCCTTCAAATCCACTGAAATGTTTTAATTGGTCAAAACTGCCTGAGGTAACTTAATCTTAATTTACATATTTTCATATGATTATGTCAGCAATATTATCTGTTCTATTACAGAATGAAATTAAAAATTTTTAACTAATATACAGGTTGACAATCTTATGTGAAATTCTGAAAACCAAAAAGCTCCAAAAAGCAGAGTTTTTCATGGAGCATCATTAGTGTGCACGATAACTATCATTTACAAATTGGATGTGTTTTTGCTGCTCATTTCATGGCTATTTTGTTTATTTTTAGATAATTTTTCAACTTAGAAGACATTGAAAATGTCAGAAAGAGACATCTCTTTAAACATTTTCAAATTTTTGACATTATCAGACATGTCAGTAATTAATGGAACTCTAGGAAATCCTTATTTTTATAGATGCCAGTATACAGTGACATCTTTATGTTGGGCACTTAGGGCAAATGCCCCTCCCTTTTCATTTGTGTTACCCTTAACTCCAAGAAGGCCCCAATTTCCATTATCAACAAACAACAGAAAATTCATGACTTTTAGCCTTTTCTGTAAATATAAAAGAAAAAAGAAACTAACGAACAATATTTGTCCATTGTCCTATGCAACTTCGTCATATGTTAACTAAAACTTGGCTTAAAAACAAAAAACATTCCTTGTTTTCGAGGCCAAGTTAGCCCAAATGCAATCAGTAGATTTGAAGCTTCTTACATAATGTATGATGCCCTTTTTTATAGCTTGGGCTCCCTTTTGTATAGGCTGCAAGCACCGCTGCCAGTATATAATATGTAAAAACAGTACTACCATTCTGAAATCGAAAAAATTCCAAATTTTGAAAAGTATCTGGTTCTGGGGATTTCAGATAAGAGATTGTTGGCCTGTAATATTAAATTATAAAAAGTAAAAATTATCAAAGGAATAGTTTTAGTTTTTATTTTATAAAAAAATTTAAAAATGATTTGGTTTAGTCTTGGATAATATGACAAATTATGGAATTTTGTTAATTTGTTAACATACTGTTAATAAACTAACAAATTTAATCGTGTTTGTTAACATATACAGTATTAACAGGAGATTAACAGTAGATTTTTTTTAAAATATAAAATACATAAAGATATTTATAGATTCAATATATTTATTTTCCATCGTTCACAACACCAGCAACAGTCCAAAAACAATTTTCACTTAAGGAGAGAATCTTTTATTTGAGGCTATGCCATGCAAAAAAATGTTGTGAATGATGGAAAATGAAAACGTTTTGTAGTTCAATATATCTATATACTTTAATGTAAATACCAGATTTTTAATATTACTCAGTAGATGTTTTTTTGTTAATTTATTATATATAATTTTTTTACTTTTCCAAATAAATTTTTGGAAATGAATGTAAATAATGGATTAGTATGCTTCTTAGAAGGATAAAATAATACATAAAAGAAATAACTATTGTTTGAGAAATAATATAAATAATTGCTTTAACTTCAGTCATTTAAAATTGTATGGATGATATGATTATTTTAACAGTTACTAAATTCTTTTATTATAAGTAAACATTATACAGTAATTATAATGAAAATTTTATAGCAATTTCATTTACTAATATCTTTTTATTCAATAAAAAACTGTTAACAACAAAATTTTAGTATAGAAGAAATTTAATTTTAATATATACCTATAGAATGTGAAGTAAAGAAATTAGATTGAGTAATTCTTAATTGAAATGATGTTTTTTATAATTTCTTAATTTAACTTTCTCAATTGTTATTCGAATTCCCTAAATTTATATTGCAACCATAAAAATTTGATCACTTATCACGTGTATCAATGCAAACTTCAAATCTTAAATATGTTGTATTTATATGATTACTGCATTTTGATAAGAAAATATGATGTACAACACTGTATCCAACTGTTATTATATCAGAATTATGCAGTTATTTATTTAAAAATTATGTATTTTTAAACTTAAATTTGTCTTTTGTCATATACATATATTGGAGTTAAAATTTATAAAAAATTAAATAATACAATTAATATATATATATATATTTTATTTATTTATTTTTATTTTAGAGCAAAATAGATGGAACAATATGGACAGAGTTAGATGATTCCAAACTTTATAAAGATATTGACCTTAGTGATTTTGATAAAACTTTTTCAGCATATCAAAAACAACAGGTAAATATTATTTTTTAAAACAAAAAAGTTATTGCTAATATGTTATTGTATCCATTAGATATAATTGGCATGTTGAAAAAAGCTTAAAATTGTTTTAGGTTTCGTAAATATATTCAATATTTCTTTTTATCTTTGCCATTTATTTATAAATGAAAGTGCATTTCAAAAACAAAATTTTATTACCTAAATACATTTGGTTTTCATTAAATTGTCACTTCAAGTAATACAAAGAAAATGATTTTACTTTTAATGAGAAATAAGAATCTTGAATGTAATGCTTCTGAAGAAAACTTGACTAAATGAAAATAAAACATGTAATTATAGTGTTCGAGAATCTAACAACAGTGTGTAAGATTTAATAGCTTAAAAATAATAAAATAATAATTACAGATGGTTGCAAAAGAGAATTTTTATAAACTTCAAATTTTTCAAACAGTGATAAAAAGATCATTAGGTAATAATTTTCTTAAGGAAGGATAAGGACAAATATACTTTATAATTTCCTATAATTACTATATAAATTATTATCTCTATATTATGAAGTTCTCAAAAAATCTTTCTTGCATGCCTTTCTAAAAATGTAACATATACAGTAGTGAACCGAAAATCGGAATCAATTGGGGACTGGGGTTGTTCAGATTAGGGATTTGTTCCGATTACGGATTATGTATGAAAAAATATATTAACCTGTCCGATGTTCAAATTTTTCTCCGTTGCGTGTCGCTTCGTGTTGAATTTTCGTCGATTTTAAGCCTAACGAAAATTTTTATAATAATAATCGAGGCTATCGTATCGTTAAAAATTATTTCTGCATTTTGTACAAACAAAACAAATATATTGAAGAATATAAAAACATGAAAATTATACTTTAGAAGTAAATTTAGTATCAAAAATGTTCGATTCAGCACGACCCGGTCCGACTGAAAATCGTGCCGATTACCGGCGATTCCGATTACCGGGGTTCCGATTTACGAGTCTCTACTGTACTAGTATATAAAGATACAAGTATAATTTTTATTAACAATGCAAATCAAATTTGAAATTTTATCTATGTTCTAAAATCTTAATATTTAAAATTTGTTTCTTCTAATGACATTCTTTTGTGAGGTTTGTTGCGAAATGTACATAGATCAACAAATGAAAAACGTAACAATAACTAAGCGACAGTATCATCAAACAAAGTATTTTATTTCGTGTATATAAACAGGTTCTTTTGGATTCCAACTTTGTAGTAATTTCATACAACACGACATCAAACAATAATTCAGGGTACAATGACAAATGTACCATTTGCGACAAATATACAGTGACCGAAAACTATAACTAATACTTACATGCTAATAAAATTAGGGAAGAAAAAAAGATGGTAGAGAAAAGAGGATCCAGGAAAACAAGATACAATAAGGAGTGAAATACCCGGGGTTTTGTTTGACTTCAGAAATTTGGGTGGGATACCACGTTGAACTTTTTCTGAAAAGTCTATCATCATCGTCTTTGTGCTGAGTTTCTCCTGGCAAATTGTTACAACACCTTTTTATTGTAACCACGATAAAATTCCCATTCTTAAACTCTCTCAAATTCTCCAGTTGTTGCCATTCCCGACCTGGAGCACCACATTTGACATCTGTCCACCACAAGGTCTGGACTCAAGAATTTTTTTTTTTTTTTCTCTCTGGCCCAGGGCCTCCTCTTTTTCATTGTTCTCTGTGGTTCCAAGAATTGGTCATCCCACCCAAGGGAAAAGAGTTAGAAAAGAAAGTTCTGGAAGGAAGAAACAAAGAACAAAGGAGAGGACTAACCTAAATTAATACATACATAAATATGGTGTACAGCAGCCACGCTTTAACCTTTATGCTTATCTCTAGGAATGTTTCATTTTTGCTTGATAATATATAAATTTCTTTTACTTTAAGTACTAACGATTGTTAAGTTGTATTGTGTATATGTATTTTTCTTTGTCATTACAATAATGCCAAAAGAGGGTTTCTTCTATTTTATTGATAAAAATATTTTATAATTTATTACCAGATATTGTTTTGTAATAAATTATAAGTTTACAAAACATTATATATAATTTGATTTAGTTAATGTTAATTTATCTAAAATGTATTTTGGTAAATCATCATATAATCCATCTTCAGTTGAGCGCTGTTTCTGTATACATACTGAAAACAAAGTTTTGACACTGACACTAGCCTAAAAACTAAAGCAAAAAATAATTTTTTTTACATTTAAACTTTTAGATTATGTCTACATTACATTATTTTTATTGAATACTAAAATTAAAAATATATATATACATTATTAATGCTAGTTTATATAGATAAACTGTGTTCAAATTATGCAAGTTTGCAATACATAATTTTGAGATAATGTGATAGAGAAATTGGTAAACATTGTTCAATTTACACTCATGATTTAAAATTATGTGCACAGTGTAGTTACTTTTTAGCTGTTAATGATAACGTTTATATACTGTGTGTCGTAATGTTAGGTAATACTGACTATTTGAAAATTCAGTGCAATGAGCATCTTGAAGAATAATTAAATTCTTCAACTATTCTTTTAGTGTGTTCTATCTTCAGAAAAGATCCATGCAACCATTGATAAGCTAATGCACAACTTTTATTTGTAAGCAAAATTTTTATTTCACTTTCATTCAGTGATTCACAGTAAATATAAATCCTTATTTAGAAAAACCAAGAATTTGAAACATATAACTGTTGAACTAAAGCCAAATTTCCGTATTTTGTATATGACTTGAAAAACTGTACCATTTAAAAGTCAATTTGAAACAGGTGCAAATTGTGCAGTGGGGTAGGTTATATGTTAATAATAAAGTGCAATCACAAACACTGCCTCTGGAGAAATTGCTGCTCTCATAGGTCAGTTGACAGGTTATACAAGGTTTTATTTTTGTTCTAGCAAATTTCTGTACACTGTGCTACCACATGTTAAATGCACAAAAATATGATAATGATTGTTTCTTTTCATTTGTTAGAATTGAATATGGCCGTATTTTTTTATGCAGTGCTCGAGAAGCGCTTTACAGCGAACACACTGAAACTGGTTTCTAATTGGCCAATACTGCTCGTGACGTCATTTCACTACACTCTCGCTGCATAAAGAAACGTGGCCTATTTGTTTCCGGTTACTCATTCTTTTTTTCTTTCTTTTCGATTTACACCTTATTTTTTTGTTTTCTCTCATTTTTGAATCTTATCTTAACTGATTTAAACTGTTTTCACTTTATCTATGTTACATGTTACACATTGAAACTATTTGTTGACCTGACACATTCCATCGTTTATACCTACAGAACCAACTTCTTAGGATCAAATTTACATGTGCATTTAACTAACTAAATTATTAATTTTAATTAATGAATTATATTTAAATAATTAATAATTTATATAATTATTAAATTTAATTTCAATTAATTTAAATTGCAAAATATTTTAATATGTAAAATTTAAAATATGCACAATTTGTTTAGAATCTAATTTTTATATAATTTGAGAATCATTGTTTATCTAATATAAATAAACATCTTAAATATTATAGAAATTTGATTTATCTCTGTTGTGATAATTTAAATTAGCTAATAAATATTTAAATATCTGTTTTAGTCAAATGGTTCCATGGAAGATATACCAACTGTTTTGACAAGACCTGTAAGAGCCATGAGGGAGCTCTCTGTTATTGATGGAAGGCGTGCACAGAATTGTACTATATTGTTATCTAAACTGAGGATGTCAAATGAAGAAATATGTAGGGCAATATTAAGTATGGATAGTAAAGAACAATTACCTAAAGATATGGTAGAACAAGTAAGTAATTTATTTAAATTTGCGTATTTAAAGTTTTCAGTTTAAAAATACAGTAGAGAGTCGTTAATCCGAATCAATTGGGGACTGGGGTTGTTCAGATTAGTGATTTGTTCGGATTACCGATTATGTACAAAAAAATATATTAACCTGTCCAATGTTCAAATTTTTCTCCGTTCCTTGTCGCTTCGTGTTGAATTTTCGTCAATTTTAAGTCTAACGAAAATTTTTATAATAATAATCGAGGCTATTGCATCGTTAAAAATTATTTCTTTATTTTGTACAAACAAAATAAATATATTGAAGAATATAAAAACATGAAAATTATACTTTAGAAGTAAATCTAGTATCAAAAACGTTCAGCACAACACAGTCCGACTGAAAATCATTCAGATTACCGGCGATTCGGATTTCCGGGGTTCAGATTAACGACTCTCTACTGTATCTATAAAATACATACAATATATTCTAATATATAAACTAAACTACTTTTTCTGAAACAAAAGATTCAAAAATTCTTGAAAAACCCATTCTTTTGGATTACACATCAAGGATAGTTGTATAACCCAAAAACATTTGAGTTTTTCAAGCGTTTTTGAAACTTTTCGCTCCAGTAAAAACAACTTTATTTTTATTTGAAGATTTCTTTAATAAATGCATATTCATTATTATTATTTGAAAAAATTATTTTCTAGTTTATTTTAAAATTTATTAAAGAATTTATTATAAAATAAATAATAATAAAAATAGACTAATTTTTAAGAAACCCATTAGTCAATTATTTTGTTCCAATAATATAAATTTGTAGTGCTCCGCTATTATGGTTATTTTAATTCTATTAATTTTGTAAAATTATGTAATTGCGTTCCGTCGATTAAAGAATATTGTATCGGGTTTTATCGTTACGCGTAACGATAAAACCTGATACACGATTACGTCGTGCATTCTGTATCACCTTTATGAGGTCACAGCAGTCGTGGCTGTGGACCGTTTAAGAGAAGGTCACGTGAGAGGAACAAGTTTCCGGATGGCGAGAGTTATAAAAGTGCATGGCAGAGTGCCTTTTGTTTTTTTTGGATTCGTCTTCGGACTGGACTGGACTGGACTGGACTGGACTTTCAAGCCCCTACCCGGACTGAAAGGTGAGAGAAGGTCATCGTGGTAATACGACAGAAGTGATAGGATATTGGACTGCTGTGTGCAAAGGACAATCCAAATCCATCAAATAGGATTTTCATCCAGACTGAGGAGTAATTTTTGTAAGAACATATTTAAGAACCACGTTTACTCCTTCAGACATTTATTTCATTGATTCCACTTTTTATTTTATTGTTCGTTAAACCAAGTTATGACCATGTGTTGGCTAACAAAGAGTATCAGATTTAGCTAAGTAATCGTTCTAAGAAGATGCAACAACCTTGTGTACCAACTTGTAAATAATTGTATATACACTAGGAATAAGTGTGTAGTAGCAGTATTAGTATTTGACTTAAAATTACCTATGTAATTAGAGATGAGATCAAGATAACTGTATAACCGATAAGAACGTAATTTGAGACTTTGAGCTGATTTGTCATGTTTTTATTATTATTAAATTTGGTTCCATCAATATGTTTCTTTTGTTTTGTAAAGTCCTCAATTCATTACCCCACAAATAGACCAGATATCTTTCGATATATCTAAGTCACTACAGATTTTATTAGTACTGAACTTTTGAGAATTTCCTATCAACAATGGAAATGGACAACTTGATGAAATTTGTCCTTCTTGTTAATTTTGTTGGTCCCCTAGTCTGTTTTTATATATTAGAGTGCTCTGAATTTGAAAACACTATTAAGATCAAAAGCTACAAAATGACTGCTCTATATGTGAAGCCTGTAAACAAAATTTTTGCTTGCCATTGTCTCATTAATCATTGCCAACAACCCAATGAGTCTAATGACCAATTTTATCAGAACCTCAAGGCATTAAGCAAGGACTGCAACTTCACTTCTGTCTCTGCTGAAGAGTATAAAAGTGAATATGTATGCAATGCTTTTATTGCTGGGTTGTTATCCCCTCAGATTTGACAATGTCTTTTAGAAAGTCATACTCTAAAACTTGACAAAGCCTTTTCATGGGCCCATGCTTTCAAATCTGCTTGTATCCAGTTAGAAACTTTTGTTTCCACTCCAATACCAGTATGGTAAATGGTATTAGGATTTTCACTCAAAAAGAACCTGCAGAAGACGATCTAAACAAAGAAGATTTTCAGAGATATTACTTCATCCTTGCACATGTTGGCTGCCACTGAATGGAAGTGCTCTTGATGTAGTTATATGAATCATCCTCGCAATAGATGTTTTTATATTGATTTTGTTTTTGACACTGTTTCACATAAAAACACGTAGTTAATTAACAATTAACTTTTTTCACTCTCTAATACAACTGACTGGGGTGACAACTACACAAGGACTCTCTCAGACAAACGAAAAGTATGTTGGAATTTCCACCTTTGACTTGATGTTCAGATCAAGTTACAACAGATGTCCTGCTTGAAACCAAAATTCTTAATTGATCTAATACTGACTTATATATATAAACATCTCTAGTGTATTCAATGTATTATGATTAATCATCCAACCATCAGCCAAATTAATTGGGCAATATTACACTGCAATTAAGAATTAGAAATTATGTGATAAGAAATTAGAAGTAGACATTAGGCACCATCTCTTAACAAAAGCAAATAGAGAGTTAATTCCAAATTTTAAAATATATGAAATGAATATTAGATATTTATATTCATTTGTTCAATCTTTAATTAAAATAAATATATATACAAAGAAATTATTGTTATAAATGCAACTCATCTAAACAATAATTCACTTATATGACATCTAGGACTGTAAAGTCTTTACAAGATTTTCTTATTTATCTTGAAGGAAGTGTCAATCAGATAGTTTAAAACAGATCAAAGTGTCCCTAGCACTTCTGTATCTAATATATCTATATTTTGATATCTGATATCTAAATAACAAAACTTCTACTACATCTAAAATTCAGAAATTATTTGATAAGTTAAGATGCTTTTAAGATATTTAATTAATATACAAAATTAATTTTACTTAGTTTGTTTTATGAACTGTTTATATAAAAAAATACTATAAATATAATGTATTTTTCTTAGAAAGCTGAATGAATTATTAGTACTATGTAATTTATTTAGATGTAAAGATTATTTTCTTTGGTTGAAATGAAATTTAAAGCATATCAGAAATATGCCATATTCTCATTTTCTGAAGATTTGTCTTAGTAGCTTCTTTTAACTGAATTTGCTAAAACACTGTTTCCATTAATACAGATCTGAACCAAATATCTGGCAGGCTTGAGACTTGACGTGATCTGGATTTCTGGATTTTTAAGTTTTATGGATATGCTAAATATTTATTTAAAATATGAAATAAACAATTGGAAATAAAGAATGGAATTGTATTTAACAGCTACTAATTAATACACTTCTAAAGAAGAGTTTGTTTGATCATTATTAATTCTCTTAAAATATAGAATACTATGTATAGGGTAATATTAAGGATTAGGATACATTCCAAAAATGAATTTTGTAAAATTTTCATTATAATTTGAAAAATTTGTGTTTCTGTTGAATCACATTATATTTTAGTGATAAAGATAATAGAAATTATAAATGATTAATTTACTTGATATAAGTTTCTTCGAGAAATATAATTCCATCAAATTCCTATTGTACCACATTTCACCATGCATATAAGAGCCTACTAGTGTTACCACGCATCCGGTTTTCGCCAGGACAGTCCCGGAATTGAGTCACTGTCCAGGTAAACTATTAATTTTGTCCGGGAATTTTGTAGAAATTGTGAAATTACAATGAAACAAAGTTCTTGCAAATATTGTTATAAATTTACACCATTTGAACAATGAAAGACCTCACACTCACTGAAACTCATCTGCCATTCCTCCAAGTTACTCTGTTTATGCTGACGTGTGACGTGCAACCTGCCTCTCGACTTTTTTTTTTTTTGCTTGTATGTTACTCCTACGCAAGTCCCTCGTCCCTAACTGTAAGTGATTTAGAACCTGCATGCACGTTATTCTTTGCATTATAAAATGACATTGCACGTGCGTCAGGAACTTCTGTTCGAACAAACCTGACCTGCCGTTCGGGTTGGCGATTTTGTAAAAGTGGCAACACTAGAGCCTACTCTTATATGCTTGGAAGTGTCAGCACTATATTGTGCAAAGTATCTAAAAAACTCACTATTTTTGAAACAACTTTTATAGCATTGGAAGCATTTTTTTTATTTTAGCTGTTTATTTTTAATAATGGTTACTATGGATATACTGTGTGTCACTGAACAGCAGCACAGTGCCCCAAAATAAGCCGGTATACATGAGCATTCTCTTATATACAAAATAGGATATGTGTTTCAAATTTTTGAAACACAAGTAATTTCCATATATAAATATGTGGATATGTGGATAAATGTGGATATGTAAGAATTATATAAAAATTAGCATAGATATGTGAATTTTTACAAAATTTACGAATTAGTAATGTTAAAGGGTATTCATCTTTTATAAAGAGTTTTGTTTAATATACAGTAATCTATATATAATTTTATTAACTATAATTGAACTTCCAAATCTGATAAACAGGGTGCTTTTAAATGGTAAGACAGAGTCTCTTATCATCTTGAAGACTCTGGGTCCAAATCTGAGATTCTTATGTTTCTTTTACAAGTATTTCATGTCAAAGATTACATTCCTTTCACCTAGTACTTAATCATTCCTTTTGTGGATCATACTTATGTAATTGACAAAACTCAGATAATGGTAATCATTTTCACATAATACTATTTATAAAAGATTGCAATCCAATCCTATTCAAAGATGGTCATCAAAAAAAATAATTTTTTAAATAGAAGCATGGCATTGTTGTCAATTTTGTTGCACTATGGGTTTTAGAAGTTTAATATTAAACCATATCTGAAGAATTAACTGTAAGATGCAAGTTAAATCTATTTTAATATAAATTGTAAAGTTAAATGAAAACAAATTATACGTTGATATTTACTTTATTTTGATAAAATAGAACTTATATTGAATTTAAAAAAGAAATAGTAATTCTATATAAAATTATTTAGTTTTTCTATAATTTACTGAAAGTTATTGTAAATTGTTTTTAAATTCTTAATTAATTAATTATTTTTTTATAGTTGTTAAAATTTATGCCAAGTCCAGAAGAAAAAGTCCTTTTAGAAGAACATAGTGCAGAAATTGAAAATATGGCAAGAGCAGATAGATTTCTGTTTGAAATTAGCAGGTTAGAAAATTACATATCAGATACAAGGTGATTCAAAAGTCTTCATTTATAGTCAAAGAATTCACTTTATTATGCAGTGATTTATAACTCATAGAATATGATATATTTGAGTGCCATCTAACTGAATGTTTTTTTTGAGAATACTTGCCAAAATAAAATAATAATAAACAAGATTTTATTTGATTGGAAATCTTAATTTTGCAAAGAACAAAGTTAAATTGATAAAGAATTTCAAGTACATAATTTTGTGACTTGTGTACAAAAACCTTGCATACACTGTGTGATGATTCCTATTTCATGGTTGATTACAAATATAACAAAGAAAAAAGTGATCAACTTACACAATTCATTTAAAGTTGCTACATTTACAAACTTCTCCTCCCGTATTTCAGACTCTCAGATTTTTTCTTTCTTTAATGACAAATTCTGTACTTGTCCCAGCCAGAATAAATAAAAAGAAATGTGTGTGCATACACACCCCACATAAAAACTTCTGTATTTATATTTTCCATTCTTGTCTATCCCGAAAGTTATACCCTCCTTTCTCACGGGGAGCATTCATCCAAGCCAAGCACTCTGGTGATATATATATGTGCACACCAGAAAACAAAAATAACAAATGACCTTGATAGATAATACTTCCCTTTCAATCATGGAAAACACATGTTAACATGTCTGAAGTTATGCACACACATATCAAAAGTATTGTATGTCCTTTTCAAGTGGTCTAGATTTTGTATGAAGACTTTTAAATCATTCTGTACAATACATTTTGTCAAGTAGTTATTTATATTGCTATTAATATTTTATTGAGTTTTTATAATTTTTTTCTGTAATGTGATGATATATATGTGCATTTATATAGTTTTATTATTCTTTACGACCTACATTAATATTTGCAAGAAGTTATTTTTGTTAAAACTTACATAAAACTTGATTAAATTTTAATCCAAGAAATAAGATTTTTAGACTTTTCTAATTCCACTTTCATTGGAAAATTAAAAATTTGATCTGAAATTAGCATCAATGACAGCATGTTCTAACTATCTGTTTTAAACCAAAATATGTAATGATCTAAACTTAACCAGTCTTTGAATTAAAGCCAATTAATATGTACAGTACATTAAAATAAAGAATTGTATATAGTTGAAAATTACATTTATTATAAGAACTCCTTTAAAGTAATAAGGCAAAATAATTTACTGATTTTATAATTTTTATTTATATTTAATATTGAATACAGTAGAGTCCCGAAAACTCGGCCTAATGTGGACCGAAGGGTGGCCGAGTTTGTGAAAATGCCAGGTTATCAGGAATAGGGTTAAAAAAGAATAAGTACGAGTGTTCATTCAGAAAATACTGTACTGTACTTGTATGTATTACTTGCTTGAGAATACAACAGAGAATAAACTGCCCAAATATCCTTAATTAAACAAAGGAAAAATATGTACTTATGAAGGCATAGAGCCTTTACTACATGAAAATGAAAATTAATGAATTCACAGTCATTCACATCTAGTTAGGAAATCGACTAACCCTTGCAAAGGCTGCAGGTAGACTGAACGGCTGAGCGCGCGCCGGCGCCAGACACGTGGTGGAGGAGTGGGAGTGTGGCTGTGTTATCCGGACTGTCGGGTTATCGAGTGCCGAGTTTTCGGGACTCTACTGTATCATAATGAAATCTGTTGTCAAAATTAAAATTTTTCTACAAATAAGCTATTGATAAGTCATATGAATTATGTAAATTAAGTATATTATAATAACATAATCAATTGTAATTTGTAATACTATATTCACTTGTAAGTGAATATGTAACTAATAGCAATATAATGAACTCGTTGTTAATATTTAGCTTAAATTTTAGATTCTTCTGAATTCCATTCTTAACTAGGAGAATTAATTTATATTTGTATTTCTTTATTTAATAGCATAACGAACTTCACAAATGGTTGTAATGATTATCAAGTACATATTTGCATTTATGCTTCATTTTTATCATGTCTATATATAATAATTTTTCTTATATTTGTTGTGTACTAATGTATTATAGTAAGCTCTTATTTTATATGGGGTTGATAGTCATAGATTTGTATTTCTGTAGATAATGATTGACAGTGGTGCACTCAGGATTTAATTTTAGGGAGAGCAGAGTTGAACAGATGAAAAACTTTTTTATGGGAATTCAACAAAATTCCCACCTTATGTGACTGCTAATTCATAAATAGTATAGAAATAGAAGATACAGCATAATATAAATAAAATTAATTTTAATTAAGAAAAGATTTTTGGAAAATTTTCTATATTGTTTGTTTTATTTTTCTTTGGAAGGTCCTAAGACCCCTTGACCTCCCTCTGGATGCACCACTGATGAATAATTAGTGCCACTGAATCTGATTCTTAAATTTGACATAAGTTTGAGGTATGAAAGGTGGAGAAGTATGGTTTGCTAAACCATACTTCTCTATCTTTCAAACAGGGAGAAGTACTAAATGCTATTCACTGTGGTTAATACTAAGATTTGCATGTAGTTTTCTAAAATGTTATTCATTACAGTAAAAACATAAGTGAAATGTTTTAAGCATGTTTAAATGTTTTTGTATTAAATGTAAATGGCTTCATAAGTGTCTAGGCAATTATCTGAAACTACTGGGTGTCATAAAAGAAACATTTTTCCATCTTTATTAGTAGTTTATTCAATCTTTCCAATTATATGTGGAATACATATGACTATGAAATGAAAACTGACATAACTTTAGAAAAAAAGTGATAGTAAAACAAAATGGTAATGCTTCTTTTACTTTTATGACACACTGTACTTAGAGTGAAGCATAAATTTATGTGGAATTTAATTTTATGCAGTATCTGCTGACATGTAACCCCATATAAACAGATGTAGTAAATACAGTACATTCTTCCTTGTAACTGTTATTTGGATTTTACATTGTTTTGTTTTCTTAGCACGATGAAGTACAATTGAATAGACACAAGGCAGTTTTTTACATTATTTATTCATTGTAAACAGTTGACTAAAGAGGGGTACCAGAGACCCGAAACGTGAATCGACCAATGAATAAATAAAGAATATAAAAAAACTGCCTTGTGTCTATTCAATTGAACTTCATCATGCTGAAGAAACAAAGTATATAAGAAGATAATGTAAAATCTTATTAAATTTGAAACCATGTTATTATTTATATTAATTTAGGATCAAATACAGTAATACCCCGAACTTACACGATAGGTGGGACCGAGCGATAACCGCGTAAGTCGGGTATAATTTCGCATATAAATACAAACAAATTATTTTTAATTGGGGCCAGAGACTAAAGAAAACAATAATTTAGAAAAAAATGTTTAATAAAATCTTAGATAATACATACGTATGTATAACAAATTATATTATGAAAATCGTAAACTGAAGTTATTTTGATGTAGAAGGCTTCATAAAATCTAACAAATTCGTCTGACAGCTCAAAGATTGTTTTTTTCTCCCGCAAAATTTCCTCGTAGCATGCTAGTAATTTTTTAATTTCTTGTTTAGTAGAAGAAATGTGCTCTTCGTTGGAGTCTATATTTTCTAAAATTTGTAACCCCTTTTCATTTTTGTATCGATGTCTTTAATAATGTTAACTTTACATTCCAAAGATAAAGTTTTTCTTTTCTTGTTTGATGCAGAAGAATCAGTTCTACTTCGTTTGGATGACATAGTAGAGTCTCTCAAGTCTCCGTAGATATAACAAACACAGAAATAAATAACACAAAATAAATTGTAGCTATGCGTCGATGACAGGTCCGAACATGCAAGCTGAACAATAGTGTGGGGGGAGTGAGTAATCAATAGATGCTTGGCGCTCAAACAAAAGACGAATCGACAAAATTTAAAAATCGCATAACTCCAGGTTCGCATAAGTTGAGGTATTACTGTAGGTAATATCATTTAGATTTAACTTTTACAAATCATAAAAATATATAAATACCTTACATAAGTTTAATATATATTACACCTGTTTTTACAGCATGATTTTGAAAATAAATTTCCTGTTTTTATTAATAGAATAGTCCATTATGAACAGAGAATTAGAACACTCTTTTGTAAAAAGAAGTTTCAAGAAAGAATTAGTGACTGTAAACCAAAAATTGAAGGTTACAAATTTTTTTCATATAGTTAAAAGTTTATATAATATTTAAAAAAATTTTTTTTATTTGTGTTGTTATTAAATTAATTTATTAAAATAAATTATTTCAGCTGTGTTAGAAGCTTCAAAAGAAGTACAAAGAAGTAAAAGATTAAGAAAACTCTTAGAATTAGTATTAGCAATTGGTAATTACATGAATAGAGGTCAAAGAGGAAATGCAATTGGTTTTAGAATTGCTAGTCTTAATAGAATAGCAGACACCAAATCAAGTATAAATCGCAATCTGACTTTATTACACTTCATTATTGGTACAATTGAGAAAAAAGTAAATATTTTAAAATTTTGTCAGAAAAAAATAATCATTTCAAAAAATTTTTTGTATTTCATTTATGATATTCTTTTCAAATTTTAGTTTAGAGATGTTATTAAACTGGAAGAAGACATACCTCATGTTCGAGATGCTGCAAAAGTCAAGTAAGTTTCATTGAAATACTTTGTTCAAATAAAGTTTTTTAATACTATACTTAGTTTTACAAAGAAAACAGATAAAGTAGTACTATTTATTACACAGATTTATGTACAATATCAGAAATTCAAGACATATTAATACACTCCTCAAAAAATGAAATTGCAACACTACAAAGGAATGCAGCTAGCCACATGCAAATTGCAGGACCGGTAGATGTGACAGAGATATGCAAATGATTTAAAAAAACAAAGATATGCAACATACACCTGTTTATTCAATAATGAATGTGGCCCACAGAAGCAGCTGTACAGGTCGCTATAAGATGAGGCATACTATCAATGAGGTGATTAATGGTTGCCTGAGGTATTCCTTGCCAAGCTGCATCCACTTTGGTGTGCATGTTGTCTATGGTATGTTGTGTTGGTCCCTGGTACATCTCACATTGGATGAAGTTCCACAGGTGTTTGATGGGAGAGGAAGCCAGAGAAAGATGAGAATTCCATTCAGGCTGGTGAGAGTTTACCATGTGACATGCAGTCTGGCATTGTTTTGCTAGAGTACCATGTTGAGTGCAGCCTGCACCAGTGTCTGAACCACAGGCCCCACAATTTGTGTGATGTACTGTAGAATACCAGAGTGGCTGTCATAGTACTGGACATGTGCACCAGGGTGTTTACTGATAAAACATCATGCTTCCCCAAACCATGATACCCATTGTGGGACCAGTGTGATGCTAGGTGAAAATAGCTGACAAGTAGTGTTCCCTGAGATACTGCTAAACTTGTCCACAGCTGTCATTCCTCCACAGACAAAAGTAGGATTCATCTGTAAACAATACCTGATGCCATTCAGTGGTCTATTGGCAATGATGACAACACCATGCCAGGCATGCAGCCCTCTGTCAAGTGGTTAATGGCACCTTGGTTGCTGGTTACTGTGTGAGCAGTCTGACTTCATGCAACCTGTTGTAAATGGTTTGGGTGGACACAGATGCATCTATTGATAATGATAGATGGCTCGAGATGTTGCGCTGTGGTGGATGGGTCCACCATTCAGCAAATCTGCTGGATGTGTGCTCTGTCATGCACCAGTGCAATCCACTCCCTCTTCAGAGTGTTTGCAGATGTTCAATCATGTCACACATTACTGGATGGTACTCACATCATGCTTAACACACTGGCAACTGTGTGCATCGACACACCAAGGTTGCACAGCTCCACAATATGGTTTTGTTTCCCAGCCATTGACTAGTGGTATTCAGCTTGCTATCATCCCTGAAGCATTTTTTATGCTTCTTCAAAATTTCAGCAGCTGCAAACCATCTCTGATAGCATTTATGACCCTAGCTGGCTTCTGGTCTTTATAGCCTGAAACTGGGTACCACATACCCTGATGTGTATGCAAACTTAATCATTTGCATATCTCTGTCACCTCTACTGGTCTTGCAATTTGCATGTAGCTATATGCATTCCTTTGTGGTATTGCAATTTCACTTTTCAGGAGTGTAGTTTATTAATTAGTGGTAAAGATATGAAATCATACTCTAGAGGAGATGTAAATCTAAATAAATTTTTATTAATTAAAAAAAAATTGTAGGATTTTAAGACAAGAATTTTTTCAAATGATTATACGGTAAGGAATTTACATCTAAAATTAAGATTTGCAAGAAGAGATTTACGTATTTTATAAGAAATCAAAGTTCAAATCTCATTTATCAAAATTAGTGATTTTTCATGACTAATTTAGATTGTATCTTAATTCTGATTTTTCTTCAGAATAACTGAAATATTTAGATCAAATATACTTAAAAATAAGAAGTTAGAAATTAGTTATACAGAAAAGAGCAACCTGAGTGAGAGGAACCTGATTGAGAAGGAACAAAAGGAAATTCATGCCTTTAGATACAGATTTTTTTTTTTAACTGTTTGGTCCATTGATTGCCCTCATCTAATTGGTCTCAGTTCCTTGTTCACACTTTCCAATTAGTCTTTTACCTGTTTCTAGGGAAAATTTCAGACCAACTCAGGCCACAGGAGAGGTTGACATCAACATTTAGTCCGATGCCAAATTCTGATTCCAACTGCAGGTTGTTGATCTTAGGATTTGAAATCTTTATTGACATCCTGATGTTCTACAAATTATAACAAAAACAAATAATAAAAAAAAGTAAAAATAAATAATCAAAATTTTTTTTGAGCAGATTTAGAGAAGGTTCAGACCCTGTCTGAAGCCTCACAAATGATATATTCATCATCATAACAACAAACAACAAATATTATTATAGATCATTTGACATTAAATAAAAATAGAATTATGTTACACATTAAATTCAATATACTGGATGATTCAGAAGTCTTTTGACATAACAGTCACTTGCAATACCAAGAATGTAAAATTTTCTTTATTTTGTTTTATGCAACAACAGAGTTTTTAGTATGGGTTTTTTGGTTTTTGTTTATGTATGCATGTATTTATTATTAATACATATTACATATTGCATAAATGGCTGCTTATGTCAAAGGACTTTCAGATTACCCAATACATTTGTTTATTATTAAATACAGTATATATTTTTGTATTAAATATATCATATTTAATATTTAAATACTAAAATATTGAAATCTTGGGTTTTTATTTTTTTTTATAAGCTTTTATATTTTCATTACATAAATTTATTGATAATTTAAGAAATTAGTTTAATATTGCTAATATATAGTTTTATTTCATTACAGTTATTTATTTTAATGACTTTATAATATATTATTTAAATTAACAAATTTTATAAATTTTAGTTTAACTGAGTTAACAAAAGAAATTCAATGTATGAAATCTGGTTTACAAGAAGTTCAAATGGTAAATATGTTTTTGATGATTATTATTATATTAATTTAAGTACTGTATATTTCTGCAGATAAGACAATAGTTGAATCATAAAAAAAGGCCCCCAAAATCTGGGGTTGTCTTATAAGACAGATACAAAAAAAATTATATGAAAATTTATATAAATTAAAACCATTATAAAAAAAACAGACAAACCGTAATCATTTACTAGTAGGTAGTAGGGCATGTCCATAAAATAGAATAGCCCATACGACGTTTTTGTGAATAATGAAGGTCATTACCCGAATGCTCGAATCAGTGCGAACGTTTGCAACAATAGCAAGGCAGAAAATAAAATTTGTTCATTTGAAAAATTACAAATAGGACATAATTCCGTATACGCTACACAGTATTATTATCCAGATGATGATCGCTGATCTAAACTAAATTCTTAGGCCATTGATAGTTTGGGGGTCGTCTTATAGGACAGATATATGCTAAAACTATAAAACTTTGATGAAAATTTATACCTTGTCTTATCTGAAGGTCGTCTTATCTGCGGAAATATATGGTAATTAAAACTTTCAATGACATATTTTAAAGCTGTATTTAAAATATAAATATAATCATGAAACAAATAAATTAAAATTAAACAAAATTACAAGATTGGATCAAATAAAAATCAATTTATCATTTATATCAAAACCAATCTTCAGTTTCCACTGTAGCATTTGATCATATGATGTATGACAGACACTTCTTATATCATTCTGTTGCCAATATTATAAGTAGCATCATTGTTTCAGGAGCAACTTCAAAAATGGATGCTCCAATATATAGCTATTTGAAGGGTAATGTGATCTGTTGTAAGATTTTTGAATATGAAAGGTGTGAAACCAGCTGACATTCTTTTGGAGAATGTCTATAGTTTATGGCAATGCCTGTTTAGGTAAGAGTGAAGTATAAGCGATGTATAGGTTCAACAATGGCATCAAAAAGTAGAAAAGCTGATAATTATGATTGATTGTGGTTTTTATGTAATATCTATATCATATAATAACCTTCTGCAATATTGTCTGAAACCAACAATAATGACAAAAAGGAAGAATTTGTTACTCTCCAGACAATGATGAAATAACTATTGCAATTATTCAAAAACTGTATCTTGAGATCTTACCTCATCCAGTACAGTTTTTAGATTTTACTCCCAGAACTTTCTATTTCTTTAGCTCACTAAAAGAAATGCTTTTCAGATGACATTTCAGTCAAATTATTTAGGATTTCAATCAAATTTCTTGTGCTACCAAAAAAGTTCTTCTCACAAGGTGTTAAGTTATTGGTCAAATTTGGAAGAAGTTGTGAATAGAGAGACTATGTTGAAAAATAAAAATATTTGGTGGTCTTGTTTTAGTTTTATGGGAAATAAAGTTATTCTTCTAGTTTTTATTTGACTGTACTTCATAAAATAAGTTGCTAACTATCAATAAATCTACAAGAACTGATTGCCGTATTTTATAATAAAAGATTAAATCAAATTTGTTATATATTTTATGATCAAGAATTACATGTGATGATTGGAAATTCTAATTATTTTGATGTGCTCATGTCTCGTAACCAGTGTTCTAGAATCTGGTTCTCTCTTTCAATGTTGATTAATAAAATTAACCAAAAATGTTTGTTTTTATACAGATTAAATGACAAACACTAAAAAAAATTTAGTTGATGAATTTTTCATTTGTAATATTTTAAATGTTTTTCATTTTTATTATTATTATTATTATTTTTAGTGCAATAAGCCATTGTTAGAACAAGAAGAAATACTACTTAGCATTAATGGAGTTGATATGCGTAAAAGGAAAACTTTTTCAATGAATAGAAACATATAATATAAATTGTGTTCAATAATTGCAGGAATTAGAATTTCATCGAAGTCATCCTCAGCAGTCAGGAGATAAATTCATTCCAGTAATGAAAGAATTTATAACTAGTGCAACATACAGATTTTCTGAATTAGAAGATAGTTTTCAAGATATGAAACAAAGGGTATTGGAAATATTTAAATTATTTCATTTTAAAATTTAGAAGCTTTGTGAAAAATAAAATAAACAAATTAGTTAATAATTTTAATAATTATACTTTTTTATTCAGTATGAGACTGTGGTTAAAATGTTTGGAGAAGATCCTTGTCAAATACAACCAGATGAATTTTTTGGAATTTTCGATTCCTTTTTACTTTCATTTAGTGAAGCTCGCCAAGACAATGTTACTTTTCAAAGAAAAAAAGATGAAGAAGAGAAAAGAGCAAAACAAGAAGCTGAGGTATTTAGTAATATTTTTTATTTGTTTCATGTTTCATGTTAAGTTTGTTGCAGAGGCCAGGGTGTTGGTCTTCCACGGCCAACCTATCATTTGGAAAATGCTGCATGAAGGAAATTATGTAGGCGCCATAAAAACTTTTTGAGTTAATCTTTATTTTACTACAAACAGCATTTGGATAGACTGCTTTATTTTTTGAAATAGAATTTTTTAATAATGTAGATCTTTTTCGGATACCTTGTATATCTAGGTATATTTATGTCTATATTAGAATATACAGTAAAACTTGGTTAAGAAGTTCCTGAATTAGAAGTTTTCCCGTGTAAGAAGTTTAATTTCAGTCTGAATTTTTTCTCCATAGGAATTGTGAAAATTTTTCCTGTATAAAATGTTCCCATTTAAGAAAATTGCCTGCTTAAGTATACTGAAATCCTTGTCCATAACTAGAAAATGGATTTACTTTAGAAGTTTTTCAACTCCATCCTATGAAAAATTCTATACATTTTAATTGCATATTGAAAAAGAATGTACAGAATTTTGTGTCATTATGTATACAAGTTTGAGCTATTTTGAATATAAATTTACAATTTTTCAGAACTTGCTGTTTGCTTCAACTATTGTAAGTTCGCCGAAATGGGAGGGAGTTTTTATTCCCAACCGTCGGGATGGCTAAGGACTATACGCATGTGGGTGGCGGTTTTGAGGATGCAGAAAAACAAGCGTTTCACATAGAAATTGTTTATTTTAGTCGAAAATGCTTACATAAATTTAGCAATGGTCCTTGAGTTCAGAGCTTTAGGTTGTTTTCGGTTTCGGTCTGGTCCTACGCTGGAGGGGCCTCGTAGCAACGTCGAGTTAAAAGTTCGAAAATCTGAAGAGACAGTGCACAAAAGATGAACGGAAACACCACTATTGGAGGTAAATGAACACAACAGGTAGTCTAGAGGAAGCTCTTCTGTCCTTGACATCGGAGGCTTTATAATTTTCTCGGGATCGAATCATCGCTAATTGGCTAACTCTTCTCCTCCTCGCTTCCCAATTGGTATCCCACCTGTCTCCAGGTGTAAATGGAGCTTCGTTAGGTCGCAGGAAAGGTCGACAAGAGAAGGTTTATCCGACACTGTCTTTTAGACTATGATCACGTTTAATCGTTGACTATGACACCTATGCTCATTTTGATATTTTTTTCTTTCTAGTTTCGTTTTGCTTTCTAAACTGTGTCTTAAAATCTTTAATATTTTTCTTTCTAAATTTTCTTTACCTAAAATTTTGTTTTTCCCGTTACTCTTTATGAGCGTCGACGTCAAAGTCCGGTGTCGCCGACTCGACACTTATAAAAGTTATAATCTTGGGGTTTGACTTAACAAACTTGTACATATCCCTTTTTTGGGGGGGCTATTTCTGGGCCTCACACTATACTTGAAGTAAACAGCAAGTTCTATCAAGGATACAATAGATATATGATACTGTTAAGTTTTAAACAAGTTTTAGTATGATATCTGTAGATCTGTAATTTGTGAAAATCATAAATGTGTTTTTTCACCTCACATAACAAAACCAATGAAGCAGGCTATATTAAGGCTGATTGTAACCTCTATGGTTGTGCATGTAATATCCAGAAGATGGTGTTAAAAATGCAATGATTTTTATTGGAAAAATCCTTTTCCAAAAATTCTCAAAAATGGAAGCAGATAGAACCAGTTTTATGCATTAGAATCCTATTTAACTTTTCTATTAACATACAATTCAGAATTTTTAAAATTGAATTTGTTAATTTACTATGACTTTAAAAATTCATAGAAAATTAATGAAGTCAATTTCAAGTTGAGAGAGGGGGAACAGGAAACTTTTTTCCTAGCCCAGAGAAAACTAAAGGCCTCTAATAATTCCAAACTGTATAAAATTAATGTTATTTTTACTAACAGAAAATAAAATCCTTAAGACTGCTCTTTATTAAGATTGGCATGGAGTCACTGACTGTGTACTGTATAAGGAATCAGAGTTGCCAATCTTTTGGAGGTTGATTTCTCCACTTTCCAGATGCCTAAAGTAATTCTTAATATCCATTTGAAAGATAATTGTTTTCTTAGGTAGTGTGCAAAATTTCAGATTTTTTTCAATTGCTGAAAAATAAGCGATTGAAAAGTGCAAAAATTGCCAAAAACACTATATTATCTTCTTTCTCTTTTTTCTTCATCTGGCACTTCAGATACTCCTAGAGAAAAACTATTGGATCTAGAAAGCTCAAATTTTAAACTTAAGTCTTTTTTGTTATCAGTGAGGGGCATACGAAACTTCCGGGTCAATAGATCAAAGTTCATGTGTTTCCTATAGAGGTATTTTACTTTTATTGCTTAATTTTATACTTATAAGAATAAAACTGCATTGAAATGAACTGTTTCTATTCAAAATGTTATTCAGAATAACAAAACCCAAATTTATATAAATTAAAACTTTTTTTATAACAATTTTACTAATGGCACATTGTATGTCATTGCTTTAGGTTTTAGTATAATAACACGGCCATTAACCAAAACACAATTGATATTGAAAAAAAACATCTGAGATGTAAAAAAATTACTTCAAATAAAAAATTATGACAATTTACATGACAGTCAAATTTTTTTTCTTAGTAATCTTTCTTAAGATAAGCTTGGTGTTTTGAAGTGGTACCCACAGATTTTTATTAGTTTTTTACATTTCTCTTCAAAGCGCAAAGCTTATTTCTACCAAAGGAAAACACCTAAGAAGAAAAATTTGGCTGTCATCTAAATTGTCATAATTTTTTACATCTCAGATGTTTTTCTTTAGATAAATAAATAGTCTACATATTTCATTTGTTCAAAAAACAAAAGGCTTCAGGAGACTACTAAGAGGCAAAAGAGCCTGTTTTACCCCTTGGCCCTGTACAAGCTCTCGATGTCCTGATTGCAGCCCCAGCATTGCAAGTCTGAATGATAGTAATGTTTGATTAACTCTTCCTCTTTATAAAGGTTGTCAAAGGCATTTTTGATTATCATACTCGTAATGTTATTCTGCTATATAAAGTTTCTGCACTAGATGGTGAAATCAGTTGCATGTTTGGTTTGTAAATTTCCTGCATAATCCGGTGTGTTTCTTCATTAAATGATACTGTACAGTTTCATTCATTAGGCCAAGTATTTACAGAGATAGACATTCTCAAATACTGGAAGTTACTTTACAATCACTCAACATGTAAAATGTGTTCTGTTAAATAACAAAATGATTTATGCAGGATATATGGTTTTGCAATTTCATTGCTGTTTATACAAATAGCCATTTATAAAATAAAATAATATGAAATTACTTTTTGATAAGAAAATGGTGACACACACATATATATATATATATATATATATATATATATTTGATTTTAAAGTGTGTCCCATAAATATACAGTAAAGGCATTAATAGATCCACATAAAATCATTCACACTGAAAACTTTGCAGAAATAATTTATTTTTACCTTGCTTGAACTTTCATAAATGCACATATAAAAAATGATTACCATTTATTGAGACAGAAAAAAATAAACAACAATTTTAAAGAATTACAATCAATTTGACTGTCCCAAAAATACAAAGGCATATAACAAAATTAACTGAAACAGTTAATGACATGTCAATAAATTATATTTAACAACCTAATATCCAACAAACAATTATTTATTGTGACATTGTTACAATACCAGGCTGCAATTTTTAATAACTTTTTAATTTAAAATATATGCTCTTCACCTCAAATTAGTAGTGTCTTACCCCTGTACATTATACTTTTCTGTTAGCAATAGAGTCATGCTGTTCATCTATCTAACTCCTTTCATGGGAATATTTTTGAAATAACGTGATTTCCGGTTTGCTTCAGAAGTCACGTTAGTTGTATATAGTTAATCGAGGCCTCCTGCTCTTAAGCTTTCCATGTCTGATGTTTCTTGAGGCCATTACAAAACCATCATTGAGGCCATCCATCATGAAAGAATTAGCCAACACAGAGACATTATCTATGCCTCTGACCCTGACATCAATGTGGAATTCTGCAAAGCATGCCTCTTACATAACTCTTCCAGGCAACCCTTTCTCAAACATCTTGAGCAGGTTGAAATATATAAGGCCACCTGCAAAAAAACTTGCTATTAATTTTTGTGATGTTGACTCCTTCCGCACAGCGTTGAAGTCGTTCTACGTCCTTCTGCACACGTGTTTGGTAATCCCCCATTTGTTTCAGCATTTAATGATTAGTTTGTCTGATGATGCTCATTCAAGACAGGCAAAAATTTGCTGGTTTATAGGTTTAGTGTGTTTTAATTCTAACTTTTTAATGAAAATGTCTTCTGCAAGTTCTAAAATGTCACAATAGGCAGACTCAGTTGCATTTGAACTGCTAAATCTTTCTCTAGACAGTGTTTAATTACAATCACCCACTCTATCTCTATTATAAATATATATCTCTTATATGTTACAATGATATTTGCATAAGATATATCGTATTCAACACAGAAACAAACAATAAAATAACAGTTATCATATTTCTAAATAAAATTGATTTTTATTGGATTTTTGCTTCATATTTAATCATGACATTTTTATACTAGTGCTCATTGTAAAAAAGTTTTCTTATAAGCAAAATATTTTAGTAGTAAAAGTTTTATATAAAAAAAAATCTATTCACATTAGCAATTGAATTACTTTTATCATATTTTGAAGCTTCAATTTAAACATATATTATTTTAAATATATATTTTTTTTCATTTGAGAGAGAGAGATTTTCAAATATTCTTTAGAAAATACCTTGTTTTCATTTTTTCTATATTTTTAAAGTTATATTTTATTTTATAAATCAAACAAATGTATAAGTTATTTTTTTCTATTTATAATATATTTCTAGCGTAAAAGTAGCAGCAACAGTGGTGATAAGTCCAGTAAAGAGAGTGCTTTGAAAGGAGTGAATGGACTAAAGAATGGTGCTATAAATGGAATAAGAAGTATTAAAAGTTCAGATAAAGGTGAATTTGATGACTTGATATCTGCATTACGTACTGGTGATGTCTTTGGTGACGATTTTGCTAAGTATAGGCGCAATAAAAAGAGAGGAAGTCAGCCATCTCCACTTCAATCTGTTGGTCTGAACGGTGAAAGTGGACAATGGAGAACAGTCCACCTTGCAAGAGAATCAAGTCGAGAAAGAATTCTTGGTTCCCCCGGTCACAACACTATGGGTTAAACAAATAGTTTATTATAATATAAAAAAATCGGTAATATAAATATTATTGACCCTAAAAAATGCCAATAGAAAAATTACAGATGAAACATCAGTGACTGTAGCTGATGTTTTATTTTTAACCATCTAATCTCATTGAAAATAATCAAAGATTCATATACGTGAGCTTGGAGTGGAAAGTATATTATTGGCCATACTCATTTAATTCATTACGTCTGATGTCCAAGATGTATCTTGGATCGAAAAATGTGGATCTCTATTAACAAGTGCCATATACAATTGGCCATTTTTTTGTAATATAGACTGAAGAATTTCCGTTTAAATTGATTGTATCAAAAAACAAAAAAAATAAAGTTGCTTAAAGGAATTATAAAGTTTGTTCAAAACAGAATTGAGTTCGAGAAAGTTTTACTAAACCATCGTAGCGTTGATGTTCCTGTAGAGTGATAAAATTGTGTGACCATAATGTTCCACCCAGAATAATGTTACTAGTAAATAAAAAAGAAAAAAAAACAGGAGGAATGGAGTGTAAATGTTAAAATTAGATAGGTGGCTGAAAGTCATAGTACAAAAAAAGTAACAGGAATTCCAAATTTGTATACTGCCTGTACATTTTAAAATGTATTATTGCAGTTGTAATTCTTAAAAATATTTCTTATGAATATGTATGTCTTCACATAAGTTGTAGATGCTATATATATAAAAATATATATATATATAAAAGGGAAAATGCATTGCAAAAATTTTTGTTGCTCTATGCAAAATAGAACAACTTTGCCAATTTGATATAATTAATGTCATAAACTGAATTGTTTTGATAAGGAAAATTTATAACAAATGATTTTGCAGTTTTTAATAGATTGATAATTTTTGTAATATCGAAGACAAAAAAACGAGACTTTTTTATGTTTCTTGTGATATTTATATGATGATATTAGTATATAAATGAAGTCATTATAAATGTGTTTTACACTTTTGTACTGTATATTTCTAAATTTTCAATAATTGGGTGGGAAGGCTGCCAATTCATTCCTTTTTTTGTTTTTTTAAATAATTAATTAAATAATTAGCAATCCGTCTGTTATCAATTATCTTAGTTATCAAATTTGAGTATTACAGTATATTATTTAATGATTTAAATAAGAAAAAATTTTGTTGCAATTCTGCCGATATTTATTTTGTATAAATTTACAATAATTTTTGTTTTTAGACAAAATAAAAATTTGATATTTATAAAACTGTATAATTTTTATTTATATGTATTTATTTAATTAATTTATTAATTATTTTGTTATTATATTAAAGTATGTATATAATAGGTATTTATAAAATATATAAATATATCCTTTAGCAAATCTTTTGATCATCATTGGCCTTCCTACCCTATCATTTTCTACTAAAGAAATCATAAAATGTTTTTGTGGAGATTAATTTTTTTATAACAAACTTTTGTACATTACTTTTTTATATATGTTATTGTGTGTAATTCTTATGCAGTGAACAAATCAGCTCTTTGTATTCATATAATTTTTTATATTGCTGCTGCCATTGCAGTGTGCACTGTGTTGTAGTGTAAGGTGCTATTATATTCTTTGGTATTTAAAGTATTTATAAAAGGAAAAAAAATGATTCAGGAAATTATTGCCTCTGTCCTATATCAAATGTTATGTAATGAATGTCGAGTAACACTACAGTTGGGAACAAAAAAATGAAAAAAGCAGTGTTGTGCTCCGTATTGTCGACATATCCAACCACAAATCATGTCCTTTTTAATCAATTTGTGCCATGTTGCATGTTTACTCCTATATATAATCATCTAATGTACATGTCAATTTGGCAACATTGCTATTAAACAGATTGAAGCAAGACTTTTTGAATTAATTTTTTACAATCATTAGACTACAATATGTGCAATTTTATCTACAAAAGTTTATTGTATTGTAAAAAAAGATGCTGCTTTGTGAACTGTCCCGACATTTTCTATTGAACCTATCAGTATTATTTTGAAATTCCATCTATTTCATTATATTTTTATGTGCTTAACGAGTCTCGTACATTTTTTTTTAAGCAAGAATATTCCAAATTGACGTAGATATATTGTAATCACTTGCACAATTATGATTTATCTATAGGTAGAACCTGAGTTTTTAAACTGTTTTTGTTTTCATCTACAATATAAACACTATTATTTTATAAAATTAAAGCAATCCCATAACTTATGTCCAAAATTTCATTAAATCATCACCATATTTTCTGTACATTTTGTATAGGTAAATTTTCTTCATATTCTTCATAACTTCATATTTTTCAATAATGAAGTTTTTGTCTGAAGAATTCTATGAAGTTTTCCAAATTAAAGATTAGCAATTCCATTTTTAATTAATTGTTTTATGTAAATTCTACTATTATTGGGAAATTTATTTCGTACTGATATTATTTGAAGTAACATAAGTTATCGTTGGAAAATTACAGTTTATGTATTCACACCTATTTTTTACATTATAAATGAATCAATAAAAGCCTGTTGTGGAAAAATCCTAGTTTGTTTTTCCTTTATTTAGCAAATTTTAATATACAGCACATGGAACTCTATATTAAAATTCTACTTAAATTTTCTATTTCACTGCAGTTTATATTTTTAATGAATGTAGACTAAAAAATAGCCAGGAAAGCATTCAAGGGTTCAAAAAACTAATTAAAATATTTAGCTAATGTATATGTATTTGCAATTAAAATCTTTGTTTTATTATATGATACTTCTTAAAATTGAATATTATCAGGTCAGTCCATAAGTCCATGCACATTTCTATGACCTTGAGAAAAATCTTGTTTTGCTGTTAAAAATGTCAGTCTAATGTGATAATTTTTACACTGAAGTGTTAAATTGGATCTCATTCATATAATACTGTTCAGAATTGTCAACATTTCAGTTGTTTATTTTCCTTAAAATGGAAGTAACCAACGAATACAAAAGACATGTTTTATACTTTTTATTTTTAAGTGGTGAGAATGCTACAAATGCAGCCATAAAAATAAATACTGTACATAATCAAATAGTAATTATTGCAAGGATTGCACAGAAGTGGTTTGAAAGATTTAGAAACAATGATTTTACTGTGGAGGATGAGGCTCGTACTGGAAGACCCGTTGACTTTGACGATGATGCTCTCTCTGCACTAGTTGAAGCAGAACCGTCTTTAACAGTTGATGAAATTGTGGAACGTTTAAATTCATCCCACGGAACTGTTCATAGACACCTACAACAAATCTTTTTTGTAGATAAAAATACGCATGAACTTATGGACTGACCTGATATTATAAGTGAAATATATGCAAAACAAATGAGCAAATTTTTTTCAAGCATCCAGCGCTTATAAAATAACTAGAAAGTCTGACTTTAACTCATGCAAATCATTGTTAATTGATGTTTAACAGTTAAGTAAGCTTTTTCAGTTATTTAAAAAAGATCACTATAAATTAAAGATTGAAATTATTCTATTCTTAGAAATAACATCTTAATTGAGATGTATGAAGTATATACAGTAAAACCTGTCTATGGCGACCACCCACGGTTCATTAGTTAACTGATCATTAGTTACCCTGCGAAATTTAGAATATCCTTAATGAACATTATAGTTGGCATTAAATAATTTCAGTACTTTGTGTGTGTTAAGGACTTAATCATGTGTGACAGTTAAATTTCGCTGCTTAATTGCCCTTGTGATAAACCATTTTTGCTTTCTCTGATAACTTTAACACGATCTTCTAACGACAGCACTTCTCATTTTTGTTTTCAGGACAATTTCGAACAAACTGAAATGAATTTCCTTTGTTGCTAGACCAATTTCAAGGGTGGGAGAAGTGCCCGAGGTGGGTTCGAACAATGGTTTAGACTAGATATATTTGCAGAAGTGGTCACTTATTACAGTTATTGTATGCTGTTTCGGACCAAAAATCAATGCCCGCGGTCGCGTTACCCAGGTGGTCGTTTAATACGGGTAACTTATACGAAGACTATGTATGAACTATT
This sequence comes from Centruroides vittatus, assembly GCF_030686945.1. Taxonomy (NCBI): domain Eukaryota; kingdom Metazoa; phylum Arthropoda; class Arachnida; order Scorpiones; family Buthidae; genus Centruroides; species Centruroides vittatus. The sequence goes on along the minus strand of NW_027122718.1, from coordinate 10,886,605 downwards.
CCGTGCCAGAAATTTTTGCCCATTTTGACAGGTGCCCGTCGAATGCAGGTGGTCACCTAAGCAGTTTTCACTGTGTGTATTTCTATATATATACATTTTCTGTAGTTTCAAAGAACATTAAAATGTATAATAATCATTTGAATAATTTAAAAACTCAATAATAATAATATGAATAATGAAAACAATAAAAGCTATGATTTTCAAAGTCAAAAATGACTAAACATATATATATGCATAATGCAGTAAACAATTTCAGAAAATTACTGTGATGAAAAGAATATGTACAATTACAGATGTGAACTACACTGTTTGAACCTTAACCTTAACAGAGTTGTAGAACATGCCTATAGGAGCAAAAAAGTTAAAGGAACCATACCTCTAAATCATATGGCACCTTTGAAATTTTTGCTCCTATGGGCATGCTTTACAGCTTTATTAAGGTCCCAGAAGTGTCATTCACATCTGCAATTTTACTAAAGACCGAAAGTACAGTATTATTGTACAATATCCTTTTATACTCCAAGTGGCATGGTAAAGTGACTAATAAAGCTTAATAAGCAAGCCAATGATATAGCCCGTTTAATTTGAAACTGACTATATCATTGGTTTACTTATCCAGATATATCAAAGCCGCTTTACCAGGCAATGCACACATTTATACGACATTCATGACGTCACAATAAAGCTATCCATATGATATTGAGCACAAAATCATATTAGTCGTATAGAAGTCATAATAGAAATCTTGCTTTCAGCATTCACGAAGCACAAATGTAAATTTATACAATAGAATTTGGGGAATAGGTAGTGCAGATGCTAAAGGAAATGGTTAATGTTACTATGGTGCCAAAATGGCGGCTCATCTCTGATTCAAGGAAACAGAAGAAAGAAAACAGTGGGGACGCACGTTCTAACCTAACCTAACCTATTCTACTAATTACCATAATTATTACCAACCAAATTATTAGAATAGCTTAGGTTAGGTTAGAACGTGCGTCTCCACTGTTTTCTTTCTTCTGTTTCCTTGAATCAGAGACGAGCCGCTATTTTGGCACCATAGGTAACATTAACCAAGGAAATTATAGCAGAAATTTATATACAGGGTATCCCATAAATTTGTAAATAGTTTAAAAATTCATAAAAGTTGAAAGAATTGGTATATTTGAATGCGGTTTGCGTAAAAGTTATTCTCACAAAGGAGGATTTTTTTTGGGTACAGAAAAAGAAAATAATTCAAATTTTTGTCGGTAGAGGGCGCTGAACGCAAGAAAGTCTCTGGAATTGTGGAATCCGAGTCTTATAAAATGCAAGGTATACACATAAACCCACGAACAAGAACAAGAACAAGAACAAATGCAAGGTATACGATTAACAGCTCACTTCTGAGTTTTCCTGTTGTTGGCGCTGGCGTACGGTTTTCATTATGATGATGACGTTGGTGGATAAAGCACTATTGGTGAAGTTGTTTTATCTCAGCCACAAATCGCCGGCTGAAACTTTACGAAGGTTTAGGACACAGAAGAGAACGTTACCATACCAAAAATTTATTTTCAGTAAAAGAAAAATAGGAGGGCCATACAATGCAATTCATTCCAGAAGGCTGTTCGAGTACAAAATGAATTTTGCTTCATAATGAATAATGTAAATTAGATGAATCCCTTCCAGACCCTAAAAACACACTTAAAAATGCATTAAAACCCGTTAAATTCTGGTTTTAATGCATTTTTAAGTTTGACAAGAAGCAAATTTGACAAGAAGTTTACAAACCAAGCATACGTAAACCATATAAAAACAAATAAAAAAAATACCCAGGCCATACGCAATACAGAGTGGCAAAATATGCCTATTAATTGGGTTGCACAAAAAATTTTTGCATACTTTTAATAGTTGTCGCTTCTTAACGCGTGTGATTTAATTTTAACAGTTGTGAAATTGCCGTGAATTTACTTCACAAGTACAGTAAATCTACTGTACTTGTGAAAAAACTCCAAATAATTAAATACAGTAGTTGTTTGTCGCCATGCTTTGCCTTCTGGGAAATTTTCTGCGGACGTTCATGATATAACGCTGTAGAAACTGTAAAAATATCCGTAATGTGTATGGGGGAAGATGCACCTAAACTTAAAACATGTTAAGTGTGGTTTTAAAAGTTTAGAAATTTTGAACTGAAGTTTGCACGCTCAAAAGCTATCGACGAAGAAAAACTGTAGGAAGAAATTGTTAAAAATCGACGAATAACTCGTGAACTTTCAACAAATCTCAATGTGTCACAAGCACATATTGTTTAGCCGAATGCCCGTTGGTGGCAGTATATTGCTCTGAGGGATCCAGGATCGAATCCGTATAGGTCGAAAAATCCCCAGGAATTTTTCGGGGGGGGGTAGTCCGTTCGGTAATATCGGGCCTTGTTTCTCACCACCCGGCCACCCCATTGTGGGCCTGGCCGAACCCATAATGGGCTTGCTAAAAAAGGTCCTCTTAGTGCCCACAGATCGGAAAGAGTTTTAAAAAAAGGCCAATCTAAGGTTTAATTTTTATCATGAAAAAATTTTTTTATGAATGGCAAAATTAAAGTTAAAATAAAAATATTTGCATTAACAGAAAATTTGTTCTTGCAGATCGTTAGTTGTGTCGAATACCGAGCGATGTTCCCCCTCTTCCGAACACGTGTTCGAATGCCGAATTGTTCGAGTTCGGAGCAGTTCGAGTACCGAGGTATAACTGTGTAATATTTAATATGTAATATAATTATTAATTAACGAGAGATTATCTACGCCTTGTTTTGTTTTTAGCAATCAATCAAAATTAATTCTTTTGAAAATATTTTTAGTTCAAATGTGAGAGGTGGCGCTGCTAAAAAAAACCATCGTGTTTTCCACGTGATGCCAAGTGTTTAAAAAATAATTTCATCTTTCAATTGATTTATAAGTTAGATTCTACAAAAAAAATGAAAAAAAATAAAAATAAAAATGCTAACTGATCATTAGTTACCCTGCGAAATTTAGAATATTTTTAATGAGCATTACAGTTGGCATTAAATGATTTCAGTATTTTGTGTGTTAAGGACTTAATCATGTGTTTTTTTTTCTAACGATTTGTAACATTATGAAGTGAAAACAACTAAATAAAGAATTATTTTGCGTTTAATAAATATAGATAAGGAATTGCTACGTACTGTGAATTCTAAATAAACAAGAAATATTATCAACTATTATCAACTTTCATAATTATGACCTTATAAAGTATGCTACTGTTTATGGTTATTATTTTTAATATAAATTATGAATTATTCAGTTCTATCTTTGCAACTAATTGAATAGAAAAGTTCTGATTTATTTTAGTTTAGAATATGTATGAAGAATGAAACTTGGAATTTTTTACTGGATTATTTGGTCAGGAAGTTGCTGTTATTCTCTTTATGGTTTCAGTAAAGAATCATCAAGTATGTATTCAAATGCTATTTTTGAAATTATTTTATATTAATAAAATTTTTTATTATATAGTTATTGATTTGTTAACAATTACAAATTATATTTTAGAATGATTGTTTCAAATTTGACACAATATATTAAAGTAGTTAAAATAAATAAATCACGAACACTCAAACATCTAATTATGATGAGAAAATGTTAATTAAACATTTTGACTAATTAGACATTTTGCAAAATACAAACTGTTAACTGTTACATATAGAAAATTCTTAACTGGCAAATTTCTATATTTGAGCATATTTAAATATGTATCTTGGAACAAGACACCTACACCAGCAAACCTGAAATTACTAATTTTTACTAATGTTTTTGTCGGGTGATGTGTTTGTAAAAACTTGTTTGATTTTAATTTATTTGTTTTCCTCTGCATTATATATATATATATATATATATATATATATATATATACCTGAAGATGTCTGTTATATTCAGATGAAAATGTTAGTAAAAATTTCAATGTAAATCCATCTCTGCAAACCAAAAAAGTCTGGTAGACGTATCTTACAGCAAGTGCTGTAAGATACGTCTACCAGACTTTTTCGGTTTAGAGAGACGGATTTACATTGAAATCTACCATACAGCAAGCCGATTATATACTAATTAGTAAAAATTAGTAATTTGAGTTATGCTGTGTTGGTGTCTTGTATGTGTTTAAATTAATATATACCAGTTTTGGAAAGTTATTGATGGATCTCAGAACATATCAACTTAAACTAAATAAATGTATAACACAACAAAATAACCAATATAAAAATTTGATAAAAAGTTTTTATAAACATAAGTGAACAAATAAATGAACAAACAAACGTGTAACAAAAATTAACAGATGTGATTGTAAGGGAATTATTTTGCACCCGAAGATGACTTGTAGAACAAATTGAAAATGTTTTTGAATGTTTAATAAACATTTTCCCAGTGTAAATAAATGTTAGAGTTAATCATTTATTTGTCTAATTGTCTATTTAGTATTTGAATGTTAATTATTTTCCTGTGATGGTTAATGTTAAAGTTAGGGTGATCAGATATCCCCGATTTCCAGGGACTGTCCTAGTTTTGCTTGTTTTTAATATTAGATTGCCAAATTAATTTTCGAATAGAGCAATATTAGTAACACATTAATAAAATATTACCAATTTATAGATCAATAAATAAATAAACTTTTAAAAAATAACTGAAATTCAATCAGTTTTAGATCCCATTTTCACTGATTCTGAAATGTATCCCTGGTTGAATTGTAAATGATATGGTGTGCTTATTGAAGTAATAGAAAAAAGGATATACTTTATTTAAATATTTAAACATTTTTATCTTTTTTGAGATATTATAGGAAAAACAGCTTGTGGAATTAATATTAAACATTTTACATTGTTTCTAGATACCGTTTAAAGAATGCTTTAGAAATAACTAACTTAACAAACTCTAAAACCTATTATGCAACTTCAAACACGGCTGACTAGTAGATTTATTGAAGTATTTTTATTCACAAAAGTTATAATTGGATTTAAGCTTAACCAGCTCATCTTTAGGGATTAAAACTCCTTAAAAATGAATGAAACAAACTAGACCACTCTATTGACCACAACAAATGATATGGGTTAATTGGAACTGATATAAAAAGAAAATGGGGTGGCAACCTTTATTGTTTAAGGCCAACTTTTGATAAATGGAAAAATTTCTTAATAATTAGCAGACAATATTGTCCATTTATCAAAAGAGGTGTATTGTTTGTCATTAATAGAATAACAGACAATATACATTTTTAAAATAATAAATGTAGAGTGGAAAGACAATTATTGTGTCTATTCTACATTCTTGTCAAGAAATGAGATATGGAAAAGTACTGATGATAATATTTTGAAAGTAAAAAATTGAATGTAAAAAATTTGGAAAATACTATAAATGCTACTATATAAATGTGTATATTTATAGAGAAAAAATAAACAGTTAATAGTATTAAACACTGATTTTACTTTCCCAGCTGTTATATATACTGTATATAAGAAGGAAAAGAATTGAGAATTGTGTCAAATTTGACCCTTTGAGTTTATTGCAAATCTCAAGGTTTGAGGTTCCCTAAACCCAAAATATGGGGGGGAAAAGGAAAAAAATCCATGTGTGCATTGGTGTCTATTTCATAAATGAAATATACACCAACACACACACGGATTTTATAGTTAAATAAGTAATATTTTTCTTCATATCAATTTATATAGATCACATGGTTTACAGTTACAAAATAAATAAATATTTTCTTCTTCAGGAGCTCTTCCTTCTTTATATTCTGGAGATTTTCAAAAAGGATGGAAAATTTTAAACAGGAAACAGGTATGTACTACAAGAGTAATGGTAGTTTTTTTTTAAATACAAAACATATTTAGCTAGGAATTTTTTTTACTTATATAATAAAATTTTTAGATATTGTATTTGTAAAATAGTTTTAATATTTTTATACTATGATGCCAAATTCCATCAAGAATGTTTTTATGATGAAAATGTTTTAATTACAAAAATTATGCTTAAATTATGTTTGACAATTAAATGTAAAATAGAATTTGATTTTAAATATAATTAAATAGGGTAAGATTATTACAAATATTTAAAATTAAACAAAAATTAAGTAGATAGCTTGGAAAAAATCAAATTAAAGATTAACATTGTTATTTTCACATAAAATTACAATCTACTGGCAATCTATTGACTTCATTAAAAATTATTAATCATGATAAAGATTTAGAAACCTTCGGGTGATAGTATCTTAAGACACTAGAGGGGCTAAAGTTGTCCATGCTGTGGGTGTTAGCAGGGAACCCAACATTACTTGGTGAGATTGTTAGAGAGTGAAAAATGATTACAAAAATCCTTACAGTTATGTCATTTCCCATCTTTTATTGTGTTCATTATTCAAATTTAGAGTTTCCAACATCCATAGGCTATATGCAGATTCTTTCACACATGACTTTTATAAGTTGAAAGCTTTCTCTTAACAAAATTTCATCTGTAAAGAGCACCATAGTGGTAAATTGTGGTCACTTTGTTACAGAAACCACTGTACAAATTGTACCTAATAAGGAAAGTCATGTTCATACAAAGTCTGGACTTTCTATCTATGAAATGGGTTGTCTAATCAGAATATTTCAAAGAAAGTGACAGCTGAACCCATCATATAAACAATGGTAAGTATACTGGTGAAATGTAAGGTGCCTTTGGCACTTTACATGTCGCCAGTATTGTAGAAGTTTGTTGGTATTGTTTAAAAAGATATTATTATTATTTATGTAAAACAGATATTAAATATTTAGATCCTGAGATAAACCAATGCTGTTCTTAGGAATTGTATTAAAATTACATCAAGAAATTTTTGAAAATAATTTTTTGTATATAGGTTTATTTTAATAAATTAATGACTAAAGTTTACTTTCAACTTTGATAGTTGAGTGTAAGACATAAACTCAAAAACAGTTTTATAACTATATTATGAATATTCTTATAATAATAATAATCATTCAAGAAATAATATCTAATATAAGAATTTAGGTTTTCATTTCCTTTCTTTAGCTTATGTTTTAGATTGATTTGAAGTTAGTTGAGTTAATGAGTTTGATTAATTATTTAAAATAATATTAAAAAAAAATGCAAACCAGTGACAAGAAACAACAATCGTGATAACATTTTTACTTTCCTGGCTCTTATGTAAACAGAGAGAAAGTATTGCAATCAATCAAAAAAAATGACCCTCTCCAGATTTTATATTTTTGGACTTGGGACCTAGAAACATTAAGAAACGCAAAAACAAAAATCGGGCTTTTTTTTGTATGTATGGATGTTGGGGGCAGTGGCATAGTGAGGCGGTGTATCATGCACCAGGTGCCACTCACAGAGGGGTGCCCAAATGGTCTCCAAGACAAACTATATGTGTTTCTGGAGGAGGTGGGAGGTGCCAATAAAGTGTTGTGCTCGGGTGCCAGTTATGTTTGCTACGCCACTGGTTGGGGGCACAGTTTTGTTCATCCTCTTTGAAGCTTAATAACTACTGTGTTTTTTTCAAAAATTTCTGAAATTTTACAGGAAGGTTTCTGTATTAGGAGGATTAATGCTATTAAATTTTGACAATTAAAGATCGGGATTGGGGAAATTGTGGGGGAGTTGTGTGTCGTATCTCAAGTGGGATTGGACTTAACGATAACGATGATTTACTTGTTTTTAGTGTTTACAATTTTTATAAAACCCTCAAAATTAAGCTTTTTGCCATTTTATAATAATTAAAAATATAAAAAGTTTTTTAATAAATTATCATAACAGATGGAGTCACACACAGTTTTAAATGTTGCCAGGGAAATTAAGCAACTTGTTGTTGGATTTTTTTTGTATCAGGTCTAGCTTTCTATAGGGTAATTGGGCTGCAGTTTACAAATTGCAGACCTGTACATTCTTACTGTCATTCATCTGTCTGCCCTTCATTAATCTCAAGAACAAAGATAGATGTAAATTGAGACCAGATATGGAAAACTTATGGGCTGGAGGCCCCAATTAAATATATATGAATTTACGGTTTAGACAGGAAATCATGAGATTTTAATTCAAAATTTTATCCAGTACAGAGTTAGACAGATGACAGGCACCAGTAAAATACATACCAGGTGTGGAAAGCTTACGGGCTGGAGACTCTTATTAACTATACATGAACTTCCAGTTTGGACTGGAAGTCATGTGATTTTTTTAAATTAAAAGATGATTAAAAATTGCAGACTGACATTATGATGATGTCACAATCAATAGTTACTCATTATTAAATAAAAAGTTTATAAACTAAAGCTTAAACTGTCTTATATATGCATGAACTAAAACTATTGACACAAAGTTTAATTAATATATATCAACAGTGTAACTATTTCCTCAAATGTTAAAATTGATTTACATTGTTATTTAATAGGATATTTCAGATAGTGAATGGATGTTTTTCAAAAATGCCATTAATTTAACTTGGATATGGATTGTTGGACAAATTATCGCCACTCAAATATTTTTAAGAAAAAATTGTGAGGTAAAACTATTATAAACTACTTAGTATAATTATGTTAATTATAATGATCTAGAGTATTTCATTTTGTCGTGTTTATTTTTAATGTAATTCAAATAATTGTTGTTAATTATCGAATATTTTATGTACGGAATAAATACATAAAATATTCGATATTTAGCAGGAAAAAAGTCAGTTTATTCTAAATGTTCTTGGGTTCTCTTGTATGTTGTCAGGAAATTCTGACAAGTTTATGGAAGTATTTCAGATTTATCATGGAAATAAACATAATGAAATGATAATGTTAACAATGTTAAGCATTCCGCAGAGTAATAACTCGTCGTAGACTGCATAACTTATCACTACGACCGAAAACGTTAGTATTTAGTAAATACGGCTGCAAATTTACAAGGTGTTCTGAGTATGTTGTATTCACAGAATAATTTTAATAAGAATCTGCAGATAACTTTAATCGTAAAAATTTTAAATTAAACTAAATGATATTTTTCCAGTAATATCTGTATAAATTTATAAATCAGGAAAATTAAATTTAAAATATTAATTCAGTAATATACTGTAATTTGGCAATAAAAAATTCAATATAACAAATTGAAGTCGAATATTTTTTATACTCTGTATTAGTTTCTTCTATTACTTAATAGATAATGCTATTCTCTCTTAAGTTTTTATATATTTATAAAATTTGAAATTTTTTCTCCTAGTTATCACTATTTTATAGTCAGTTTTATGGCCTAAATCCTTCAGTCCTTTTATTAGTTCCTATTGGATTGTTGTGGATTACTTTCAACATTGGACATTACTGCAAATAAAAAAATTTTTTTATTTTTCAGAAATATTGTAATTCTTTAAAATTTATTTTAAATCATCACAAAATTTAGTTTATTCTAACATATTCTAACTAACAGGTTTTTTCTATAAGTTTAGATTATGAAGTTTATTACGTATTTTAGAGATTCCATTTCACTGAGTTTATTAATATATTTTGCATTCTGAAAATAAGTAAATAAAAACATGAAAATACTTAATACAGTGGACCTTCGTTATAGTGCTGTTAGCTATACTGTACACTCGGTTATAGTGTGGTTATAGTAGCTATAGTAGTATATAGCTCGGTTATAGTAGGTTATAGTAGCTATACTGTACACTCGATGTTTGCGACGTGATAAGCTCAAACACATATATACAGGTCCGTGCGGCGTTAATAAGTAGCACATTTTATTGTTACTGCATATTGAGTAATTGTTTATGTATTGAGTTCCTGCATGTATTTTGAATAGTGTTTAATTATTGTATGCACGATGAGTAAAAGAAAAGACAAGCTACAGTATGTACAGTAACAATTATACAGTATGTACTTATTAAGATGTATAACTATGTTATGTGAATTTTAATAAAACACTTAATAAATAAATTGGGTTTTTTAATAAAAAACATAATATGTATGTAGTTGATGGGAGGTTTCAGTATATAGTTCAAATCGTTCTGAGTAAATTTATTGTGTCGCCACCGCGCCGCTCAGTATAACGCAGGTGTTGTTTCCCACCCGATATGCGCGTTATATCGGGGGTCCACTGTAACTAAATTTAGATTTCTAGAAAAACTCTGAAAGAGTTAACTTATTCCTGTTACTTTCATTTATAATATATTGATTAATTTAATTAAGCAAAACACCATTCTAGAAAATACCCAGCATTGTATTTGTTTAAATACTTTAAAAAGTCTATAGTTAAAGACTGACTATCCTGATCCAACAAAATGTTGAAATGGGAGATGATAATGATTTTATATAAAGCTAATGAATTATAATATAAATTTCAGTATGATATTTATGAAATATGATTATTGCAGATTTTATCTCGGTTAGTTTCTAAATATCTACATTAAAAATGATTGATTTAGTACAAATAATTTTTGAAACTGTAAAATTATTGATTACTTTTCATAAAACTTCAACTAATAGAAGTATTGATTATAAAAATATAAAGTTGTTATTTAATGACAAAGATGATAAACTGATCTTGTTAGGAATTAATAATTTATATAAAATTAAATTATTTAAGATGATAAAATTTAAATTATTGAAAAATTTTGATAATGAATGTTACGTAAGAAAGTTTTGTTATTTTAAATTACAGGTACTCCTCACTTTACGACCAAGTTCCGTTCCAGCGACTACGCTGATAAGCGAGGAGCTTGCGCCGGGAATATAGGATCGTTGTAAAATTATCCAAATTATGCAACAAACTTCAAATTTATTCATAAAAAGACTATTATAGTACGCTATTAGCCTATTATAGTACTATAAGACTATTATAGTGTGCGCAAGCCTATTATAGTATGCTTAGTGCGCATGTCGCCATTCGCCACTGACCGACACTCAAGCCGAGAAAGGAGATTCCCCAAATTGCAGGTCGAAACTCGATTGGTCGTAAGTGCGAGTGGTCATTAAGCAGATAGATCGTAAAGTGAGGAGTACCTGTAGTTATTCAAATAATAATAATTGAGAAATTAAAAGCATTTTACATATAAAATAAATATTTGAATTTTTTTACAGTATCTGTCATTGTTCTACAGTGTATATTCAGTTGCATTTTTCATCAATTTTATTGGGATTATTCCTACATTATTTTACTTGAGTTGTATATGTTTTACATATATGATTTGTAAAACTTCAAATCAAATCTTATGCCTCGCTATTGCTGTTTGTGCTCTGTATGCAACAAGCTATTCACATTATGGAAACATAAAGGTAAAGGAATATATTTTATTTGAATTAATTATTATTGTATTGCTATCTTAAATATAATATTTTGTATAAGTAATAGGTGAGAAAATAAGACAATATTGATGATAATGAATGAAATAATTCAAAAAAAACACAGAAATGAAAATACTGTCATCATATTACATGGACATCTTCAGTTGGAACAGATATAAAAATTATATTTGTTTTAAGTGAATCAGCATCCGTTTATGTGTATTTGGGTCCATCCATCAAGTGAACAAATAGCTAACATGGGATGATTAATAATTGGAAAAATTATATAGAGAAGATCTGATTGATAGAATTAACAGATTGTAAATTACACCACAGTATTTAAAAGTGCAGTAGTAGAGATTTAATGTAATGAATCTACTTTTACATAAAATTTACTCACTGACAAAATTTTATGCACCAAAAAAAGGAAGCATTTAAATTAAATGAAACGTTATTAGTTTGAATATGATGATGATGATAAATGACCACAATATCAAAGTAAAGGAACAATTCTGTTTGAAACAATGGTACAATTTAAAAATGCTTTAGTACATTATAGTATATCCCTTTGTCTGGATATATGTGATGATATAGTCAGCCATTAAGGCTTACAGGCTATCCTGTGACAGATTTTTCTACAAATGCTATAACTGCCACTCCAGATCCCTCGCACTCATAGATAGATGAAGCTGATGACCCCTCTGGTTTTGCAAATGCTCAATGGGTGACAAATCTGGAGATTGGGCAGACTAAAGAAATTGATGGAGATATTTCTGGAAAATCTAGCTGTGTATAGCAGAGCATTATCTTGTTGGAAAATAGCTGTTTGTATCCCCCTCTATGAAAGGAAACAGCTTGAAGGTACAGAATTTCTTGAATGTACCACTATGCTGTCAATATCCTTTGCATCATTACTAGGGGGTGCCCAACTGTCATATGAGATGGGTCCCAGATCAGCACACCAGCAATTGGTGTAATGTGCTGTTCAACAGTAAAGTCAGGATTGAAGCACTCACTAATGGTTTTCCATTAGTGAGTGCTTCAATCCTTCTGTTCCTTTTCTGTTATTTACACGTGTAGGTCATTTCATTGTTATCCACATTTGATATAATCTCTTATCACATACTGCCATGATGCTCACGTCTGTCCACTACAACTGTCAAGAATTAATGCGATTGGCAAAGCGTAGTGACAACGGGCCAATAGAGAGCAGGGTCCTTGCCATAATACGGTTTGCATGCCAATTTTCGTACGTGTGTTAATCAAGCTGAATATTTGGTATTCGGCCTGAGGCTGAATATACTATTCATTGCAACATTAGTATATAATGCATACATGTTTTATAACTATGCTAAATTCTGTTTTCAGTTATATTTGTTTTGTGTTATTTTAATTTAAAATGGCATTTCTTCAATCTTGTTGATATAAACAATAATGATTTGTTACAAAGTGACTGTTATTTTTGATGAGACCATGTCTCGTCTCTAAAATTGTGCTGCTGTCAACAGCTGCGCACCTTAGACGTATGAAGGAGTACATGTCAGGAGTTGCAATTTGGCACTGAGTGTTTGGTGCCCAAATCGTCCGCACATGAAATAAACCAGATTTGTAGGTAGCAAGGAACCGAGAACTGGGTCAAAAGAAAATAGAAAATGCTGAGACTGTTTCTACAAACAGGTACGAGTGTGAGATTTGTGCATGCATTGTTCGCACTCTCTGAGACATAGTCTCATCCCAAAAATGGTTTTGCCGTTTTACTTGTTAAGTGATGAAAATTTCATTATTAATGAAGGAAGTTTCGCTTCTGAGATAATATCAATCATTCATTTTTAGATTTACATTTCTAAATTTATTTAGATTATTATTAGAATTATTACTTTAATTAAACTCTTGAAAATGAATTCTTGATTTTGATACCATATATAGTTGTATCAAAATGTAAAATGTATAAGTAAGATTTTTTAATGTTATATTTACACTTAAACTATAATTTAAAATCTTCATATATAAAAATACATTCCTACGTGTTTGAACACATTGAATTTTACTTGTGTGTTTCTCACTCTCTAGCAGATGATAAAGAAGTCTATCTTGTGATTGATTCGCAATGAAGACTTCTCCTGAGTAATGATGAATGGAACCTGTGAGTGTTAAGCAAAATTGAAGTTATGTACTGTATTTGCTTGCATATAAGACAAGGTTTTTATTTATTTATCACTGCTTCAAATTTTTAGGTTGCCCTATATGTGCAAGCAAAAGATTCTTTGCGTTTTTGCAAATAATTTTTGTCAACCATGTATTCGCATTTTTTACCGGATGCTTAGCCTCTTGTGTTTTAAAACAAAAGTATTTTATGTAGGTCGTTTGAATCGTTCTTGTATATTGTCAGGAGTAAAAGACAAATAGCAATAGGAAAAGGAAAGCTTTTGAATTGAATTCCAGATTGAAATTCCAAAATCACATGGGAGCACGATATATGTTTTAATCCATTCCCACATGAAAACAGATGATTACTCGGAAATCAGAATTTGGAGAAACTCATAAGTGTAATCGACAGAGAATGGATTCAACTGTTAAGAATTGGAAAAAAAAAGGTCCCCGATTGTCCAGCTTTACGTGAACAAATTATGATGTCGATTTTACAAGATTTTCCTTAAAAGTTTAAAATGACAGTAATTTTTGTAGGACAATGTGTGCATTTATGTTCATTTGATATTTTACTTGTGATTAAACAAAATAAAATTAGAATTGTATTAATAAACCTAATTTTCTTTATTTTGATCTTTAAAGTTACACCTCGTCCTATATGCGAGGTCGTCTTATATGCAAGTAAATACAGCAGTCTACAATGTGATTTTCTCATGCCTCGCATCAATAAATCAATTAATTGTTTTAATTTTTTTTAAATTATAGCAAATAATAATGCAATAAATAGGATGTTTAATGCTTTCAACATCTTTTGTTCTTTATCTTCTGTAAGGATTGTCATTAATTTTATATAACTCATAGTAAGTGTTCAAACTTTTGCAGTGAATGGTTATAATTTAACAATATTTACAAAATTACATCATTGATACAAATAAACATTAATTGGCATTAATCATACAATAAAATGTTTAAATGTACTTACTACATAAGACCTGATTTATGATAAATGCATATTTTTAATATTAAGTAATTATTTTTATATTACAGAAAATTTTTATTGAAGATGAAACTAAAAGTTTTCTTTTTGATATTGGTTTGGGATGGTTAATGGCAAGATGCGTCAGTTTTTCTGTAGACAAAATCAATGGAAAAGTTTTGAAATTTTCTTTTGAAGAAATAGTTGGAGTAATTGCTTATTGTTTATATTTGCCTGTGTTTTTTACTGGACCACTTATAAATTACAACTGTTTTAGGAAACAGGTAAGAAGTAGAGTTATTAATAATTAATCACATTCTTAAATTCTTACTGTGTTCTATTTAGTAAGAGGAATGCTACTATGGCTGCGATATCATGTTATTCAAAATTAAAATAGGATTGATGTATTTTTTTTAAGTTTCAAAACACAAATATTCATAAATGAAGTGAGATTTGAACCTGTAATTTGATAAATTACATTGTTAATGTCCGTTTTTCCCAGCAGTTCTAAATTATTTAAATTAATTAATTAAATTATAATTATTAATGTTAATACGAGATGGCGCCTAATGCTTACCTCTAGAGCCAAATTGGTACGTAATTCATTTAGTGATTAGCCTTAAACTAGCCCGATAGAGTTTCGGCATTTGGTTGGTGTCTAGTTAATGTCAGAGTTTATTAAAACATTACGGTTTGTTACTGTGTTTAATATTTGAAGTCAGTTTGAAAAAAGTACATTGACATTGAAAATTATAATTATGATTTTTGAAATATTAATATTTCTGCAATTCTGATTGGAAAAAATAATTTAATATAAAATATATTTTTATATTGCAAATGTATAAAAATATATTATTATGTTAATTTTTCAGTGTTAATAAGTGTTCATACTACAGCTGCAAAATTAACATTAAAAAATATTTGTTTTGGGATCCATTTCTTTAGAAGTATTAACAGAAATATAATTTTTTGTACTATAAATTTTGATTTTGAAATGTTTGAAAATTTAATCTATTTTTTATTATAATTTTTAAAAATCATCAGAAACATTACAGTAAATAAGATAACATTATGTAATTTAATAAATTTATATATTTGTTAAAGAAGCTTTAAATATAAATCTAATTCAAGTTGCTTTTTTTGGTACAAAATCTTTTTAGACTATTTTAACTTTAATTCTTTCAAAATATTAAAATCAAAAATTTTGTGATCAATATTATTGATAGAATATCAAGAAATACAGTAGACCCCCTTATAACACGGTAGATACGTTCCGTGTTATATGAATCCGTATTGTACGAGTCACTTAGATTTTACAAATACATGAGCCGTTCACAGACCAAAGCGATTAACTTGTTATATTTAAAATAACTTTCTTTAGTAATCAGGTTTAAGGCACTACATGACAACAATTTTTATGGCTGTTGAATAATAAATGTTTTTTTTTTCACAAGAAAACACAACTTTCCCGCCTAAACTGTCCATGTATACACGTGCCGCTGGACGGCGGTCATCCAATCAGCATCCTCGCTATGCTGGTAGCTCTCAAGTAGGTCCGCTGCTCGTCCGCTATTGGTCCAGATTCGACCAATCCTGTCGAGACACGAGTCGGCCATGACAATCTGTCTCATTCTTTTACAGTGTTATACGAGCCTCTTTTAGCGTGTTATACAAACACGATCACAATTTTTCCGCCGTGTTATATGAATCCGTCTTATACGAATCCATGTTACAGGGGGGTCTACTGTATGCTCAAATTAAAAAAATTAGAACACAATTGTCTCATTTATGAGTTAGGATGGCTCATAGGTCAAAATTCTCATTGAAAAACTATGAGTGAATGTTTACGTGTAGGTGTGATAGCAATATAAAAGGAGATGTAAAAAGTAAAAAGTAGCTTAAAAAATGTGATAATCTAGTGTCATAATAACTGCAAGGTAACTTAGACATAAGTTTTGTTAATATAACTTAAGTTGTTTCCCACATAAATGTAAATTTAGGATGACAACATCTGCCATTGGGATCAAATGTTTTTTGAAATTTGTTTAGCAAGTTCTTGATGATTAATTTTCTCTAATTGTAGATTGAAATTTCACTTTAAATATACAGATATATCTAAAGTATTCAAGTACCTAATTTTGTTTTTATTATTTTATACTTATTTTAAACAATTTTTAATATAGTAAAACAGTTTAAAAAATTTTTTCACTTAATTATTTCATGTTAACTAGAAATTTCAAATCGATATATAATATTTATGACTTTACTCTAGAATATCAGATAGAACATTTAATAATTTGCATTATCTTTATTTTTAATTTCAAAATATAGTTTCAGCAACTCCAAAATTTATATATTATTATTGACAATGTGACTATAAATATTTATAAAATTTTATTTTGTAGATTACAGCTTCTCGTATTAAATGGACACGGGAAAGAATACGTTCAGTGATAATCCAGTTATTGCGATATGTTTTATCATACTGGATTGTCGAATTTCTTCTACATTTTCTGTATTGTTCTGCAATGCAGTTTTATCCAAGTCTTCTGCATAAACTGGATAGTTGGACACTCTGTGGATTAGGTTATAGTCTACCTGTGCTATTCTATTTAAAATATTTTGTAATATATGGCATAGCAGGATTATTTGCTCAAGTTGAACAATTTACTTTTCCACCACCACCTAAATGCATAAGTAGAATTCATTTATCTTCTTATCAGTGGAGGTAGGTATATATTTTTTAAAGAAAATTTATGTATAGAATTTAATTTTATATTATTATTATTAATATATGTATTTTCTGTTTCATTTATTATCAAAAATTCACTTAAAAACTTAGATACACTGTATATTCCAAAAAATGCTGAATATGATTTGTATAAATGTTTCTATAATTGTTTAAAAACCAGATGCATAATCTTCTAAAGGATCAAAAGAAATAATTTGAAAATTTAGTGGTTGGTACGGTACATTTATACCTCTCACTATGAAAATCATTAACATACAGTACACTTGTAGCAAATAATTTTTTTTGTTACTATTTTAATTCACAGCTTAATTTTTAACAATTTTCATAAAGTAATTATTAGAGATATGTCATGTCTTTAGAAGATAGCAAAGGAACAGTTTTTTTTTTTTTAAAGCTTTCTATTTATTTGATTTATTCTAAGGACTTCTTATATATCTGATGTGTTTTTGATAATGAAGTTTAAAATATTTTAAGGTTAATTATAGTCTTGTAATTTTTAGTTGTTTGTTTAATTGAATTTAACAGTTTTTTTCATGTGATTATGTATTAAATTTAATAGTTTCATGATTTTTACTTAGTTGTTTTCTTATATATACATTTATTTAATAATAATATTTATTTACAGGTATTTTGATAGGGGTTTACATTTATGGTTATCAGAGTAAGTGAATTTCATATAAAATTTTTAGGTTTTGTATTATTGGTAAACCTAAGATTTGTGATATTTTGTAAATTAAAACAAAATTAGCACATTTTTTGTATAAAAGTATAGCAATGTTTACTTTATTTTTCATTTTAAATCATTCAAGGAATGAAAAATTTACTGATAATTTTTCTGAATAAAAAAAATTATATATCAAAGCACTTAGGACAGTGAAATATTTCATAATAAATGTTAAATTTTCTGGACTATATAAAACTAATAAATAAGTAATATGCTTAACGACTGCCATATTAAATCGGGCTACTTCTCCACAATTATTTTTATTAATTTCTAAATAATTTGTCATTAGAAGCAGGCATTGTGTCATCTCTTATCAAATTTAATAATTATTATTAAATTAATTTTTATAAATAATTTAGAATTTTTGGGAAGAAAAGAATTGGCCCAGAGCAGGACTTGAACCCACAACTCCTTACAGTGCGAATGTGTTGTCATTTACACTACCCAGACCTCCAGACTGATTTCTTCCAGACATTAAGTGGGTGATTATAGAATGAGGACACTGAAGGCATTTCCAGTTTGCATAAGTAACCAAGGATCATAATTAAATGTCTGAAAGAGGAGATTTGTTTGGAGGTCCAAGTAGTGTAACTGACAACACATTTGCACAGTAAGCAGGAGTTGTGGGTTTGAGTCCTGCTCTGGGCTAATTCTTTTCTTCTAGAATATTTTAAATTATTTATTAAAATTATTAGATTTAATAAGGGATGGCACTTAACACCTGCTTCTAGTGACAAATTATTTAGAAATTAATTTTAAATAATTGTGGAGAAATAACCTGATTTAATACAGCAGTTGTTTGGCATATTACTAATATATTGGATTTCATTATGTTTGTATATGTAATAAATAAGTTTGCATTAAATATATATACTGTGTATATATATTTATTTATTTTATTTATAATTTTCATAATTAAATTTTTAAATATAATATTAAATTTTAAACTTTTTATTTAGTTTTAAGTTATTTTAAGTCTCTTGTATTTAAGCCACCAGTGGATATGGAATAGATCATCTGTTTATATTGAATGGAAAATAAATTTGAATTTAATATTTCAGAATTAAAATATTTTTGTTATCTTCCAAGAGTATATACCATTGAGAATTGAGCTAAATTGAGTGCATAATCTTAATGCATGGTTTAATTTTGATACGCAAATTTTATGTAATGTAATTTTTAAAATACATTATATTTAGTTAATGATTGATTTTCTTCTATCATTATAATGTTAATTTATCAAATATAGTATTTAATAAAGAAAATGTAAACTTTCAATTAGAATAAAATTTCATACATAAATATAAGTTCAACTATGTCAAACTATAAAATATAAATAAATCTAAAAATTAAAAAAAAAAATGCAAAATAGATATATATATTATGACTGTCCACTTCTTACAATTTGCTGCAAAATTATCATCATCAATTGTTAAAGATTTTTTTTATTAAACTTTTTTTAATTAAAAATAAATTTTCTCTATCTATTTTAAGTTTTTAATTATGAGTTTTTTGCTGAATCTGCAAATTTTATAAAATGTAAAATATTTTAAATATTGTTTCTAATATTTAATTTTGATATATTTTTTTTTAAAATAATAATTTCAGGTTTATAATTTTAATTTTTCTAGATATATTTATTATCCTGTTGTTGGATATGGTAAAAGAAAAAGTATTTTTAAAGTCTTTGGTTGTTTCCTTTGTTTTGCATTTGTTTGTATCTGGCATGGCATGGGAAAATCAATTTGTGTTTGGAGTTTGTTAAGTTTCCTGGGTGTTGTTGTAGAAAAGTTTTCCTCTGAAATTAATTCAAAGACATTTCGTAAGGTAAAAATTTTATTATTTATATTAATATATACATATATATATAAATGATGATCATAACTAGCAGCATATAACAATAGAAAATAATTTCTTAATAACATCCAATAAAAAAGTTCTAATAATGCTGCTTTAAATTATAATAATAATAATAATTATTATTATTATATTTTTTTATTATTATCACAATAATAATAAAACAATACATACATCACAATAGATCTGATGCCTCTCTCATTGAGAAATGCAGTAAGATCACTTATAATAATAGACATCTCTGTTCCAAACACTCAACATAAAAATTGCACACATAGAAAAAATCAATGAGTACACTCCACTTGCTCAAGAAATGAGCAGATAAGGCATTTTCTTGAGCAGATAAGGTATTTATTGTACCTGTTGTCCTCTCTTCTACTGGTGTTATACCACATATTACTACACAAAAGTCTAGAAACATTAAACCTTAATAAAAACATATACATGACACTGCAGAAAGTCACAATATTGAACACATGTCACATTAATGAAAACACAGATCTACAGCTACATGAATCTTGGGAGGGTTTCCTAACAGATGGGAAAAGGAGGAAAATAAACAAACCAACATACTGTATTTTACGGACTATAAGATGCACTTTTTTCTTCGAAAAATTGTCTCCAAAATTCAGGTGCGTCTTATAGGTATTTTTTTTAAAAAATTGCTTAAAAATTAAGGTGCGTCTTATAGTCCCTAGCGTCTTATAGTCCGTAAAATACCCCACGGAAGTGGGTAGTATCGTGAAAGATTGTACAACTTTATCGAAAGATTCGGCGAGTGATCACCGATATATTCTGACTACTCTACAACATCACCAGCAAATTAAGGATCATGTCACTAACTATTATAGCACTATAACTAACTGGGAATACTTCCGGGCCTCTTTCGCAGAAAAATGGAGGAACTTTCAATTTACAGAACTAAACACCCATGAAAGGATTGACAATTATGTGAACCATATGACACAATCTATTGTCGAAGCCCTCAAGATTTCTTCCAGACAGAAATTAAAGAAAAACCGTACGCACTGGTGGAACGATGATTTAGACCGTGAAAAGAGGAAAATCAAAAGATTAAGAAAGAAATGGTTAAAAGAACGAAACACAGAACGAAGAGAACAGCAAAGTAGGGATTATGCCAATGCTCTACGGACTTACAAAGCTAATATTAACAAAGCAAGAACGACGGCGTGGCGGGAATTTTGCGGAAGATCAACGGTGGACCCCTGGGGCGAGCCCTATAAGATCGCGTTCAAAAATAAAAGGAAGGCAACCCTGCCGAATGTTACTGACACCAATCCTCAAACCAATAACTATTCAATTAGCAGTAATCTACAGAAGCTTCTTGATTTCCATTTCCCCAACGACAGTCAAACAGATGACTCACCTACTCACCAACGAATACGTATAAATCTCGAGGACATTTACAGCGAAACCAACGATAAATGGTTTTCTTTTAAAGAGGTGCAACAAGCGATCCGCTCCCTGGCTAATAAAAAAGCCCCAGGGCATGACGGTATTACTGCGGAGGTGGTAAAAGAGGCGTTTGCTGAAATCCCAATAGCTTTCGTCATTCTTTACAATGGGTGCCTAAGGGTGGGCTACTTTCCCGATTCATGGAAAATAGCTAACGTAAAATTCATCCCGAAAACAGTTAACCCAGTGGAAAGAAAAGACTATAGGCCAATAAGCCTGCTCCCAGTTATGGGTAAAGTACTCGACGGGCTGATGATAGATAGAATCAATTGGCATGTTGAAAAAAATAATATACTAAATACCAACCAGCATGGGTTCAGACCAGGTAGATCCACAATTACTGCTATTGGAAACGTAACAACTTTCATAAAAACTGCATGGGATAAAGACCGTCACGCACTCCTCATTAGCATCGACTTCAAGAAGGCGTTCGACCACCTCTGGTGGCCGGTGCTTAAATATAGTTTAAGGGAAATGAAATGTCCGCAAAATATCTATCAGCTGCTGGATAATTACCTGACCAATAGGAAAGCTGGCTGCCTATCCAACAATATAAATATTATTAAAAATATAGAAAGAGGTTGCCCCCAAGGTTCACGCAGCGGGCCTGGGCTGTGGAACCTAATGTATAACAACCTACTCAACCTGCTTCCAACAACTGATCATGTTAAGATACAAGGATTCGCAGACGACACCATTGTCATGATACAACACCAGAACTGTAATGTCCTTCAAAGGATAGGCAATGAGGTCCTCAACGACATCAACCAATGGAGTATAGACAACAAACTCCCAATAAACCATCAAAAATGTGAGGCACTCGTGTGCACGAAAAAGTCTAATAGAAAACAATTACAGAGGCCCCTGTGTTTGTACATTAATAACCATAAAATCAAGATAACGTCGCATATGAAGTATCTTGGTGTAATACTGGACCCAACTCTGAGTTGGTCAACTCATATTGATGAACTGTGCAAAAAGGTAAGCCAGAAGGCAAACATGATTTACCACATTGCTAGGAACACATGGGGTCTAGGCCCGAAGCACTGTAGACTTATCTACAAAGGTGCAATTGAGCCGGCTTTGCTGTATGCGGCTCAAATCTGGGGACATCGGGTGGACATTGTCCATAATAAGCGAAAAATCCTGTCTGTCCAGCGTACCTTCGCTATTCGCATTTGCAGGGCGTACCGCACGGCCCCTACAGATGCTCTTCTGACAGTCGCTAATCTAATGCCTATTCACATCAAAATTAAAAATCTGGTCTGGACTTGGAATCTTACAACAACCGACCTGCAAAACTGTAGTGAGGACGATTTGAAGACTATAGCTGCAGAAAACAAATATCCTCCAGATGGAATCCAAACGCTAAAGCAAATCAAATCCTATGATATAGACAATTACTACAATGACCCGACTAAGAACTTCCACCCAGCTGAAAGGAACAATGTCTTGATCAAATTTGAGAGAGATACTACTAATCCAAGCACAAACTGGCATATTTACACTGATGGTGCCAGAAATGAGAAGGGAACTGGTGCGGCCCTGGTGGTCTACAACGGTGTCGATAATTCTGTGGTACACGAAGAGTACTATAAACTTAATTCCAAATGTACTAATAACCAGGCTGAATTATGGGCCATGTATAAGGCCCTTGTTTACTTTACAACTAACAATCAGAAACTCAAAGGGTCAGCTACCTTCTTCACGGATAGCCGCTACGTTCTCCGGATCATCAGCGGCAGCAGAAAGAGCACCGCCACAGGTGTAAAAGTTGTTCATCTGGCCAACAGTCTTAGCAAAAGAAAGGCCGTCTCGTTTTGCTGGGTGCCAGGTCATCAGGGAGTCGGCGGAAACGAGAGAGCGGACGAATTAGCCAAACGTGCTGCCGGCAGTAATCTTGAAACGGCTTTCAACTCACTTCCCTTCACCTACATCCACAATCTCACCTACGTCATGGCAACTAACCTGTGGCAGACCGAATGGTCTTCGTCCACCACGGGCAGACTCACGTACCTTTTCTTACCATCCATAGTCGAACGCCAAAAAATGAACTACCTTACTCCTTCATTCAATCTTACGCAACTGCTCACCGGCCATGGGAATTTCCCTAGTTACCTGAACAGAATAAAAAAGCGAAATGACGATGTGTGCAACTGCGATAGCGCTGCTATAGGCAACGCCCAGCATATTCTACTGGATTGCAAGACCTATGACATAGAACGCAGGCAACTGATCCTCTACTGTCTATCTAATGGACATGCTTGGCCACCTGACTGGAAGGTGTTCTGCTCCAATAAGGACTGCTTTAAACACCTAATGACTTTTGCGTCCAATTGTGACATCCTCAAGAATAGCCTTACAACGTAAGGCTCCAGAACCACGGGTTCTGCTTCTGTTATTATTTATTGTAAACTGCTTATTGTATTTCCATTCACTGCCTTTCATGTATATTTTCACCTTGTATATTGTACTCATCGTCGCCAAATTGGCATGCTGTATTATCTTCTATTTGTTTTTATTACTTAATAATTGCGGTGCAAGACGCCAATGTGTTCCCACTACACTATCTTCCCTTCACACTCTATCCCTATCAACTATCCTCCCACCTCTTCCCCTCACCCCAATCCTTACTTCGTAACCCCTCCTCTTCCATTCAAGGCAAAGTCTGCAGACAGCCTTCTTACTCTATCTTCAAGTCCGTAAAATACGGTACTTGTAAACCAGAAAGAAACACACCCAAAAGCAATGTTAAAAGCAGATGTGAAAAAATGATGTACTGAATGCATGTAAATTACTGTTGTGTGACACCACGATTCAGCCTGAACTCATCAAATTTATATTTTGTATTGAATATTGAAATCTATGTATGGGGACTGATGAGAGACCTGATAGGTCTGAAATGCATTTTGCAATAAATACACATAGGAAATGAAAAAAGTGTATCAATTTCTTTGTTCCATGACTGTCCGGTGTGATAAGTCCATCTGCATGAAAAATGCACTAGCACAAAACATAATAAATAAGTCAATGGACAAAAAGCAATTTGGATAATAACATGTCACATTGTTAGGAAGTTTATAGATGTTGACACACATACCAATAACACAGAAGCTTAATATAACACTTGTTTGGGTAGCTATGCCTTGACTTTAGTCTTCACTTGGCAGCCATATCAGCGGAGCATGACATTCGCAACACAATAATTTCTTAAAAAAGACACTTTAAAATAGATTTTTGACAAACAAGAATTATAGTTCCATAAAAAAAAATCTATTTTTAATGAAATTAATTCTTGTTTGTATTACTGAAGAAAGTTATGAACCAAACTGAAAAATTTGTTGATTTTTTTTTTTGGATTTTCTGAAGACAACTTCAGTTCATTGAGCTTTATATCTCAAAAAGAAAAAAAAATTGACAATAGAATAAATATAAAATTTAATTAATAGTTCTAAATACACAAGTGACTTCAGTATTCTTATCAAAAAGCATTATAATTTAAAATTATTTTAATTGTGATTCAATTAAAAGGTTGCAATTTTGATTACATTTTATTATACCATATATTTATGTAATCTCTTCATATTTGGTTTGTGTATTTGCTTAATTTTGAATATAGTAACTTTATTTGGATTGTGTGTATTTGTGCATGTGTGTAATATATGTAAATGTGAATAGAAAATGTAAAAGTTAGCAAATTACTATCTAGAACACAAAAATTTTTATTAAATCAGAATTAAAATAATTTTAAATTGATCTTATAATTATATAATGATATTGTATATATATATTTATATAAAATTCAGTGTTTTCTTTGAGAAGATCTGTTACCAAAAGACAGCTTTTAAAATTGCAGAAAATTTTGTTAAATTAAAAGTTTTCACTGAACAATTAAGATTAATAACATTCATTTGTATGCTACAAGTCATGCTAATTGATTTATATCTATAATAATATTTATATAAACCTGTTAACATTCCACATAATCTTAAAAATTAACAATGCAAAAGGTCTGTTTGTTAATTACTGTAAAAGTAATTGATTAATGATTTGTTTTTAAATTATGACGCTGTCTAAAATAGTTTATTTCGAATAGATAAATTATTTGAAATAAATCGGTAATGTTTTAAAATTATTTGCAACCCTACAATAACATAAAAAACAAGTAAATTATTGCTGTGAAAGTATTTCCGTTTTCTTAAGTGTTAAGATTATAATTAAATTAAGTATAGTTAAATCAGTTTTAAAAATTATTTAAAATTTTATTGTATTTATATTTTCAGAAAGAAATATCTCATCCAATTGTATACAGACATATTAGAGCATTTTTTGGAACTTTTTCTTTTATATTAATGTGCTTATCTTGTATGTTTTTCTTGTCAAATTATGAAGTTGGGATGCATTTTGTAAATAAAATTATTTTTGGTAAGTTGATAATTTAGTTAAATAATAGTTTTTCTAAGTATGTATGTTTTAGCTATTTATAGTGTATTTTCAGTTTTATTATTTGAAAATTTTCTATAATAAAACATCCTTCCATTTATAAAGTTAATAAAACAACAGTTGGTTGCATCATAAGATTTGATTATTTTGGGAAACATTTTGGAATTCATTATTATGTGACCATTATGTCGGCAGTGCTCAAGTCAGGACTGACACCACCTGTGACTTTAGGTGCACAGGAATCTTCCAAATAATTATCATGTGAGCAGTTGTGTATAAGGAATGAATGAGTCCAGGATGGAGGAGGGAGTCGAGAGACAGCACACTGGAAATAATGCACTCCACTATGCATTTAACCAGCAAACAACAAATATTTATTTTTCAAGTGGGAAAAAATTTACAAAGAAAATAAAAATAGAGAAGAGAGTCTTAATGCATGCCAAAATGAGAGAGTGTATGTTTACAGTTGCATATGCAGGTTGATAAGTACCTCGATCTATAATGTTTGACAGTTGCTGGCCAGCTTTGACATCCTAGCAAGGAGAAGGAGAGTCTCTCACTTAGTTATGATGAGTCTTGAATCCCAAAGTTCATAAGAGTAAAATCCATAACAGTTATTGTCCAATTGATTGTTCGTTAGTTTGAAGAGGCCAAGGTCCAGTGGAAAGGGTGGAAAATTGGGAAGATTGGCGATGGAGCCCGGTGGGGATGAGCATACACTTCAAAACAGACAGGCAAAATCTCTCTTGACTTTTTTCCCCTCTTTTTTTTATTTGGGGTTGTTCCCCCTGGTATTTTGATGATCAAATTTGGTAAGGTCATGCAGGGAGTTGGTGGTTAGTCCAATCTCAATTTTTGTGAGACTTCCCTTGCTGAGTAGTTTTTATTGGAATATGTCACCCACAAAGAAAGGGTTATTGGTGGGAAAATATTGTGAAGTTCCTCAGTTGAATTTGTAAAAATAAAATAATTTCCCCTTTTAATTTACAAAAAGTACAAAATTAAAAAAAAAAAAAAAAATACTAGCCCAGGTTCTCACAATTCTATCTTCAGAAGACAAATATAACAGTGAGAGAAAAAGGAATATTTTTCACTGAATGTTCTTGCTATTACATACATTTTTAAAAATTGTATGATAAATTTTAAAGAAAAAAAGACAAACTAGTTTTTTTAAATTTAAGTGAACTGTTAAATTTAAATGTCGTTTTTCAGAGAGTAATTTGCTACAAACTTTTATGTATGGTTTACTATTTTTATATTTTAAGAAATAATAATATTCTGAGAGATTTTTTTTTTATATATGAAATTCTTAATGCTTAATAATAATCTAATACATTTTGTATATCCTAGTATATAAGAAGATACATGAAAAACATATATATATATATATATATATATGATCTGTAGATCAATTATAGATAATGTTAAAAATATGCTTATACATTCTTAATCCACAAGTGATTAAAGGATTCTATCTTTGTATATTTATTTTGTGCAGTGTATTTTGGTAAATGCAACTATTTCTGAACACAATTTTTAAAATTTGAGTCAGTTTAAAAATCCCACGTACATACGTTGTGTGTGTGTATGTGTATATAAAGGCTACGCTGGTTTCACGGACAGATGGAATGAAAGCAGATGTATTACAAAAGATCAAAATGTTACAGCTAAAAATGGAACATTAAATATGTTACCAGAATAATCTGAAATCTTCAAAATAAAATATTTTTTTGTTTTTTAATATCTCAGATTTTTAACTGAGGAGGAACTGTGCTTGAAATGCATCTTAGCAAATGTAAGAAATTATCAAATAAAGGATATTGTTCAGTCACATGCTTTCTAAATACATTACTCAGTGGTTATAAAAGAAAAAAAGAATTTTAATTTAAAATGTCCTCAATAATTCACACATTTTAAATATCCCACAATCAAAAATCCATGTCTTGCAGCACCAAAAGTGACATAGTGATGTGCTCTGGTAATAATTAGTTTTTATAAAAATAACTTTTATGAATTATATTGAATGGAATTATATTTCAACAAATTTGAATTTCAAAATTGTTATTAAGCTGAAAACAGATTTCTTAATCTGGCTAACATTATTTATCCAATACAAGGATTGGCTGCAAAGCTTGAAATTACAAGTTTGAAAGTATGTTTTCTTTAGGATTTTTGCCATATTAACTAGACAAAGGTAAAATTATTGGCCTTTTTTGGGCTTTATTCCTACCTTATACTGTATGTATAAAATTATTATAAATTAAAAACAATATAGAGTGTCACAAAATGCTAACAATAGATTTTTGGAAGAAATTTAGAATGTAATTCCTAATATTTTTTAAATTGTTTATAATTGCAATTTTTATTTAATGTTACTTTTTATGTTCTACATATAATTGAAAATAAATGAAATTTTTATAGGTTATCCAGTACCACTTCTTCCAGTTTTTTTAATCATGTTTTGCGGATGCCAGGTATCTATTGATGTGCAAAGTTGGGAAGAAAGAAGAGAAAAAAGATTGAAGGATATTTTATGATATATATTTTTCTGATATTTAAATTATAAATACAGTAAAACCTGTTTAAAATGGAATGCAATAGTGCTGGCCAGAATATTCTATTTTGGCAGGTTTCCATTTTCTTTTTGATATAGAGAAGGTTAGGTTTTTATTAATTAAGTCTTCTAGAATTGGAGTGAGAGAGAGCAGTGTTGTATTGTCCCATTAAGATTGTACTTTTCAGACAATGAAAGTACAATCTAAACAAAGAAAAAAATGACACACTGTAACTTATTATCAAGAAGTTTGACATAAGATCTGAGTCAAGTTAAAGCATTAATTATGATATAAAATTTAGCAAATGTTACCAAATGATTACCAGATTTAAATTGGGTTACTTTACTGCTACTATTAATAATTAAATACTGAGTAATTTGGTACTATCTCTTATTAAATTTAAATATTTTTTCGAGAATATTCTAAATTATTTAATAAATATTAATTTAATTATAATTATTAAATTTAATAAGAGATGATACCTAATGCCTACCTCTAGTACCAAATTACTCAATATTTAATTATTAATAGGTGTGATAAAGTAGCCTGATTTTAAATCCAGTAATTGTTTGATTTCATTATAAAATATCAGGCTTTGAGATATTTATATAGCTAATGTTACACTGAAAAACTTTACTCGGGTTATGATATACAGTTGGCTACCAAAAAAAGGTTCTGCTTCTACATTAGACATTGTTTTTGACTTAAATTTATTTTCCATTTAGACAGATTTTTGTTTTGTAGCAGATTTGCTTTAGACAAGTTTTACTGTATTCAATTATATTATTAATTATGTACAGAAAGTTGCATCTTAAAATATATACAAAATGTACTGTACAAATATATACTTCTGATTATTTCAGAGGTATAAATTACAGAAGAGTGAATATAATTTATTTACTCTTCTACTCTTAATATGGTTATAATTTAAATATATTTAAAACTTTACAGTGTTGTTATTTTTTTTTATCACTTTAAATGAAGAATTTGACTATTTTAATACATATTTTAATGATTCAAACTATGATAAATTAGGACTAAATTTTGTAAAGCTTTTATAAAATCAATTATTTATATTAATTTTTGTGGTTATTTATTAATTTATTGCTTATAGTCACTTAAAATCTTTTAAA
The DNA here is from genome assembly GCF_030686945.1 of Centruroides vittatus. Lineage (NCBI taxonomy): Eukaryota > Metazoa > Arthropoda > Arachnida > Scorpiones > Buthidae > Centruroides > Centruroides vittatus. The sequence continues at coordinate 10,857,254 of NW_027122718.1, read as the reverse complement.
ACTAAAAATATTTTCCATGATTAAGGCTATTTCACAGCTTATTCTTGCAACTCTTTCTTAAGATAATTGTAATAAGCAAGGCTGCTCTATGACGGATTTAAGCCCTTTCTATTGACACAAAAAAATTAAAATTCATTTGTTTAGACATAAACATGTTGTTTTTATAAACATTTATGATGGAAAATATGGTTTATTTGACCATCCACGATACAATAATCTTGCACATTTTAATAAAAGGCACCATACATCTGGTTTCATTAATCTTGACTGGGTTATAAAAGTGCACAATAACAGTAACCAGCCTATTTACTTATTGAAAGAAGCAGACTGTGTGATGACTCTGTGACAAAGTCCCTGTGTGTTGCCATAAATAAGTGCTTAAACTTTACGAAACTTCCAGAACCACAATGGAGTATAGCCAAGATACATGAAGCAATCTGTACATATAATTATTCAAATATTTTTCATTTTTGAGTTTAGCCCTTCTTTTGGTTCTTTATTGGCCTCTGATGATGATGATGATTTATAATTTTAATATAGAAATAGGACTTATCATCATATTTAAAATATTAGCATCTACCAATATTCGGGTAGCCAAGACAATAAACATACCAACCTATTACTAAAGTACAAACACAAACTACTAAAGAGTTTGGGTTGGAATATCAATAGTTTTCAAAGAGATTTGATTTGGATATGTCATCTCTCACCATCCCTCCTACTCCCACTGTGAGGTATAGCTATATTTACTACAGTGGTGCATCCAGAGGGGGGAAAAGGGAGCTCTGTCAAAGAAAAAGGAAAACAAAACAAACACTAGAAAATTTTCCAAAAATCTTTTCCTAATTAAAATTTGTATTTATTTATATTGTGTCACGTCTTCTATTTCTGTATTACTTATAAATTAGTGGTCACATAAGGTGGGAATGTTATTGAATTTGCATTAAAAATTTTTTTATCTGTTAAACTTTGCTCCCCAAGATTAAATTCTGAATGAATCGCTGATTTACCACATCCATGTTAAAAGATATTCTTAATATGTGCAGGATAGAGATGGTGTATACAGTTAAAATTATAATAACAAATTTTGGTTAATGTTACCTATGGTTCCAAGATGGCAGCTAGTCTCTGATTCCAGCAAATAGAAGAAGGGAAACAGTGGGGACGCACGTTCTAACCTAACCTAACCTAACCTAACCTATTCTGATAAATTACCATAATTATTACCAACAAAATTATTAGAATAGGTTAGGTTAGGTTAGAACGTGCATCCCCACTGTTTCCTTGCTGGAATCAGACAAGTCGCCATCTTGGAACCATAGGTAACATTAACCCAAATTTTAAATCATTTAAAATGAATACTAGTAAATGATGTATTGCAAAATTATTATTATTAAATAATTCTAGATCCCTTTTAAGTTGATTTCTTTGTGAGTTGCCCTCCTCTCTGCTCTGTGGACACTAAGAAGGTCTTTTTAATCATATCCATTATGGTTTGGTCAGGAAATGTGGGACCTAGTCTGACACATCCAGGAAAGGACCATCCTCAAAAAATTGTTGGGGTTGTCTACCAGGGTTTAATACTGGGACACTAAAGCAGTAGACTGACTCTAACTGCCTTGGTCAACAAGTCAATAATACAGTATATTGTATATGTATAGTGTTGTGAAAAATGCTGATAAAGTTTTTAGAAGAAAATATTTTATGATATTTCAGGTTTGAGAGATTCAACATAAATTGTGCTTCCCAAAATAAAACTGTAATAGCTGTCAGTTGATCATGTCATAGCATATCATTAGTTGTCTTCTCCACGCTGACAGACTAAATAAAATCTTAACGACCCCATTGCTATAACCAGCACTTTGAAAATGGCATTTACTAATTTAGTAGATTCTATCACAAACATTTTTTTTTTTAAATATCCCGTTTCATTTTTGTTAGTTCACTGTAGATATAATTATAAAATAAGTGAAATGGAAACTAAATCACTATTGGAAGTAAACTGCATAAATTTTTGGTAAGCACATTATCAGTACCAACTGAAACAAGGCCTTTCAAAGTCTGATATGAGGCTCCTTTTGCCTGTTTTTGAGCAATGAAATATGTAGAATGTTTAAAAAAAAAATTATTAGTTTTTATTAATATAAAGTAAAGAATGTTTCTTTATTAATTAATGACAATCTTAAAGATTATTTTGTTTGTTATTAAAAATAACATGAATTTATAGGGGTAGAAACCACTAAATCCCCTAAGTTTACTCAAAAGTTCGGAAAAATTTCCAGATGGGAATTTATTATTAATGATACAGGTGAAAAGCTTAAGATTTAAGAAATTTAAACAAATACACATGCTAATAAAAGAAAATTCATCAATTTAAATACAGTATATAAATTAGTAAAAATTTTTGGTGAGTAAAACTTATTCATGTTTTCTATATACTTTCTCAATGATTTTAACTATACCTTACTAAAAAATTAACTAAACATTTTGCAAATAAATAAATTTAATTAAATATAAATATTAAAATATATGCACAAGACAAGACACGATTAAAACTAAGATCAGCCATTAAAATTCAAATAAATTTCATTCGGTTTCCCAAAGCTTTCAAAACCCAGTTCATTGATAAAATTAAAATCACAATGAAGAATACGATTAATACACAAAAGTCTAAAGGAAATGTTTTCCCGCTTATTCGAAAATCCATTAGAGTATTATCATCCTGTCACATCCGAGGGTTGAAGTTTCATCCAAGACTTCTGGAAGGTTTGGGTTTTGAGGTCATATACAAAGCAAACTGCCAAATTCGAGTTACAAAGTCTAGTCCGGTAAATAAAGTCACAGGTTGGTAAAATGCATCCCTTTTCATCACATCTGGCAAACTGGAAGATTTGTACCATCTTGCACAATTATAAACTCCAATGTCTCCAAATTCTTCTTGAATTCCTCCAGTTCTTTTTTTTTTTTTTTTGGCTTTTGTGAGGTGAAGGCTGAAAATAAAATTAAACATTGTGAAAAGCAAAAATTGAATTTAAACATTTAATCTGAAAATTTCACTTATCTGAAAAGATGATTCCGCTAAGGTTCGAAGATGTTACTGGCATCGTCCATACCAGGATCCATTTTCGATTTCTTGCAACCACCAAAGTGAGTATTTCTTCTTTTTCTTTAGCAGATTCTTTAATTCTGGAGGGTTCCCCTCCAATAAAACGGTCCGATCGGACTCAATGTCCTTGGTTTACATTTCGGACTCAATCTCGTCATAGCTCATATGAGCCAATCTCAGTCTGAATGTTTTAGACTGATTCCAATGGAGCTTAAGAAGCCCATTGGAATCAGTCCCTCCCTGATCTACAATATAGCTGCAGTATTCGAAACCTGTGTTCACTTGAAATATTAGGCCTGTGTACAGGATTTAAAAAAAGATACATTACCTTTTCATAATGCAATTTATTAATTTTTACAATATAATTATATAAAGTAACAATGCAATATACAAAGTAGGAACTAAACGGATTAAAACTAAATACTGTACGAGCATTTATTTATTGTACATCGTTACAATTCCAGGCTGCAATTTTTAATTTATTTAATTTAAAATACACAGTTTCCATCTGAAATTAGTAGTGGCTTCCCTCTGTAAATCATACTTTTCCTTCAACAATAAAGTCGTGTCAGTCATATACCTAACACCTTTCATGAGGAAATTTTTGAATTGAAATGACGTGACTTCCCATATAGACCAGAAATTTGTGTATAGTTAATTGGGGCCCTCTTCCCCTGATGTTTCCATGTCTGGTCTTGACATTCATCTATCTAATATCGTTCTCGAGATTAAAGGAGGACAGTGAAAATTTATAGGTTACAATTTTTTTCAAATTGCATCCCAATAAGTTATATATAATATGGCCCACTATTTTATTAACATATCATTTGACCACTGGATAGACTGAGTTAAGGCATTAGTGTACTGTTTTGGAAGACACTGTATCTAATCCGAGTGAGCAATTTTCTGGGAATTTTTCATGTTCCGTCTGTTCCAGATATGTTGGGTTCCTTCCCTTATCAGTCGAAGAGGCGGCCCCATTGTAGGCCTGACGAAACTTACAATAGGCATGGGAAAAGATATTCTAGTGCCCACAGAGCTGAAAGAATTAAAGTATCTCGTGTGCATGGTCCTAGAAAATATATTGCCACTTCACTTTTAAGGATCTCTTATAGCAAGCCCATTAAGGGTTCGATCAGGCCTACAATGGGGCAGCCGGGTGGTGAGAGACGGGGCCTGACATATAGTATATATACAGGTAATCAGTGGCGTAGCTAGGGGGTGCGGTCCACACCGGGCCGCTGGAATCGATAGGATCATGGGGCCCCAAAATCGCAAGAAAAAGACCCGAAAAATTTTTCACGGCAATCAGAACAAAGCAAAATTTGGCATTTGGATGCTTGAGCTGGAGCCCTTTTACACAGGAAAACCAGCAACTTAACTGTAATCTAGTTATACACTATATAAACCACTACACAAAAATATTTTAATCCGTTTACGTAAACAAAACAAAAAAATACTAACGCATCGTTCATCAAACGAAAGAAATTGAACGTCTAAACGCAATGTTTTTAACGGAATAAATAAATTCAAAAGCCGAAATTTATAGAAAAAAATACTTCTTTTCGTTTGGACGTTCCCGATTACCATTACGGAAAATGGACACCTCTGCCGAAAAATTTTTTCGGGGCCCACAAATCTGGTTCCGCACCGGGCCCGGAGAACCGTAGCTACGTCACTGCAGGTAATTCTAAATAAATTAAAACTAAATAATTCGAATTTTAGACACATTCCGATAGAATTACTGTAGATACATATAATTGACGGCCGGATGGCCGAGAGGTCATGCTTTTTTTTTTTTAAACTCTTTCCGCCCTGTGGGCACTAAGAGGGCCTTTTTTAGAAGGCCCACTATGGGTTCGGCCAGGCCCACAATAGGGCGACCGGGTGGTGAGGGACGGGGCCCGACGTATCCGAACGGACCACCACCCCGAAAAATTCCTGGGGATTATTCGACCCGTTCGGATTCAATCCCGGGTCCCTCAGAGCGGTAGGCTGCCACCTTGACCGCTCGGCCATCCGGCCGTCCGAGAGGTCATGCTGGCAGCTTATCGCTCTGGGGACACGGGATCGAATTCGAACGGGTGGATGAATTTTTCGGATGGCGGTCCGTCCGAATACGTCGGGCCCCGTCTCTTACCACCCGGCCTCCCCATTGTGGCCCTGGCCGAACTCATAATGGGCTTGCTAAAAGAAGTTCTCTAAATGCCCACAGAGCGGAAAGAGTTGAAAAAAGTTATATATATAATTATTGTATCTATAGTTCAAACGCTTAAATTAACAATATAAATTTTTTAAATGCTTTAAATATATTTTTATTATTTCAAATATTTTAAATTCTTCCAAATAAAATTATAATTATAAATTTAAAATAAATTATTTATTTATTTACTCACGAGAGAGCGCTATTTTTCAAGCTTTGAATGTAGTGCTAGTTTAATGTTTTCTCTTACTATATACGGGAAGGGACGAATGTGCTGTCAAGTGTTTTGTTTGTTAAATTAATTTCTTAATTGTAGTTCGTCCTATATTTTTTTATGTTTAATTATATACATATATGTATATTTATACACGTCATATAATAATATCCGGAAGTAGAATTCAATTTTTTTGAATGTCAAAATGGTGGATAATCCAAGTCAAGCTGTTCCCGGAAAAAATGTACCTCCAAAGGTTAGTTTTAGTTTAATCTTATGAAAATAAATTTCACAATTTGTTTGTACGCAATATTCAAATATTACGTACAAACAAATTCCGTGTATGGAAATGTTTATTGTGATAATATTTAAATCTTAACATGTATTATTATGCTTAAATTTAAATATGAAATATGTATAGATATTCCTCTAGGATTAAATTTACTAACCACCTCTAGGTACAAATGCAGCTCAGAATAAGGTTGGGACCTTAACATAGTCCCAGCTCCTCAGTCTGAGCTGCTCCTATGGGCATGGTTCCTTCATAGACCATGCCCACAGGAGTAAAAAAGTAGGTTAATGTTACCCTAGGTATCAAAGATGGCGGCTTGTCTCTGATTCCAGCAATCGGAAGACAGGGAACAGTGGGGACGCATGTTCTAACCTAATCTAACTTATTCTAATAAATTACCATAATAACTACCTCTTAACCTTTTACAGGTGTGTAATCCCTCTTTGTCCAAACTCGTAACACAAATAGGTGTATACAAACGTGAAAAATTGGTGCATTAATTATAAGGACGAGATTACGCTTTCACTAGCGTGGCAGGCCCTTATGAATGATAGTTTGTTAGCCGAGTTGGTCAACTAATGCGCATGCATCAGTATTACGTAAACGGAAAACGTGAATTCGAACATAATTTTGACGAATTTGTAGTGATTCGAACGGCAGTTCCAACGAAATTCATATTGCCTGATGAAGAACCGATGTTTGTAGTTTGAAAACGTTTGATACACCTATTTGTGTTACAAGTTTGGACAAAGAGAGGGTGTACTATAGATTACTCCCTATGGAATTTTAGGACTTCGATTATATACTTGAACTCAGGGGACCGAGACGAGTTCAACGGTACCCTATTTTTGGACCGGCGACGAAAAATAAAAAAGTTATCACTTTTTAAGTTACCATACTTTTTTAATGCTCTCATGCAGACGGCACCGTAGTTGCTAGTATTGCCATCTTGCGGTAAAGTCTGCAAACCGTGACGTCGGACTACGGTCATCTCCAGTAGGGTTGAACACGCGATACGAGAGCGGAGAGAGCAACACGACTTCCGATCATTGCGCGATCGCCATTTCGGTTAATGTTACTTATGGCAGCAAACATGGCGGCCCGACCGACCTCTCGTATGGGAGCCACCACACGGTAGTTCTTGAACAAAGTAAAAAAAGGGGGGAAACGTCTACTAAAGGCAATTTTAACGGCAAGCACGCGACTCCCGATCGTGATAGCGAGGCCGACTTAGCGGAGAGCGACGCAATTCCCTATCATTGCGCGATCGCCAGAAAAAGGTATGATAACTTTTTTATTTTTTGTCTCCGGTCCAAAAGTAGAGTATCACTGAACTCGTCTCGGTCCCCTGAGTTCAGATATATACCCAAACAAACGAAATTCCATAGGGAGTAATCTATAGTATATTCCAAAGAGAGATTACACACCGGTAAAAGGTTAAGAGGTAGTTGTTATTATTTTACAGTGTTGAGATGGAGTTTAGTAAATTACCATAATTATTAGCAACCAAATTATTAGAATAGGTTAGGTTAGAATGTGCATCCCCACTTCCCTGTCTTCTGATTGTTAGAATTGGAGACGAGCCGCCATCTTCGATACCTAGGGTAACATTAACCAAAAAGTCAATGGAACTAATAGTTTATGTACGACTCTTTGAGGTCACACGAAGGGACGTATGAGTTCCTTTGACTTTTTTTACACCTATGGGCATGGTCTACAGCTGTTAAGATCTCATTCAGCTCATTCAGAGCTTCAATTTTATTTTTCCCTGAACATAATAGCAAGGTTGCAGCAGAAGTTTTCAACGTGAACGTTGGACGTTCGGCACTACCTTCATGTAAGCCTAGAAGTTTGACAATGGCATTTGGAACATCAGTGGAATTGTGCTCAACATTCCAAACGCCATTGTCAAACTTCTAGGTTTATGGGAAGGCAGCGATGAACGTCTGACATTTACGTTTTTGCCGGCCGCAACCTCGCTAATATGTGAATAATTGTATTGACAAAATCTCTATCAAATTTATTTTGTATGCGCAGATTGAGATTTTTAGTTGGTATAAGTACATCAAAATTGGAGTGTACTGAAAAATTATTAGATGATGATTGTAGTTTATTTTAGTTTTGATGTGTGTGCCGGAAAACTAGGACATTCAAAATAAAGGATAACATTTTTTTATCTTAAGATAAGTTTTGGTTTTGGTTAATTTTTTAAAACAAGTAACATTTAAAGCAAATGAAGGTAATAAATTTTTTAAAATTTTATGTACATCAACAGAATGTAAGAAATTTTGTAAAAAATGTACACAAATTTGAAATGCTATTCTCATGCATGCATGAGAGTAGAATGAATTTGTAGATTAGAACAGAGAAATCATCTGCTTTCGTTTGATATTAAGTATTGCAGTTATTTTTTTTAGGAATTATCATAGTGATAGTAGATAGACAAGGTAATCAGCAAAAAGTAGAAATTTTTCATAAGCTTCAAGCAAACATGAAAAATTGTTAGACATTTTGTGACTGCTGACATAGGTCAATAGCCTAGGAAAAGGTTGTCACAGTAGTAGTGGAAAGCCAGATTTGATTGGCCAAATGTACAGTTAGATAACAGAGGCAAATATAGCCTGAAGCATGCCCTCAATATGAAAGTTTATCTCAGTTTCAACTCATTGGCCAAAAGATATGTGATATCAGACAAAAAACTATGAAAAGGATAGTGCTTGGCACAGGGTATGTGATTAGAACAAACCCAAGTCAGGAATGAAGACGACAATTGTCCACTTTCTTCAGAAGGACTATAAATGCTTTTGCACTTGAGGTAATCATGGATGATGAGAGTTACTATTCTTTCCTGCCTATTCATCCTACATCCTACAATTTAACTTTGTAAAGAAGGGAGAAATACCTGATAACAAGAAGAGATTGCACTGCAAGGCAAAATTTGGACAAAGGTTCTAACCTGGTTTACAGTCAAATCAAAAGAAACATCAAATTAAATACCTGGCTCAAATAGGCACTAGGAATTTTGACCCATGAAAATGAATAAGTGCTTGAGCACTTATTCAGAAAATACAGGTATTTTCATTAAACAATTCTGTACTATGTTTAATGAAGTGGAGAATTTAAATGTATTAAATATTAAAGTATGTTGGACAAATAGAATGTTTAATTCAGAACCTTTGAAGATTGATGAGTGAATAAAAATTGCTTGGTATATATTTTCTACAATTTTAGTTTTAATGATGGATTTTCAATATTTATAAGTACAGTAATACCTCGACTTACGCGAACCCGGAGTTACGCGATTTTCAAATCTCGTCGATTCATCTTTTGTTTGAGCGCCACGCAACTCTTGATTACTCACTCCCCCACACTATTGTTTAGCTTACATGTTCGGACGTGTTGCGCGGAATCCACGCGTAGCTACAGTTTATTTTGTGTTATTTATTTCTGTGTTTGTTATATCTACGGAGACTTCAGAGACTCTACTATGTCATCCAAACAAAGTAGAACTGATTCTTCTGCATCAAACAAGAAAAGAAAAACTTTATCTTTGGAATGTAAAGTTAACATTATTAAAGACTTCGATACAAAAATGAAAATTTGTGAATTGGCAAAGAAGTTTGATCTACCGGAATCGAAGGTCAGAACAATTATAAAATGTAAATAAAAAATTCTCGAAGCTGTGAAAACTTGACAGCAGGCCTCAGTTCAATTGAAAAGGGGTTTAGAAAATATAGACTTCAACGAAGAGCACATTTCTTCTACAAAACGAGAAATAAAAAAATTATTAGCATGCTACGAGGAACTTTTGCGGGAGAAAAAAAATCTATGAGCCGTCAGACGAATTTGTTAGATTTTGAAGCCTTCTACATCAAAATAACTTTGGTTTACGATTTTAATAATATAATTTGTTATACATATGTATTATCTAAGATTTTATTAAACATTTTTTTATAAATTGTTTTCTTTAGTCTTTGGCCCCAATTAAAAATAATTTGTATGTATTTATATGAGAAATTATACCCAGAGTTACGTGGCTATCGCTCAGTTCCACCTATCGCATAAGTTCGGGGTATTGCTGTACGTTGCTCTCAATGCTTTATGTAAAATATATAAGTGAACAGAGCAAGAAAATTGATTAATAATCAAACTCTTTTTAGTTATATTTGATATAAAGTCAACAAGTCTTTTTAGGAAGAGGACTGCTTGTGTGTCCACAGCCTAAAATTTATAAAAAATTCTCTGTGCAGAAAATTGAAGAATAATAGAATCATGTTATTCTGTTTATATGTGTAAAATTTCCTATATTTATAAATACATCTCTACATACTCTACATCTTTATTTATTTATAAAAAATAATAATAATTATTGAATGAATACAGTAGAGCGCCATTTATCCGAAAGTCCATCAACCGAAACGTCTGTTAACCGAAAGCTTTCCAGTCGGACTGTGTTGTGCTGAATCGAACATTTTTGATACTAGATTAACTTCTAAAGTATAATTTTTTGTTTTTATATTTTTCAATATATTTATTTTGTTTGTACAAAATAAGGAAATAATTTTTAACGATACAATAGTCACAATTATTATTATAAAAATTTTCGTTAGGCTTAAAATCGACGAAAATTCAACGCAAAGCGACACGCAATGGAGAGAAATTTCAACATTGGATAGATCAAATATATTTTTTCGTACATAATCGGTTATCCGAAAAATCAGTTATCCGAACAACCCCAGTCCCTAATTGATTCGGATAAACAATGCACTACTGTAGTTAGTAAATACACCGAGATGTTTCTAGGGAAAGTTACAGCCAGAGTGGTTTCCCGTTGCCTTCTCTGGGGCATGATGTTACGCGAGGGGAAGTGCCTTCCAGGAGGTCTTTTAAAACTATATTACATTATAATAAAAAGAACTTAGTATTAATTTTGTTATCTATAATTATCCCTATATCATTTTTTACAGTTATGTTCTATTAATTTTTGTTTTTTGCTTACAAATTAGCTTATTTTTTATCTGTTAAAAGTTGTTCTTTTTATATTTGACTATTGTTTATTTTAAATAATGGTATGATATTTAATATCAACATTGTATAGTTTAATATCAGAATGTTATATCATTAAGTACAAATATTTCCCAATTCTCAACTTAAAGAAAACTGAATGATATTTAGTTTAATTTTTCATTTATATTATTAGATATACAGTGCATTTTCACTAATCTAAACCTGTACTAATCCAATGTCTGCTTAATCTGGACTAATTTTTATTATTTTGTTACCAAATGTTGTGGCTAAAACAAAAAGAAGTTATATTATTTTTTTAAAAAATGAAGAATTTATGAAATTAATATATGCTATACATTTTAATAATAAAATATGTAAAAATTTATAAACTATATGTATTTATCAAGGTGAATATTCAAGGGAGGGTGATGGGGTGATTGTCCTCCCTCAAAGATTTTATTATGAACGTGAGCATAAACTTTTAAAATTGGTGCCAGAAGTTTAGTTTATTGGGTCGCCAAGAAATAAAGCATGATAACAGTAAAGTTTACTGTAATAATTATAAATATAATTAATATTGTTTATTGTGTTACATGAATTAAAAGTTGTGTTTTTGAGATTTGCTGTTGAATCCACTGCAGTATGTCGGCAGCCATTTTTGACTCCTGTTTCTTTGTAATCCTGCTAATCCAATCTTTTCATAATCTGAATTCCACATAATAATTCAGATTAGCAGAAGTATATCATATATAATATTGCCAGATTTTACTTGATTAATACCAATTAGATTTGTGATTTTAAGTATTAGATGTAGTTTAATGAAGACATTTGATTAAATGATGATTTGATTTTGTTTTTTTTCTCATTACCAGTTATGGTGTCTGAATCAGATTAAAAGTTCATTAAATGATTTGAAACAATTATTATTTGATAAAAGTATTGTTCTTTACATCAATAATAGTTTGTTTGAGTATCAGTTATAAATAAAATACATTTCCATTTATAAAGTAAAGAATTTTATTAGTTTTTCAGACTGTCTTGGAGCAGTATAATAGTTTTGCAACGGATAACAATAACAAAGAATCTGCCTAAAAAATAAAGATCAATATTACTGATATTGATAATGTTTTTTAAGTAAAGATGATAGAGATTATTTACATTGCATATATTGTTTGTTATAAATTCTGATAGTTTACTTTTTCTTTGAAATACTTATTCTTTATATTAATAACATCTTTCACCTATTTAGGGATAAAAACTAATTCATAATTTATAAATATTCATAAGTATTATTAAAATCTTTATTATTTGAAAATTTTAATTTTAGGTTAATCAAGGTGCAGAGGTGAGCCAAGAATATATTGTACGAATTCCCGAGTAAGTATTATAAATTAATTGTATTAAGCATTATTAATACAGGATTTATAATAATATTGTGACATTAAAGAAACTTTATTATAAAAAGTTACTAAAACGGATTGAATGATGATATGAATGCTTCATACATAACATTCACCTGTTCAATCAAATATAGTGATTGATTGTAAAAAATTCAAGACACAAGCATTAAAACATTTCTCGACAGCATAAACAAGTTAACAAGAAAGAATTTTTTTTATAGTTATGTTTAGTTACTTATGATGATAGCTTTTTATTTCCATTCTTTCAAATTTCAAGGATGGTTTTGTTAAACTTTGACTGCCAACTTAACTGTTGATATTCACAGGAAAACCTCACATAGGTAAATACATCATCTCATCTGTTATTTTGACAGTTGATAAATAATTGTGAAAAACTTTTTATCTTTGTGTCTATTGCAATAACTTTTTTTTTCTATAAGGTTTGTTCTATAAGCCTATAAGATAGTTTTGAAAATAGAAACTAGAAAATGCCAGTTGTCTACCTTAAGTTTTTGTACTGTATTAGAGGGCAAATTTCATAATTATACTATTTTTATTTTACAAGAATATGTGGAATTTTTACTATTATTTATCTAAGTTGATTGATTATGAAAATTAGTTGCATTTGATCACTTTTTCTCATGGAAACTACTATAGTTAGAAATGAAATTTTTTTAGAATTTATATTTACAAATGTCTGGGAATCAAACAGTGTAAATAAATTTTTGTTTGCTTTCTTAGTAATTTTATAAATATTATTTAAATTGTACCTAGTGGAGTGGAAAAATTATATTCAAAGAGTACTACTATAAATAGCTTTACTATAAATGACAAATTGTAATGTAGCTTTTTTTCTGTTGATATCAATAAAAACAAAATTTATAAAATTTATAGTGGGAATTCGACACAATGTTTTATATGGGTGGATAGTAAGCTGTCCATCATATACATCCTTGCCAGGGAAATTAGACTTTTTTGCATATTTAGTAATTATTATAACTTCTTATTCAGGAGGCCAAAAATGTTTTATTTTGAAACATTTTTGACTCTACTTGAGTCAGCTTCAGCTGAAAATTATTTGTAAATTCTTATATCATCAAATGGAACATCAAATAAAACCAAATGAAATTATAGCATTTAAATTTAAACAATGGCACATTAGAGAATGATTGATATTAATTATATTGAACTATTTGGATAAACAATAGATGTATATCTGCTTCATTAATCTTATGAGAAATCCTTCTCCACTCTCTTCTATGAGAGCTGGTCTATCCCATAATATCCTAACTTTTCAGTTACATGCCTGTTGTGCCAGTGAAGTGTTGATGCTGTACTGTATAGAAGTAATTGAATGAATGTGTTCTTTTAACTTAATACCTAGGAAACAAATGGTGAAACCTATATAATAGAACCACAGAGCTTAAATGCAGATTTTGCCAATATATTAGTTTTATTTTCATTGCTATTCAATATGCTCATAACTGATGGAGATCTTACTCCTAAAGTAAACACACTTTTTACTGAAAGGTGCTACTAATGTTGCTGCAGCTTTGCCTGTAACTGTAACATCTCTTTCTTAACTTTATCTTCTATTTGATTTTGTATGCTTTCCACTCCTCTTTCTTTTTTTTGCACTCTCTCTTATTTTTTTATAGACTGCTTTAATGATGTTATCAACTAAGTTTTAGGGAAGCCATGCCTTAAGCTATTTTTCTGATTCTTGTGAATTCAGTGTTTGTCAGCAAGGCTCAAATAATGTGAAATGGCTCTATTTACCAGTTTATGTGTAATTGTATCATTAGATTTTCAAATAATGAAGGATTCAATCACTGTAGGTTTTTTAAAAACTTTAGTATGCAGACTGCTACCATTTCTAAATATTGTTAAATGAAGAAAATTAATGTTACTATCAGTAGTGAGTGATAGCACAACTGCTGAATTATTGTTGATTTCATCTGTAAACTTTTGCACTGTCAGCTGACTTCTCTAAACAATAAATATATTGTCTATAAATATATTTCTATCTATCCATCTAAGTGTTATTTCAGCTATATCTTTCAAGCAGGTGACTCCATAAGTACCTATGGGATCCCCATACTCCTCTGTTTATAACATTTACTGCCCCAAGAAAAGTAAGAATTATTTAGGATTACATTCATATAGGCTACTGTTGATTTAAACTTTCTTAATACCACTTCACCTTTTTCAAATATGTATTCCTTGGTAAAGGATAGACTACTAAAATGCATTTTAAATGTTTGTGGTGCCAAGTTTTAGGGACTATGTTTCCTTGCATATTTTACATGTATTCCAGAAGTATACTTACAGAACCCATCTGTCAAGGACAACAATATTTATCAGATCTAGATCTGAATCATATTCTAGTAATACAGAGACTGGATGTAATTATGGAATACAATGCATAACAGTATTTGTTCTGATATCCACACAAACACTGCCAAACAGCATCACAATTACATGTATTGTTTATCACTATTTTGTTTCACCAGTTGCTGGTTTAATATGCCAGAGTGATAAAAATATTGCAATGTGGCAAAATTTATACTATGTAGCCAAAATCCTGGATACTGATCTGCTGATCAGTTTGATAAATTACAATTGCATTCCACAAAAATAAGTATAATAGAGTCTTGTTTTATGTGGAATTGATATACGTAAATTCATGTTTTTCTAGATCGCAAACGATTAGGTTAACTCAGTCTTAGTTCCATTGAATCTACCTCTTAATTTAGCAAAATGTGCCTTTCCAGCTTTTGCACTTCCTGAACATTGAGAACTACTGAATACTGCTTACTGGTGTGACTAATCTGAGTCACACCAGTATCTGGTTTGCATGTATTTTTCTGAAGTACTTGATATAATATAATAAAATTTGCCATGTATATATAAAAATGTGTGAATAAAATGTTATTCATTATAGTAAAATATATTTAAAGTATTTTACTTAAATTTTTAATGTTTTCTCATTTTAAATGGTTGCATAAGTGTTGAGGTAATCATATGGGACTACTTGGGTTTGAACACAAATTTATGCAGAATTTTGTTTTACATGATACCTGCTAATATACAATTGCTGTGTAAAACAAAACCATATTGTAATGATAAAATGATTTTATTTTTAGATATTGTAAAAAAGTTTCTAATTTTAAAATTTTATATAAATTAAATATGACATTATTAATGATGCATAATAGAAAATATTATAACATTAACATAATTTAGTTAATCTTGTTAGCTGTGAGTGATTAGAAATCTTCAAATTGTTATATTATATGTTAGAATATTGATAAAGAGGTAATCTTTTCAAATGTTATGTCAAATTACTAGTGATGGGGACGATACCAAAATTTCTTCCAATTCCGATTCTGCCAAAAACACTCAATTCTGATACAATTTCCGATTCTTATTCAAATTCTTTTGAATACTTTCTAAAGTTTATTTTAATTTAGAAAAATTAATGATTTACATTATGAGCGTGGTACATTCATTAGGCTAATTAATAAACATTAAGTTTATGAATGGAAAATGATTGGAAAAATCTAGAATCAATCTTTTGAAAGAAATGTAAAAATTCTCCCATCATGTCATCTAGGGTTGCCATCTTTGGAAACTGCTTTGTTGGTTGACGTGATGATCAGGGGGAAGGTAAGTGAGGAGATGCACTTCTTTTTTCATGCTTCTTGCAATAGAGATGTCTCAAATGCTTTAATTCCGTCATATTTCACACTAAACGAGGTTCGGCAAGTGAAGCAACAAACTGAACAAATATCATCATCATTACGAGTTAACCAATTTTTAAATTTGTTCACTTGAGTTGTGAATGTCAAGATGACTTATCTTGGAAAATCTATTTTTAAAACTCAAAGCGGCAATAAACTTAGTGCAAACAAGTATTTTTACTCAGAAGCACACGAATTGCATTTGGTTGGTTGGTTATGAACTGGTAGGGCTTGATGAATCACCTTATTTTTTTTTCTTCCTCAGACAAAGATTTATCTACTTTTATTGATAGAAATAAGACTGTACCTTAATAATGGAGACATTTGAAAAAATAATGCATTTTGACTGGAGGGTCGGCACCTCTTCGATGCCTCATCAGGATGACACCACTGTGTCCCGTTTGACATAGAAGCCACAATGGTAAATGGTTTTTGTTAGAAATTAGGTCACGCAAGCAGTCACGTGTGTAAGTGATTGGATTTCGGATGAAGGACTATGAGACAGCGCAACAGAAGTAAAGCACTCAGAGACAAGTTATACAAGCACACATACTTGTTTATTTGTTCTTAAAAGTTTACACGAGATTAGTAAAATAATACTGCTGAGCCATTTAGGAGGTTCTAGGTGCATAGACACGATAACTCAATTGTGTGAGAGGAAGAGTTTACAATAGAGTGCACCAGGGATAAATACCTTGTAGAGGAGCAGAGATCTGATGGTTGCTGGTTGGGTTAATAGGATGAAAGTTCTCAAAGACAGTTTGAAATCTGTAGATCTTCTGTAGAAGATATGGTCATAGATGAGAAGATATCTGTAGTGGAGGTAGCGGCAATACTCATTTCCGACACAAAGCCAATGTATCAGGTGTCAAACGACACACAAATGATTGACTCGCTTGAGGAATAGGCGACGACTGACTCAACTGGCCACTAGTTGTCATATTATGACAAAATCAGGACAGCAGGTCAGAAGGTTGCAGGAAAGTGTCTTTCTTGACACTGAGAAGCTGAAGGAAGATATACTCCCAGGTGTGAAAGTTGACAGATATCCTGGCCAACAAAGTTATTATTGAGAAGTTGTATTATTATTTAATTTACATTGTTGAAATAGAAGTCTGGGTTCTCACACATTACAGTATCATCTATGAATCATAAAAACTTTCATAATTATAATGAGAAAGTGGTTTTATCATTATAAATAAACATACTAAATATTAAAAATAATTCTATATAATATTTTAAACTGTTTTGCCAATTTGCCAACACCTAAATATTTTGCTGACTGCCAGCCTTTATTTGAAACTAGATAGCCCAATAGTTTAATTATGAGTGAGTTAACATTGATTGAATTTTTTTTTTTTAATTCTAAAAGGAAGACAAATTTACAAAACAATAATTAATATAAAATTAAATTTGATTGTTTTATTGTTATTCACAGAAAAGATAATTTCTATAGTTATGTCACAAAAGAAAAAAAGAGTTGCAATTAATTAAAAAAAAATTAATTTAGAGTTCAAAAACAGAAAGTAAAATTTATAATAATAATAATAATAATAATAAATAAAAATAATAATTAAATGTAAAAATAATAATCAAAAGTCTGATCTTTACACCAAAACAAACTGAAATTAAAAATAAAATAAAATCAATTGAAAATTAAAACAATGTTTTTAAAATCCATTTAAAAGTTGTTTTAAAATTTTCAAATTGTAAATTAAATTAATTTTTAAATTTATGTTATTTGTATGAGGCAATGGGGCATTTTGCTTTATATATATATATATACAATACAGATTTCCAGTCAAGCCAACCCAATATCAACTGGATGGCAACCTCTAAAGTCGCCCTAACACTTTAAAATGGGGACAGTTAGTATTGATCAAGTGCAATCTTTCGTTGCTCTGACTACAAAAGAAAAGTCTGCCATGACAGACATCATCTTGTGTATGAGGCATCATGTGCTCTCTGCTTTGTCAACACGAGTTTCCAATAAATGAATGCTTAATTGTTAATATTTTAATTTTTAATTGAAAAAAAACAAACAATTTTCTTATAAAATATGGAATAATCATTTTAAGAATTGGAAATTGTGATGAGATTTGCTTGATTCTGATTTTTCCGATCCCCAATTCCAATTAATCGTCCCATCACTACAAATTACTTTTGATAAACATGATTGATTATAATTTAATATGCAAGTAATTCCTTGATATATCACACCTTGTTATATTGCTCATTTGGATATGTTGGACTTTAATAATTTTTAAAAAAAATCTGTTGCCAATGAATTTCTGCTAACAAAGAAATTATCTTATTCTAACCATTGATTTCAAAACTACCATTGTATTTCATACAATGGTAGTTTTGAGATCAAGTCTTTATGGAGAGTAAAAGTAGACAAAAATAGATAGATAGATACATTGATTTTATTATGCAATCTGGTATATTGCTCATTTGATTTGTCTCCTAACATGTGTGATATAACAAAGGGCTACTGTATTAGCATATAACTAAATTATTAATTAATAATAATTTTAATTTAGAAATATAACTTAATTAGAACGTTTGACTTTTTTTTTTTTTTAGAGCAAATAAAAAGTCTTTAAATGTGATGAGATTTAACACATCTTTAAATGTTGACGTTAAAAAATGGACACTAGTAAGTACTTATTATATGTAATAATAATAATAATGAAAATTGATTGATATCCAATGATACTGTATTAAAATGGATAAATATTTTATATAAATAAATATAGTACCAAATTTAATAACAAATTTTAAATTATAAAGCTGTTAATGATAATTTTAATTTGAAAATTTATTATTTTATCCTCAGATCAAAAACATACTTGCACATTCCAGTATAATTCACTAATTGTTCAGATATTCTATTTCATTAATGTGTGTTAAGTATTGCTTTTAATTGTTTAAATAATGAAAATAATAATTTAGTTACAAATGTATTGAAACTGTAAGCTATTAGAATTGTGCAAGTAAAGAAAAGAAAATATTTTAATTTTAATTTCAATTATTACAATATTTTAACATTATTATAGACAAAGCTTAATATAATAAAATTTTTTAATCATATTTCAACTATAAAGTATATCTTATTTTTTCAGAATCAATGTTTTAATAGACATTTGAGTATAATAATAAAAATTTTAAATTTTAGGTATTTATTATATTACTGAGAAGTAATAAGTGAAACTTTGAGATGTAACCAGTAATTTCCAGTGCCATACTGGGGGAAGGAACTGTTGACTGATGAGGGGCATAAGGCCCGAAACGTGTACCGTATCAACTAAATAAAGGTGGAAAAAAGCCAAGTGGTTGTTATTAACACGGATTTGTGTTTGATACTTCGAAGAATAATACAACACGGTTTCACAAAAATCAACAATAGCCATTGTTATAGAAACGGCGAATACCACCAGAAAGAAAAGAACGGAAAAGAACATTAGCGTACCTCAACCAGTGTAATGGGCACAGAACACATCACAAGGATGAAAGTTGACTGATGAGGGGCATAAGGCCCGAAACGTGTACCGTATCAACTAAATAAAGGTGAAAAAAGCCAAGTGGTTGTTATTAACACGGATTTGTGTTTGATACTTCGAAGAATAATACAACACGGTTTCACAAAAATCAACAATAGCCATTGTTATAGAAACGGCGAATACCACCAGAAAGAAAAGAACGGAAAAGAACATTGCGTATCAACTAAATAAAGGTGGAAAAAAGCCAAGTGGTTGTTATTAACACGGATTTGTGTTTGATACTTCGAAGAATAATACAACACGGTTTCACAAAAATCAACAATAGCCATTGTTATAGAAACGGCGAATACCACCAGAAAGAAAAGAACGGAAAAGAACATTAGCGTACCTCAACCAGTGTAATGGGCACAGAACACATCACAAGGATGAAAGTTGACTGATGAGGGGCATAAGGCCCGAAACGTGTACCGTATCAACTAAATAAAGGTGGAAAAAAGCCAAGTGGTTGTTATTAACACGGATTTGTGTTTGATACTTCGAAGAATAATACAACACGGTTTCACAAAAATCAACAATAGCCATTGTTATAGAAACGGCGAATACCACCAGAAAGAAAAGAACGGAAAAGAACATTAGCGTATCAACTAAATAAAGGTGGAAAAAAGCCAAGTGGTTGTTATTAACACGGATTTGTGTTTGATACTTCGAAGAATAATACAACACGGTTTCACAAAAATCAACAATAGCCATTGTTATAGAAACGGCGAATACCACCAGAAAGAAAAGAACGGAAAAGAACATTAGCGTACCTCAACCAGTGTAATGGGCACAGAACACATCACAAGGATGAAAGTTGACTGATGAGGGGCATAAGGCCCGAAACGTGTACCGTATCAACTAAATAAAGGTGGAAAAAAGCCAAGTGGTTGTTATTAACACGGATTTGTGTTTGATACTTCGAAGAATAATACAACACGGTTTCAAAAAATCAATCTATAAAGTATATCTTATTTTTTCAGAATCAATGTTTTAATAGACATTTGAGTATAATAATAAAAATTTTAAATTTTAGGTATTTATTATATTACTGAGAAGTAATAAGTGAAACTTTGAGATGTAACCAGTAATTTCTAAGTGAGGGTTACCCATATTGATGATGGCTTGCATAGACTCAGCATAAGTAGATAGGCTACTGTAAAAAAGCAATAGCCCAAGATATCTAGCAACACATTATTCTGCAAGGAACTTTCATATGGGTATGGTAGCACCTTGCATGTCATTTGCAAACCAGTGATACACATAACAATAGTCAATTAAAAAAGAAAAAGCTGAATAAGTATTAAATCATACTTAATACTTGTTCTTGTTCAGCCTTCTTTTCCTCTTCTTTACCTCTGACTGTTCGTCTAGCCTAGTATCTGTTTCTTCTCACATTTCTTAGACCCGGATGTTTTCCTTATTTGACTTCTCTTTTTCCTGCCCCCAGCCGGTTTGAGACAGACACAAATACCCTTTTTAGTCTGGTTTAATTTCATTTATTTGTCTTTCTATCCAAAGGGCAATTTTCATTTTTGATTTTCTCAACAGCCTTTGAAGCTAATTCTTTCTATCTGAAGGGCAGTCTTCAGATAGAAAGAATTAGCTTCAAAGGCTGTTGAGAAAATCAAAAATGAAAATTGCCCTTTGGATAGAAAGACAAATAAATGAAATTAAACCAGACTAAAAAGGGTATTTGTGTCTGTCTCAAACCGGCTGGGGGCAGGAAAAAGAGAAGTCGAAGAAGGAAAACATTTGGGTCTAAGAAACATATGAAGAAGCAAATGATCAAGTTGCAGAAGCACTAAGAAAAGGAAAAGAAAGGTCAAAGCCTAAAGATATTCTAGTATTTGAGTCTGATATACCTGTTTTCTGTTTTGTCAGTGGTCAACTGCTTGTGATTTTTTTATGCTATTTACTTTACTCTTTAAAACTCATGGGGTGGCAGAGAATGAGCGGTGGAAAGTCATTAGTATGAGAAACACCATCCCTTGCCATCCCATATGGTTACATACCTGAATACTGAATAGATAATTTAAATCTTTATTAAATCAATATTTTAAATAGTGCTGAATATAATACTGTTTAAAATATTGACTGAATGAAAATCTAAATGATCAAACCAGCAATTTAAATAGTTTTTGCTAAAAATATAGTGTTAAAATAGAATATTTATATTTCGTGACATCTATTTTGACAAATTATTGAATTTAATTAATTTAATATAAATATGCCATACATAGATTAATTCTTAAGAGGGGGTAACATATTTGATAACATTAATCAAAAAGTTGTACTTACACCAAATAGTACTTAGTAGTTGTACTTACACCAACTGAATCATTATTAGAAAATAATCCATGAATATTATTATCAGTTGGTTTCTTATGAATAACACTACTGATACATGCTAGTGAACAAAGACAAGCCAGATTCTTACAGTCAAACAGATAATGACTCAGGGTCACTTTACCCTGCATACAATAAGCACAAATGACATCTATTTTGACAAATTATTTAATAAACAAAATCTAACACCTTATCTTCGCTGAGAAAGTTTAATTTTAAACAAACGTTTTCGGCCTATTCTATAGGCCATCCTCAGGCTAAACAAATCGAATAGAACCGTTCCATAAGAACGAATACAAATATTTAAACTTTAAAATTAACAACGGATTAATACAAATATTTAAATTTAAAAAATTAACAACGGATTAAAAGATGATACATAATAAACTAATATCGTATAGAATAAAAAACAAAATAAAAAACAAAATAAAAATCAAAAATAAACTCAGAAAAACTTCTAAACACAAGCATAGAACCATAAAATAAACATGTAAATTAAGAGTTCCTTGCAGAGTTTTTAACCATATACTTCCAGGCCGATGGAAGGCCCTCAGCGTCCCTCGCATTTATACACGCCCCTTCTAGTTTGCTCTTGTAAATCTCTATCTTCTCAGCGGTCCTTGCCAACGTTGGGGAGCTCACGGGTTTTATAATGTCCGCTTCATCCCATTTAACTATCGAGCTTTCGGTCTGAGCCATTTGGGATAGTACCGTGGCGTTGGAGCTTTTTCTGATGTTATACTTGTGCTCCTTGAGTCTTACACTCAAACTCCTTGTCGTAACGCCGATATAATCTTTCTTAATTCCCAGCTGTGCGTTCTCGTATGGTATCCTATACACACCTGCTTTTTCTTCCTTCCTAATGCTATCCTTGTCATTCCTTAAAATCTTATAAAGGTTCGGGGCTCTTTTCAGAATTATTGATGTCTCATTGCGGTTCGCAATTTCTTTCATAATGCTTTTGGCATATCTGTTATAAGTGAATTTAGTGATCTTAGCGGGACGTTGTTTAGAGCCTCTTGCCACGTTCTTCTCGTACCTTTTAACCATTCCTGTTATTGCGCTTTTCCTGTATCCTAAGGTTTCGGCTACCTGTAGAATTCTGTTAATTTCCTTTGCTCTGTCCATAACGTTATCACAATATAGAAAGGCCCTTCGGATTAGAGCCCGGAATGCCGCCATCTTATAATGATACGGATCATTTGATTGCGAAGGGATATAAAGCGGACTGTGCGTTGGTTTAACGTAAACACTGGTAGATAAATGCCCGTTCTTGAACTGGATGTTGATGTCTAAAAAATGAATTGTTACGGAACTTTTCTGTTCTAATTTCAGTTTTAGGCCGTCGTTATTACGATTGATGCCTTCAATGAACTCATTAATCTTACGGTTATTCTTCCATAATATAAAGATGTCGTCTACATATCTTTTAAAATATACTATATCCTTACGGAAGTCAAACAAAACTCTTTTCTCCAGTTTTCTCACAACCAACTCACAAAGAATTCCTGAGATCGGACTTCCCATTGGAATCCCCTCTTTTCTGTCTATATGCTTGTCCATCATAGCTGAAGATAGATTCGTAGCATATCAGGTTAGCCAGTTCTACTACTTCGTTGTTGTAATGTAACAATTCAGGGATTCTGCTGAACAATAATTCGAGTAGTGCTTCCTTGCATGATAGAATTCTTATGGACGGATATAAGCTCTCATAATCTAATACCGTTCCTACTTCCTTTTCCATTAACGATATGTGTTGAATTTCCTTAACCACAGTTCCAGGATCCTCTGCCACTAGTGCGTTGCTTTCAAGCTGGGAGGAGATAAACTTGTGTAATCTTTTTTCTAAGACAAAAGTCGGTCCTCTGCACTTTTCTACTATCGGCCTAATTTGTTTACCCTCCTTGTGAGTTTTAGCGAATGCAAACAACCTTGGAATAGCAGGCCTTGGGTTCCGGCACTTCTTAATAAAAGGTAAAACAGTAGAAAGCTTTGTCCCTTCTAGCTTCTTGACCCGTCTATCAATGCTCTCAATAATATTGACGTTAACTTTTTCACATTCCGTTTTTTCGATGTAATCTTCTATCGCCTTTTTGTAAGTTTCTCTTTTCATGATCACCAAATGTTTAGTTTTGTTTGCTCTTGTTACCAGTAAATCGTTTACATCCAGCCAACGCTTAGTAACCCGAATATCGTTATTCCTAAGCCCTCCTAGCTTCCAACGTTCTTGGTTTTTAATGACCGTTTTCCACCTAAAATAATCTTTTTCTAACGAATCTAGCCCAACGATTCCTCTTTCAATCTCTTGAATCGAGGTTTCCCAATTTCTTGGAGCAGAGGATCCTGGAACTGTGGTTAAAGAAATTCAACACATATCGTTAATGGAAAAGGAAGTAGGAACGGTATTAGATTATGAGAGCTTATATCCGTCCATAA
This sequence comes from Centruroides vittatus, assembly GCF_030686945.1. Classification (NCBI taxonomy): domain Eukaryota; kingdom Metazoa; phylum Arthropoda; class Arachnida; order Scorpiones; family Buthidae; genus Centruroides; species Centruroides vittatus. The sequence goes on along the minus strand of NW_027122718.1, from coordinate 10,832,965 downwards.
GAATTCTATCATGCAAGGAAGCACTACTCGAATTATTGTTCAGCAGAATCCCTGAATTGTTACATTACAACAACGAAGTAGTAGAACTGGCTAACCTGATATGCTACGAATCTATCTTCAGCTATGATGGACAAGCATATAGACAGAAAAGAGGGGATTCCAATGGGAAGTCCGATCTCAGGAATTCTATGTGAGTTGGTTGTGAGAAAACTGGAGAAAAGAGTTTTGTTTGACTTCCGTAAGGATATAGTATATTTTAAAAGATATGTAGACGACATCTTTATATTATGGAAGAATAACCGTAAGATTAATGAGTTCATTGAAGGCATCAATCGTAATAACGACGGCCTAAAACTGAAATTAGAACAGAAAAGTTCCGTAACAATTCATTTTTTAGACATCAACATCCAGTTCAAGAACGGGCATTTATCTACCAGTGTTTACGTTAAACCAACGCACAGTCCGCTTTATATCCCCTCGCAATCAAATGATCCGTATCATTATAAGATGGCGGCATTCCGGGCTCTAATCCGAAGGGCCTTTCTATATTGTGACAACGTTATGGACAGAGCAAAGGAAATTAACAGAATTCTACAGGTAGCCGAAACCTTAGGATACAGGAAAAGCGCAATAACAGGAATGGTTAAAAGGTACGAGAAGAACGTGGCAAGAGGCTCTAGACAACGTCCCGCTAAGATCACTAAATTCACTTATAACAGATATGCCAAAAGCATTATGAAAGAAATTGCGAACCGCAATGAGACATCAATAATTCTGAAAAGAGCCCCGAACCTTTATAAGATTTTAAGGAATGACAAGGATAGCATTAGGAAGGAAGAAAAAGCAGGTGTGTATAGGATACCATACGAGAACGCACAGCTGGGAATTAAGAAAGATTATATCGGCGTTACGACAAGGAGTTTGAGTGTAAGACTCAAGGAGCACAAGTATAACATCAGAAAAAGCTCCAACGCCACGGTACTATCCCAAATGGCTCAGACCGAAAGCTCGATAGTTAAATGGGATGAAGCGGACATTATAAAACCCGTGAGCTCCCCAACGTTGGCAAGGACCGCTGAGAAGATAGAGATTTACAAGAGCAAACTAGAAGGGGCGTGTATAAATGCGAGGGACGCTGAGGGCCTTCCATCGGCCTGGAAGTATATGGTTAAAAACTCTGCAAGGAACTCTTAATTTACATGTTTATTTTATGGTTCTATGATTGTGTTTAGAAGTTTTTTCTGAGTTTATTTTTGATTTTTATTTTGTTTTTATTTTGTTTTTTAATTTTATACGATATTAGTTTATTATGTATCATTTTTAATCCGTTGTTAATTTTTAAATTTAAATATTTGTATTAATCCGTTGTTAATTTTTAAGTTTAAATATTTGTATTCGTTCTTATGGAACGGTTCTATTCGATTTGTTTAGCCTGAGGATGGCCTATAGAATAGGCCGAAAACGTTTGTTTAAAATTAAACTTTCTCAGCGAAGATAAGGTGTTAGATTTTGTTTATATAATTTTTGCTGAGCACGTTTTATTTAAAATTATTTAATTGCAAATTTATTGTAATAATGATAATTTTTATAACTCTTCATATAGGCTAGACTTGAAAGAGAGAATAATATTAAAGAATTTAAAACAGATGAAGATGTTCCCAAATATGGTGCTGGTAGTGAATTTGGACGAGAGCAAAGAGAGGAAGCAAGAAAAAAGAAACATGGAATTGTAACAAAAAAATATAATCCTGAAGATCAACCATGGATATTAGAAGTTGGAGGTAGAGGTGGTAAGAAGTAGGTTTTAAATTTAAAAAATTATTTTCACTTTTTGTCATATTTTATTTTTATAAAAAAATTATAAAATCTTTTAAATACACTATTATAACATTTAAATGAGTTTTTAGTTTTAAAATGTGAGAAGTTGGGTTAAAGTGTGAGACTTAACCTGTTCTCCGACTCCAGGATGGCAGGTTCTGCTCACCGGGTCAAAGGATGATGGTCTTCTATTGATAGATAGAGTGAGTGGGAGGGTCAGCGAGGTTGCCGATAAGGTGTCACCAATACACGAATTAAACCTAACACCTCTAATATAAACAATAAAAAAGATTACAGATGCAACGTAACCAAGTTACATAGTAAGGCGACAAAACATTAACCTGAGTTTTGTTTACCAGAGACAAAAACGGATAGTTCTTGCAAGTAGCTATTTCCCTAAAGATTAAGTCTAACTTAATTTCTAAGTCGACTGAGAGAGAGAGTTTACATAAAAACTTCAAAGTCAATACCTCGTTTGGTGCTGTTGCAAGTGTGATGCTTTTGATTGTCTGTCAGTCCAGCGAGGCGATGAGTAGGAGATCTAGGTCTTCTTTGGTGCACGTCCCGATGATCGGGTGCGAACCCTTTTTATACTCGTGGTGCGTGAGAATTGACTCAGATGACTGATTTAATGTGGTCTAAGTTCGAGCCTTGTCTGGGTTTGGCTGATGTGAGCTGTCAAGAACTGGATGATTCAGCTAAATTATTGATACTTTCTAGCCGTTATTGTGACTCATCTTACCTTATGATTTCATCTGGTTGACAGTTTCCTATCATTAAAAATCGAATGTTTTGATTAAGGGTTTAACATAAGTCCAAACATCGTAATGATTGTTGATTTGGAGGGATATTTGATAGGTTTTATCTATTAGAGTATTGCGATTGGGAGAGAGAGAAAAAAAAAGGAAGTGGGTTTTTCCACCGTCATCTTCCCACCGCTTGACCTTTCTCTGCTCTGATAGAAGATTAGAAATGTCTTATTACTTTAAACAATTAATTAAAAATCCACTGGAACGCTAATTAAAATGAAAGTGGAAATGTAAAAAGTCAAATCTCACAAAAATATTTAAGATTTTATGATTTCATATAAGTATTATCATTTTTTGGGGGTTATTTTGGTATTGATTTAATGATGAAAAAAATCTAATTAAATTTTATAATAAGAAAATTTTTGAAATTCAGAAAATATCAATTTCTTCATTTTTCAGCTGTTGTTTTGTTGTTAGTATACATACATACATATATACATACATACATACATACATACCTTGAGTACAGCTGAAGTCTTTCTTGTACGTATGTGTTTAGCCGGTGGAAAGGAGGGAAAGGGATGGGGAAGGAGGAGAGAGAGGAGATAGACAGAAGAGAAAGATAGGATTCCTCTGAATGGCATACATATGGCTGCAGTACCTTCTATGTTTGATGTTGGCATGCAGTTTTTATGCTGCAAGGCCGTAGTCCCCCAAAGGGTCTAAAAGAAAACCTGAGTGTAGCAAACATCAATGATTCAGTGCCTCCACAAATAGCTAAGTGTAGAAGTTAGTGCCAAGTGCCTGTTAGTAAGAGACTTATAACTACTTAATACTAATGAAACTGAATGTGAGTGCAAATCTACTACTTAACAGCTAGACAGACAGCACAAAAAACAAACAAACACAACAAACTAGATGAGACAAATGGACCAACAAAAGACAAACAAGCAAGACTCCAAAAAAAAATTTTTTTTTTTCAAAAGATTAACTTACTAATCTAACCAACCATAATCTAGGTGAATGTGATCAGATGACTAAAGTACTATAGCTTTAATAATTATCTTTGATCTCTGTAGATTAATAAAATATATTGATAAATAAAAAAAAAGAGTAAACACAAAGTAATCTCAAAATTTAATGTGTGATTAAGTAATATGGATAAACTATTAATGCGTCGTGTGTTTGAAATCTTTTAACAAACTTTTCTTATTGTAAAATTTAATATTATTTTTGTGCTCAATTTAATTTATTTTTATTTACAAGATTTGTTTAAAAGTTACTATCTTAATATTAAATTAGAATAGAATTTAGATTTTAATTTAAGTTCTTATAATAATTTTTAACAAAAATATTTAATTTTTAAATTTTAGATTTAAAGGCATTAGAGAAGGTGGTGTTGCAGAAAATACTTCATATTATGTATTTATGCAGGCACCTGATGGAGTTTTTGAAGCCTTTCCTGTCAGTGAATGGTATAATTTTGCTCCTATTCAGAGATACAAAGCTTTAACTGCAGAGGAAGCTGAAGAACAATACAATAAGTATGATATTAAAATTACCATATCATAAAAAATTGTCGTCATAAACTGATTATATTATAGAAATGTAATCAATTTATGTTGATAAGAATAAATTAGTGCAGGAGTTGGCAACCTATGGCATATGGACCAAATGTGGCACACAGGACGATTTTCAGTGGCACTATGATTGAATAGAAATGTAGTAAAAATTGTGTTTTAATTATTAATTTCACATTTAAATGGAAGCCATAGTTCAGTGTAGGCCATTTTACATCAAAAACGAATCTCTTGTTTGTATATTTATATTAGAATGCATGCATTTATGCTCTGTGTTGCCATCTACATGTGCATGCACTTCACATGTAAGAACATAATTCAATTAATAACTAAACTTTAAAATTTTATATTTTTGAAGTTCATTATAACTGGACCAATTTTGATAATGGTTGCCCAAATGAAAAGTGGACACATGTCAGAACTGGAAAACATTGCAAATCTAAAAGAAATCTCCATGTTTGTTTAGGCAAAAATTCCAGTGTCTCACAAGTAGATCAATACCCCTCACATAGAATTCTGGTGGCTGCTGGTAACAAAATTCTTCAACACTATTCTTTACGTCGTCATCGTTGCCTCATAAAACTTTTTTGAGAAGTTAAAAAAGGTGAAAGCTGTACGGCAGTCAAAAAAAGAAGTCAACATCACTTTTCCAGCACTGGGCATTGTTATGGACTTACAAGGACTGAGGAGGAGTGTTTCTAGTGCTTACACATGCTCTTTGTTTCGGGAGTGTAATGATGGCACCAAGTCTCATCTCCTTCAACCACTAAAAACTGAACTACCTCCTGTTGTTTAATTCTGGACACTTACATCATAACTAGCTTAACATTAATCTGTCACTTAATGGAGATAAAATCTATTCCTGCCATTACTTAATGCAGCCTGTGCTTTGCCTATGTTGAGCTTTACCCACCTGTAAGGTGGACCACCAATCACTACTTTGCACAATGAAATATTATAGGTGTCCACTTTTCAATTGGACCATCCTATATATATATGTAACAAAATTGGTAGAATCATGTTGGCACTCAGAATAACACTATAACTTAGTTTTAACACAACACTGTTGAAAGGTTGCTGACCCTTGAACTAGAAAATACTGAAGTGTGCTAAAACTTTTATATTGAAAAATTTTGCCAATTCTTTAAGCTTTCAATTAAGTATACTAAATATTAAAATAAAATGTATTCATGATGAATGAAGACTTCTGTATTATGTCAAATGATATGAATGTGGGACTTAAATTTTGTGGCAGCCATTATCAGTTCTTTGAATTACCATTAATCATTATTGAATAGAAAATTTTTCAAATTTATTGGCTATTTTCAACTTTCACCAATTTCCAAGTTTTATTATTATTTTTTAAATCAAAGGAATACATTACAAGTAATTTGTATTCATTTTTTATATAAGGAATATTACTATATATAAGTTATGCACTTATATGTGTACTGTAAGGAAATTCATAATTTATGTTCTGTATATTGTTGTATAAGAATTGAATATACAGTAAGACCCCGCTTAACAAGGGGATGCATTCCTAGACAACAAAGCGCTAAGCGAAACAGCGTTAAACGAGACCATTTTAACATAGAGTAAATAGGGATATAGGAACACGCGACCAAAAAATAAGGAAAATTCACTATAATTTTAAGTTACTTTTATATAAATTTTTGCATAATAATATATGTTAAATTAACACACAACATATGCGCACAGAAATGTATAGTTAATTTCTTGTGACAAAGGTCCTGGCTCTTCTGAAATTCTTGTTTTTTGCGATGAAGTCGTGTAGTTTCATTGGTCGCTTTCTTTTTCTTTCCTTAAGCAAATGTCAGTAGCAGGAAATTGAATCCAAAATGCCTCGTTTTGCTTTGGCACTCCTATCAAAATCTGGATCATTCTGTACATTTTGATCAACGATTTCGATTATTGTTACCAAACTTTTACTAAGGAAAACTGTAGAGAAAATTTTTGGGTTCTTCATCTTCAGAATCACTATATTCTAGTTCTACACGAATTCCTTGTTTTGCCAGTCCTTGAAAGTTGTCGTTGGTAAGGCTCTTACCAGAAACCTGCAGTAACTCCCTAATATCCCGCTCGTCTATATCTCCTGTATCGATTAAGTTGACAATTTTGTCAACCTAATGATACAGCAATAGGCTCTTCTCAACGAGAATTCTTGGATACCTCCAGCCATAACTTCTTCCACATTTCGTTCATGCATTTTATCAGTTAATTCTTGCCAAGTGAAGTTGATATTTCCTATGGCATCCGTGATGTTATATTTATTCCAAAATTGCACAAAACAAACATAGATTTAAAGGAAGTACAGCACTACGACGAATTGTCACCTTTTGCTGATTGGTTCATGTTTGGGAATAATTGTATTATATACGAATCAATGAAATACCGCATTAATTTGAATCAGCGTAAATTTTGAGCATTTTTTTGGTATCAAGCAGACTGCGTTATATTGAATCAGCGTTAAGCGGGGTCTTACTGTACGTAATAATAAAGTTTTAATCTATACCAATAGAACAGATTATAATTAAACTTGAAAGTATAAATTTAATAATTAGACTTGAAAGTTAATATTTTAAAGTTATATTATTAGACTTCTGTTGATGTTTAAAAATGGTAAAATCATGTGACTTCAACTGTAGAAAGTTAAAAAAAAAGTATTCAAAATTTTATCCAAAAGTAGGGATTCTTTAATTTTTATTTGTTTTAATTTATTAGGATTTTTAAAAATTTTTTTAAACTGTTAAAGATTTGTGTACAAATGTTACAGAATTTTTAACAAAGTAACATTATCACTTTGTTTTTAATAATTAGAACATTAATTTACTATATTTTAGCTATTATAACTCTTTATTTTTATTTATAGACGAGATAAAGTCTTAAACTATTTCTCACTTATGTCTCGAAAACGTTTGAAGAATGAAAATGAGGGAGAAGGAGATGATGATGATTCAAAATCTCAGGGCAAGAAAAAGAATAAAAGCAGTAAAGATTTTGTAAGTTATTCATTATAATTATTATAATAACCAGTAATATGTAGTATTGTTTTACTACACCTTATCACGAAAGCCATACTGAATAGGGAAGCAAAGATAATTAACCTAAAAATATTAAAGGCCACAATTAAATATAAATATATAGCAATTACCAAAATTTAAAAAAAACTCAAGAAACTATGCATTAATCAAGACATTAACTTAGAAAGATCTTAAAAAGAAAAGTTAGGTAATTATGAGGAAAAGAAAATTACCCAACTAAGCAAAAGATTTGAATGCCCAGGATCCAGAGAAACCAAAAAGTGGAAAGATAACTTAGTGCTAAACAAAACTACCATAGAGATACCAAGAAATATACTAAATATGCTACAAAATGGATTGGACTTTAACAGTCTAAACCAATGGGACAGATTAGATATTATATCACACCTAGATTATATATGCAGTAAAATAACCCCCCCAGAGGATCACAACAATATAAAAATAGAAATTAGCAACAAGCTAAAAAATTATATAAAAAATGGATATAGAGGGAGAAAAATTACTGAAGAATCGTACATCAAATATAGGGATAGTATAGAAAAATTAAAAACCTACTTTGAAGCAAATGACATGGATATCGTAAAAGCAGATAAATTGAAACAGATTATTATAGTGAAACAAGAGTGGATCAAAACCAAAAAATTAGAAATAGTTAATAACGGGCCTTTTAAAGAACTACTGATATACCCAAAAGAAGTTATTTACGTTGAACTTGAAACGAATAAATAAGCAAGTTAAATTAAACAATATACAGAAAGAAGAAAAACAGTATATCTTAACAAACGAAAATATCAGAACCCCTAAGTTAAACATACAACTAAAAACACATAAACCAGGTGAGCAAATAAGACCCATCGTCGACTTCAAAAGTTCAGTCTTATTTAATTTAGAAAAATACTTAAAACAGAAATTTAAAATGTATAAAAATTCAGAATACTCCATGAAACGTACAGATGAACTTATACACGAAATGAAAAATATAAAAATAAACAAAAATTATAAACTTGCAAGCCTAGATATAGTAAATATGTACCCTTTGATAACCTGAAACCTAATAGAAAGTACGCTAAAAGAAATTGAAGCAAAAGAAGAGGAAATTGATTTAATAGAATTCGTATATAGGAGTAATTATTTTGAAGTTAACAATAAGTTCTACACACAAAAAACAGGCATAAGCATGGGATCAGTCGTAGGCCTGAAACTAGCAGAACTTGTTATGGTAGATATAGATCAAACAATCAATGAAATTACAGGAACAAAGTTTTATAAATGATATGTGGATGACATAATTATACTATATGACCAAGAAATAATAAAATTAGAAGAAATAGAAGAAAAAATTAAATTTAATATTATCATTTAATTTGTTTAAGTTGAGAAGGAGACAAACACCAAAATAAATTACCTAGACATTAAATTAACCAGAAAAGCAAAGAGAATTGAATTCGAGCCATATACTAAACCATGCGAGATCAGAAAGGGTGATAAGCTACAATTCAAACATCCCACAGTACATGAAAGAAAACATATTCACTGTGGAGTATAAAAAAATCATAAACAGAACAAGTTCACTACTGAAGAAGAAAAAACACCTTAACAAAGTACATAAATTTCTACTAAACGGCTACCCACAACAAATAATAAATAACTGGGAAAGTAAAATCTACAATAAAAAACTGGTGGAAAAACCAAACAAAGATAAAAGCAGATTAAGATACATATCCTTCCCTTACATTTGTGGCTTCTTTGAACAGGTAAATAAAAGTTTCGACAAAATAAATATAAAACTGGCACCATCTTATAGAAACTTACAAAAAAGAATCTGGCAACTAAACCTGGCATAAACAAACAACCAGATACATACAACACTACTGATGTCGTTTACAAAATACCTTGCACAGGTGTGCCATCAAAAGCATACATTGGAGAAACAAGATTAAAAGAACACATCGTGGATTTAAAATATATTAGAATAAACTGTTTTTTACGAACATTGCACAATTCATAACTGCAGCATAGATAAAACTGATGTTAAAATAGTACACAACGGAAAAAATTGGTACAAAAGAAAATTTAAAGAAAGCTACAAAATTACTACAGACAAAAATAATATCAACAAGAACTTAAGCATCAAAATTCATAAAAGCTGGTTACAACTATTAAATAGAATATCATAAAAAGTATATTTATATAGTTGTAGGCGTGGCTGTGTGTAGTATTCCCGGAGGGAGAAGTTACATGCTCTGAGATATGCGGGGAAGCACTCAAGTTAGCAGGGAGGGGAATGTAAGTGGGGAAATGTAGTGCGGAAGGTTCCTGACAGATGCCCACCAGATACAACATATGTATATTACTTAACAGACTGAAGAGGGGCGAAAGCCCGAGATGCATTTCTGTAAGATTATGGATTAAATAGATGAATTTGCCAAGTGTCTATAAATTCACCAAGTTGTGACACTAAACAAAACAAGAAAAAGAAGACACGGTTTTGACAAAACAAATCAAGAATTAAAAAATTCATTTAAATCATATCTAGTTGATAGGAAAATTGTACTCAAAGGATTTGTTTTATAAAAAGGAATATATACATTAGCTACCTATATGTGTAAAATTGCTTCTTTTCTGTTTAAATAAAGATGAAATTAATAAAAACAGAGTAAAATCAAGACAATGCCCTGTGAGTAGGGTAGTAGACTACGCTGCGTAAACATAACACCAGGGATATATGCTTCCTTGCATGTTTCCCGTGTGTTCTGAAAAGTTAACTTGCATTTTTATGATTATCAGAAATGAAATCAAAACTGTGTGTTTTGTTTTCACTTGTCTTTTTTTTTCTGTAACTGTTCTAAACCATTTTTTTTAATAAAATCTAAAACATAATCACATTAAATACACAAATTTATAATTACAACATAAATTTACAATTCACAGCAGAATAAATTTCACAGTATGTTTTTAGCAACCTTTCTCTCAGTTTTTGATTTAATTAGTAGATCTCATTGGAGTAAAATAAAGAAGTTACCAAAACTGACTAATTCTGTTGAATGTGATTAAAAACAATTGGTTTAGATTAGTCAATTGTTCAAAAAGATCAACTAATTGATTATTTACAATCACACCAAACATTTAGTTCTTACATGGGTCACAACTTGGCTGACATTTAGCATTGTTAAACAATTGACATGCTGAATTTTATAAGTTTAAGGCCAAATCTCCACTAGTGTAAAAACAAGTGTAAAAACCCTTGTTGTAAAAACTTTTAATCACATGACCTATTTGCGTTTGCTCTCGGATTGCAGTGGAGTTTTGGCTCTACTAGTGAAGTTTTTACTTCAACGGTACTATCAAAGTTACAGTTGTATATGTGATATATTGATATAAAGACAATGATTATATTCTATGAGATTTTTTTCTGTACTATAATTACAAATGTAGTAAAAATAATATCTTTACTTTCATATATTAACTTTTATTATCATATTATTAAGATAATATACAGCACTTATAAGCTTAGCTTTTTTATTATATACTCCTTTAAATTGAAGGATTTTCCTTTGGCCATCCATATCGTGTGTTTTAGGCATTCATTATTATAATCGGGATACCTCTTGTTGTAGATACATGAATACTTTCGGATGCTTTCCAGGTCTATTGTAAGTCTTTTCCAAGTAGCCATGAGAGAATGTACACAAAAGTTTGTTTTCAGCCATTTTCGCACCATGTCACAATGACCTAGATTCTACTGACTTCTGATTGGTGGATCGTACCATTTTACGGATGTATTCGCATCGAAAGTTGAACACTGCTCAACTCGCTTTACGCTGGTTTTACGACCTGCTTCGGCATAAAATATCACGGTCACGTGATTAAAAGTTTTTACGGCAAGGGTTTTTATGCTAGTGGAGTCTTGGCCTAACTCTGATTTTGATAACTATGTGGTACAAAGAAAACTTATATTCAAGTTCAATTAAAGTCGAGGCTCAAATATGGGGTTGAGAGCAATTTTTGCTACTTTAAAACTGGGAAAAAACATTAATGAATATTTTGGCTAATAAGATACATCTTGTCTATATCAATTAGCTTATAGTAAAATTGATTTCACCATTTTTTTTTTTTTGGTTTTGTCAGTTTCCAAGACATTAAGTGAGGATTTGCTATGTAATTTAACTTCAGCTCAGCTTTTATATAAACAAAATGATTTTTTATATAACAAATTTATACAAAGATTACTTGTATTTTGACTGATATTTCTCTGAATTTAAGAAATAATTGGTTTTAAAAGTTACTTTAACATTCGCTACATCTCAACATTTACTAGATAATTCTTAATTTGATTTATTTTTGTATTGAGCAAATGTCACTATGTGGAAGAATTATTTTAATTTTTATTATATTTTAGAAGTAATACATGTTAAAGTATAATAATGTAAATTTCTTTTTTTGTGATAAATTTTTTAATGTAAATTGCTTAAAATGTAGAAAATTTCTGATATGGATGAATGGTTGACGGATTCTGATGATGAGGAACACGATGATGAGAATAATGATGACGATAAAGATGATGCTGGTGATAAACAGAAAAAGAAGAAAAAGAAAGAATCCGTTACTGACAAAAAGAAGAAGAATAAGAAGAAGAAGGAGCATGCTACTGATGATGAAGCAGTAGAGGAAAGTGATGAGGGTGATTTTGATGACAGAGAAGTGGATTATATTTCTAATAGTTCTGAGTAAGTTGTTGTACAAACTTCATTAATATAGTTTTGATTATTTATTTATTTTATAAATAATAAGTGTGTGTGTTGATGATTCTGCTAAATGTGAAAAGTATCAATGCAAAAAAGCTGCAAGATTTTAGGTTTGTAAAAAAATTTTATTTACAAGTATATCTTATTTTAAAGCATTTTACTAATATGATACTTTTCAATTATATATTTGTTGTTTTCAGTGTTTGCATTGTTACTAAGAAAAATAAAAAACCCTGAAAATACCCATTATTTTTACTTTTGTACTTTTTTTATATCTAGATCTATTATGTACAGTACTTAATGAATGAAAGCATGTTTTTAGGCTTTTATATGCCTTGGAAAGTGAAAGAAAAATTGTGATATGCTTTAAGGCAACATTCACTTTATGGCAGTGATCTGGAACCTAATCTGCCATATTAGTGAGGTATCCCTGTATTACGTAAATAAATATATTTTTACTATATTAAATTAAGATACCACTTTTCTGAATCCAACCCGAGAAAACAGTTTATCTTCTAAGCCCTAATAGTTTTGAGCCAGTTAAGCTCATCTTCTAGAGCTACCTTAACTGCAACTCTCACTTTCAAATAAATTCCCAAGGAATTCAATGTTCTATTCATTTTCAAAATTTTTGCTCATTTTATTTTCTTTTTTCTTAAAAAATTATATTCCAAACCATCATGGGTTCATCAATAAACTCTTTAAGATAGTTTTGAGCATGAAGAATACAGCAACCTAGGAAAAGACAGAGCAAATGGAGAAAAGAATCCCTTTATATTATATGGACTTGTGGAGCTTGAATTTTTATAAAATCTTAGTGAAATTGATGCAAAAAATGTAGTACTTATAAAGAAACCTACCCTTTTTGATTGCATTAGGAATGAGAAAGAAAAATGAGATGTAGTGGAGAAATCAGAAGCATATGTGGGTACCGAGGAGGGTCGACGAGGTCAGACCTCTGTTTAATGTCGGCAACAAGTCGGAGGGACTTGCCCACGAGTCAGAGATGGCTTATTTGTCGGTAAGGATCCCGTAGGGACGGGACTGCTTTTTATCTGGTCGAGTGTAGGAGGGAAAGTGGAGTCGTGGTAAGACGATAAGCGAATATTCGAGCAAACAAGACACCATTTAACAGGTTAACAAAGATTTAATGGAAAACAAAGTATACGTTACAAAAATCTGACATTAAAAGGGGTGACATATATATATATATATATAGCTCTATATAGCCCTATCACGCGACGGGAGAGAGAGAGAGTTCACATAAGTGGGTTCCATACCTCTGGGACAATCAGTAATTCAAATATGCTGTTCGTCACGATGATCGAATATTCCTTTCTAGGGAAGGTTCGATGGCACTTACGGCACAATAGTCAAATATATTCTGTAGGCACACAGGGTAAGATCGCGACTCGATCTTAATCGATGAAAGACTCTCCACCCAGAGGGAGGAAGGGAGCCTCTTATATATCTTTTTCTGCTGGGAATTTTTGTCACGTGCAGGTGCTTAGGCCATAGGTGTTCCCGGGATTGGAAACAATACGGCGAATTCGGACGCTAACTATAAACTTAAGTTGCAAGATGATCTGTACGCAGCATAAGAACAATGGATAGTTGACAGTTATACGGCCGGGGACGCATATTTTCTCGTCCGGGACCGTTTTTAGGCAGGATGTTTACATCCAAGTCAGTTTTTTGACGGGATGTTTATAATAGGAGAATTTTTCGATTCGATATAGGGATTCATTTTATTATAATTCGTATTATATTCGGATTATAATCCGGATAGAGGAAAGGGGTAATTATTAATTCGAATATAATATATTACAACGTTCGTTCCAGGGGATTTCCAGATCTCACACATATATAATATCAATAGAGAAGAAATTGTAAAAGCAAGCATATTTCTTTGGAGCAATGAGGAAAATCCAGAACCAGAGTCTAATTAATGAAAAGATATTAAGCAAACTGGACTAATTTTTACTAGTTTTAAAAACATAGTGAAAAACCTTAATCTCCATATGAATTTTTAGATTTAGATCTAAAAGAATGTTTTGATCTATGAAAGGATGACAAGTTTAGGAAGATGGCATTAGACACAGGAAAGGAAAAGAAATGAGCAATTATTTATTGTGACATTGTCACAATACAGGGCTGCAATTTTTAATCATATTTTTAATTTATTTAATTTAAAATATATGCTTTCCGCCTCAAATTAGTAGTGACTTGCCCCTGTACATCATACTTTTCCTTTAACAATAGAGTCGTGCTGTCATCTATCTAACACCTTTCAGGGGAAAATGTTTGAATTGAAATAACATGGCTTATGGTTTGTGTTGGAAGTTTATATATGGTTAATTAGGGTCTCCTGCTACTAAGGTTTTCTTATCTGGTCTTGTCATTCTTATATCTAACTCCTTTCTTGAGATTAAGGAAAGACAGATGGATGACAGTGGGAATTTATAAGTCCCCAATTTTTTCAAATTACAGCCCAATTATTTGGAGGGATGTGAGCTTATTGGAAGAAATAAGGGGGGAGGGAATATCAGGATGGCTGAAAAGATATGGATTTAGGAGAGATGTCAGAATTCAAAAGTAATTAACATCAGAGATGGGGATAAATTATCAACAACGTGGAAATGGGTAATCAGACGAGAAGAAAATGAAAATATTTTAATTGAAAGAAAACATCGAAAAGAGGGCCCTATGTAAAATTTATCTGCATCATGGTTTAGGATATATTTTTTTAAGAAAGAAAATAAAAAATAGAACAAAAGTTTGAAGGGACATAGAACATAAAATTCATTGGGCATTTATTTGAAAGTGAAAGCTACAGTTAGTTTGGCTTCAGAAGATGAGCTTGAGTGAAAAGACTAGGGTGTTAGGTGATGAAAGTTTAATTAATAAAATAATTTTGAAGATCAACCTTAGAAAACAGTTCAAGTTTCATATGGAGATTAAGGTTCCTTACTATTTTTTTGAAACTAGTAAAAATTAATTAAGCTAAGTTAGTCTTGTTGTAGGTTAATAAAAATCTGGCTGTATTGTTTGTTAAAAATTAGATAACTAAGTTAAATGATTTAAATTTAACTAAGAATACCTCACTATGTGGGTTTTGAAATCTGTACATAAGTTATATTTTGTCTTGAAAAAAAATATACTATCAATGTATAGAAATGATACTTATTTTATCAACAAACTCATTATTATACTAGGTTAATGAGTCATACATTTACTATATTAGATTGAAAATTTTTAATATTTATTTTATATTAATCTTTTAGAATCAATTCATTTATTCTTAAAAAAAAGTAAAATTATTAATTAAAATCTTTTTTGAATTCTTTCCACCCTGTGGGTACTAAGAGGGCCTTATTTAACAGGCTCACAATGGGGCATATCTGGACGGACTACCCCCCAGAAATTTTTCAGGGGAATAATCAACCTGTCTGCATTCGATTTTGCTGCCACCTTGACTACTCGGTCATCCGGCCGTCAATAATTTTACTTACATATATATGTGTAAATAGGGTTGTCATTTAATTTTTATTGACAGTTATTACTTAGAATGACAAGCATTTAAAATACAGTAGAGCATTGATTATTCAAAATAATTCAGGACTGGGTTTTTCAGATAACTGATCATGTACCAAAAAATATATTAACCTATCCCAAGTTGAAATTTTCCTCCATTGCTTGTTGCTTCGTGCTGAATTTTTGTTGATGTTAAGCCTAACAAAAATTTTAAAAAATAATAATCACGACTATTGTTTCGTTAAAAATTATTTCTTTATTTTGCACAAACAAAATAAATATAGTAGAGCAGGGATGGCCAACGAGTCGATTGCGATCGACCGGTCGATCGCCAAGCCAATTTTGGTCGATTGCTCGCGATGTCTTGACTTAATGTATTACATATTTTGTAACCGAACGCGACAGTATGCGTGCAGTTATGACTCGATTTGTAAGCGGTGCACCTCGTACTGAAACACGGCGTATAAACATAGTGTGTATTTCACACGTCCCCTCCCACTTAGACTATGCCTATGACAACGAGTCGATCGCGACACATTTTTAAGATAAAAAGTAGATCTTACGTACGCAAAAGTCAGCAACCCCTGCAGTAGAGCATCGATTATCCGACTTAATTGGGGACTGGGGTTGGTCGGATAACCGAAAAGTATGAAAAAATACATTATTAGTATAGTGTATTAGGCCTGGTTTAAATACTAGCCTCCCCTTCATGGTCGAGCCAGTGCTGCAAGCTAAAACATGCAAAAATTTAACAAAAATAATATTAAAGTAGCCAAGACATAACCAAATATTGTAGCGCCACATCACTAGCGGACATTTGAATTTGCCGACTAGAACGCGATCGGTTAACCAATAAGTCGGTTAATCGGGGGTCGGATAATCGATGCTCTACTGTATATTGAAAAATGTAAAAAGAAAAAAAATTATATTTCGGAAGTTAATCTAGTGTCAAAAATGTTCCGATTCAGCACGACACACAAAACAAGCAAAACTCGCCACTCATGATGGGAAAAAAAGCCTCATTCAAATACTGGCACATCCTTAACTACCCTCTCATGGTTGCATCAGTGCTGCCAGCTAAAACACGCACACCAACAAAAATAATGTTGGAGTAGCCCAAGATACAGCCAAATATTGCAGTGCCACAGCACTAGCGGAAATTTGAATTTGCCGACTGGAATGCTTTCGGTATTCAGATAATTGATGCTGTACTGTATTATGATTTGAATACAAGAAATGTCTGTTTTTGATTGTAGATCAGAAGAAGAACCAGAAGAAGAAAAAATAAATAGAGAAATGAAAGGTGTTGAAGATGAGGAAGCATTGAGGAAATTAGATTTATCTGAAGATGAAGAAGAAAATGAAGAAACTAAAGAAACACCAGAAACCGAAGAAACTGTACCTGAAGAGAAACCACCAGTTAAAGAAAAAGTTAAAGCTAAAAAAGCTGAAGGTAATTGTTTTTATTATTAAAAAATAATTTTTTTTATCTATAAATTCTATTGTATTATTAAAAAAATTAATTCCTTGTTGGAATCACCAGCTATATTCTAATTAGAAAATTCTTGAGAATGCCGTAATGCTGCATCTGTAGGCGTATAGGAATGTTACTGATAATTTAATGATCCAAAACTTACAATTTAATTGTTTATTTTGGTTGATTACATACATAACTAGATGAGGGGTTGTAAAATATTAAGTTGGCCCAAAATTCATCAGTAACTAAAATTCTTAAAAGTGGATATAAGTACAAAATTAATTAGTCATAAAAATAATAATAAAACTGAACATAATAGTAATATCTTACTTTGTATTGAATCAACCATTATGTTCAGTTTTGTTATTATTTTTGTGTTTAATTAATTTTGTACTTATACCTAGCTCTTAATAATTTTAGTTACATTTTATGGCCCCTCGTCAGAAAGTTGGCCTGATATGTATCTATTTATATATGTAATCAATCAAAATAAACATAGTTGAACTGTAAGTTTTGGAACATTGAATTATCAGTAGTGTTCCTATACACTTGCAGATGCTGGATTAGGGAATCCTCAAGAATTTTCTAATTACAAAAATTAAAACTTAATTTTTTTAAGATTTCAGTATTTGCATATTGTTAATTATGATAGTGTGAGATGCCGGAGACAATAAGGGGTCTTCCTTTTAGCCACTTAATTGGCATGGTTTGACGAAAACTGCTCACCTTGTCGGTTGGATGGCTTTAAATTAGGAGGGCTACTTTCTAGTGGGGAGGTCGTGATGGGTAAGCTGATAGGTGCCAGGTACTGAATGAGACAGGCAAACAGGTTTAAACTCAACAAATAAAAGTTTAATACACTCTAAATCTAAGATATACATAAGTATTATACAATAGGCCATTAAATGCTATTAAATATAAAATCATGCAAGGTGCGGTGACTATTCTAATTCTTAATACTGCAAGTGCGCACCTAATTTCTCGAACGCGGAGAGAGAGTTTACAAATTTCTATCCACGATACCTCAAATCTTTGCTGAGTGTTTATAAAACATCAAATTTCTGTCAAGGGAATGGCAAGTGTCTTCTCCAGGGACTGGATTAGGTCCATTTTATGGAGGTAGAGGTATATAGAGCTCCTTCTAACTTTTCTATTGACGAGCGTTACTTCCTTGCGACTAACATTTATTTCCCTTTGGCGAATGCCTACTTCTGTGGAGCTTTCCAAGACGAACACTCTTCTTTTAGGACTAACGTAGCCTCTGTGGGACTTCCTTGTGACAAACGCCCAGAGCTCTCAGTGTCTCGTCCTTTTATGCATTTAGCCTGGGTAAATGGTCATGTGATCAGCAGTTGTTTAGAAATGAAGGTTGATTTCACAGGTGCTAGTTCAGCGATAACTCTTGTTGATGCAATGGTGTAGCTTACTTTCCTCTCCTTTCACAATCGGATGTTATCATTTAGCAGTTGACTGTTAAAATTCTCATCCATTGGTTGGTAGGGAGTGTTATTCAATTGTAGTTTGTGCCATGTTTGCAATGGATGTGATGTAAAAGTTTCTTAAAAATGGAATAAAATATCCTTAAGATCCTGGATCTCACAATAGCCATAATAATTGTTTTTGTATTCATTTAATTTATGATTTAGCACAAACTATAAGAAATAATTTGTTGTTAGTGTATAACTTTATATTGAGTCCTAAGTGTTATTTTTAAAATCGCAGACCATTATTATGTATATCAACCTGCTTAATATAAATTCAAAACAAGTTATAAAGAATTAAAATTAAAAAAGAGTCAGTCAAAATAAAATTAAAGCTGAATTTAATAATATAACTGATAGCAAAAAATAGAGGAAAATAGAACATGAATACTTAACCTCAACCTTCTGATCTCCATTAAGGTTGTAAAAATAGATGGTAGTAAATAAAGCCAGAAACCAGCACAAAATAGTATACAGTGGGTGATCGGTTAATCCATTCCAAGACTTTGTTCACTATCCGAATTGTTCGTTAACCGATTATCAATTTACCGTAGGTTTTTATGGGAATTTGATTAATTTGTTCTGGAGACCCCAAAAAATAAAAAATATATACTTTCTTACTACGTTTATTTACATGTAAGAATAAAAATACATATACACAGTCTTGCATATTTATTAGTGATGTTTTTTCCATTTGTGGGGGTTAAAGAATCTGTCTAATGTTGATTGCTTTTCTCTCTTCTTCAGGATTTTTCAGAAGTTATTAATAGCATTGTAATTGTAGAGATCCCCAAGCCTATTAACCTCACCCCAGGTATGGATGCCATTCTAAGACTGTTGTTCTGACATCCTCCCACTTCTTCAAAAGATTTTTAATAGCAGATATTAGCATTAATCCTGTTTTCAGAAGAAAACATATCTCGCCGAGTTATTGGCATTCTTCTATCATCAGATCCGTTTCAGGTTTCATGATGAGCTCCATTATGAAATGTTCTTTATTTTTCAGATGTGATTTTTGTTACTCCTTAATCTGCTTGAATTATACGGTATCTTTCTTAGGTAAGATTAAACTGCAGCCTACTGTAGACCTGTTCAAGCCATACTGCCCAGCAACAGATATCTTCTGCCCGCTCTCTACCTTTGCTATTATACTGTCACCTTTTGGAAATAAAATCTGACACAAAACTTAACGAGTGCCTGCCCAACAGTCTTGTGAATACTATAAAAGAATTGTTTCTGTCAGAGAAATAAAAGGCTGGAATTACAAGGGAGAGTTTCAAAGTTCGGAGGAATACTATCTGATCAGTATATACTGGGTTGAGCATCGATGTTGATGTCTCCCACGCTCCGAAAAGTTTTAAATTGTTGCCTGAAGACAAGGGAAGACCAATCAGTATTCATTATTTTACATCACTTCTTTTTGTGTTTGTCCTGTTAGGTGTTCAATTATCCGAACATAAAATCTTTCACGAACATAAAAATCTTTCACAAAAGTGTTCGTTATCCGATCACCCACTGTATTTATTAATGTTTTCATCTATTTGTAACAGACATTTTTACATAAAAGATGTCTGTTAGTAAAAGTTTTTAACATTTCTAAGTTAATTTGTGCTGGTTTCAGATGTTTGTCTTCATTTATGTGAGGTATTCTAATTTTTGAAGCACAATTGACAGGAGTAAAACTAGACAACTGGTTTTTCTCTAGAACAAATAAATATATCATACAAAAAATTCTGGAAATAGCTTTAACAGAAAAACTTTAAAAAATTCTTAATATAAGAAATGAAAATGGTGACAAACAATCCTTAAGATTACGTTAATATATCTTGATAAAGTAATTTGTTTAGAGAGTCCACCCTATTTCATATTTCGATTTAATTTAAATTTAGTTAATATACTTTGAGATAATCTTTATTTTATAATATGTAGAGTTCTAATGAAAGATATTATAGAAATGTTTAAAACAATTCCTTTTAATTAAAATGAAGTGGAATACTTTAAAATCAATAGTTTTGAGATAATGATCGTCCATTCCAATCATAATTTGCATATTTTCTGATTCAAATATCAATAAAATAACTAAGTATAATTCTAAATAAAATTATAGTTTTGTAATTTTTTTTACTTTTCTCGGATTTGGAAATAAGTTATCTTTCCTTTAAATTTACACAATGCTAGTGTAGAAAGAAGCTTTTAACATTACTTCAAATAATCTCAAGAAGTTACATTTTTTTAACATTAGTGATATATATTTAAATAACTTTGTCATTTTGCATTTAATCCTTTATACTTTCTTTAGGTGTTAGTTTGATTTAAGAGAACAAGAAATTCTTCGTAGAAGATAAATTAGGGTAATAAATAGGGTTGTTTAATCCTGAAATTTCATACTTTGTCGAGTAGCAGAAACCAAAATATATTCCCATTCATCTAAACATTTATGATTTTGTTAATTCTTTAAATTTTTATGAATAATTCTTTTGTTATCAAAGATTATCATCAAGATGATTTGACTTATTGAAAATTTTTATTTGAGAGTTTCTTGCATTTTAACTTTGTTTATAGATTGTACTGAAAACATGCTAAGATTCAGTTTTCTAACATTTGTAATCAGTTTGAGCCTGGAAGGATTACACAAGCCAATTGAATAAGTTTTTAGTGTTTTGAGATAGAGGAATTTTATCAGTGAAACATTACAAAACCACTTTAATAAGGTATCCCTCAAAAAACACTTCTACAACGTTTTTCACTCTAACACAGTTTGAGAATTTGGGAAATCGTCTATAGAAAATTTCACAAATTTTAAGTTCAAACTCTGTTATTCAATATTTATTTATTCATACATGTCATCTCAAATTTGCCCACAGATTTTAGAATATTGAAATTTTCAATTTGTGCCTTTCATCAGGTTTACTTTAATGAAAACTGATAGCTAGGACAAAGTACAAATTTTTTTCTTCTTCTATCAATCAGGTATTGTTGATGTTGCTTTCAGACATTGATCTATAAAAACAAAACACAATGACAATGACAATGACAATCTTTGTATTTACTAAAGTTTAAATAAACATTTTTAGGTGTTATTAAAATGTTTAACTGTAGGTAAGTAATCATTTGTAAAAAGGATAAACGAGATACCTCTATATTTCGTTCATTATTTATACTTAAACTGTTCCCAACTTGAACAATTTGGTATTCAAATACAAATTCTGGAGAATAAACCACTCAGTACTTGATGGAACAAATGAGGGCCCATAAAAATATGTTATTAATCAAAAATTTGTTCTAAGATAAAAATAAAAAAATAAAGACATTGCAGATATTTCTGACGAAGATCAACAAAAAAGCTCAGAAGGTGACGATACTTTTTACAATGAAAACACCCTTGTTAAATTAATATTAATTTGCAATACAGTACTTTGATTGCTTTCATAATCACAATTAAATATGTATGTTAGTTAATTATTTCTCTTAGTAATGAAAAAGTATAGTATAATTTTGGAACTTAACCCCATATTTTGTATAGAATGGATTTGCATAACACAGCACTTTTCGTAATGTAACTACCATATTATATGAGAAAGGAAATGCATGTACAGGTGGGATACCAGTACATGCATTTCCTTTCTTAAATCTTAATGATTATCCAGAGTTTAAGTTGCTGCTAATTTTTCACTAAAATGCTCCAAGAATTTGATTTAGCAACATGTTTTAAACTATTGAGTATAAGAAGCTGGAAAAGCATGGTTTTCTGGGTTAAGAGTTAACTTACTCCTAGTCTGCTGAATTTAACCTTTTGTCATCTGCAAAACATGAATCCCTATATATCAATCCTTGTAAAATATATGATGAATTGTGTATAAAATTATTTATCATAATGCATTCTTTATTTAAAATCAAAATTTTAAACTTTTTTCCATTTATTTTTTGTTTAGCTGCCTCTTCTGGTGAATCAACTTCAGAATCTGATGATTCTGATTTTGATGATTCAAAATTCCATTCAGCAATGTTCATGCAAGTAAGTTTTATGTAACTATATTGAAAAGTAGAATTTTTACTGAAAAATAATATTTGTAGTACTTTGTTTTTATTCTTCTGTCAATTTAATTTAAAATTCTTTTAATTACATGAAAATTTTCAAGTAATTTTTAATTTCCTGGTTTGCATGTCAATATTGACATTTGCAATCACAATTTTAAATACAGTAGAGTTCACTTATAATAAGCAAAGATTAATTATAGCTACTGTTATTTAATAAAATTATGATTAGCTTTAGGTAAATAGGCATTTTAAAGCTGCCTTTTCACACTAATGTTTCATCAGCTGCATGTTCAGACTAATAAAGACAAAATTACAACACCAGATATCATTTAATTGTTGTTTGCTCACAGTACAGTACAGTAGTATAAATTGCTGGTATATTTTACTTAATGAATAAATTATTTAATAAGACAATCTAATAAAAATATATTGTTTACTTGTAGAAACCTAAGAAAAATGGGTCAGATAACAGTGCCAGTAGCAGTCGTGCAAATACGCCTACAAAAATGCTTGAAGGTATTTTTCTACTTCAAACTAATAAGTTTTTTTATTATCATCAAAAATTCTTTGTAATATATTTTACAATCATGTATTCAGCAAGTAAATTTAATTATTTTATATCAAGCACTCATTATTCTAGTACTTGATTGGAAATTGTAATTTATAGAAACAATGTTTTAAAATAGAATGCTATTGATCTCCATCTTATATTTAAAAAGGTTGTTTATAGCTAATTTAGCTGTGACTTCTGTTCTATTTGTTTACTTTAATGATTTCAGAGAACAATAAATTATGTATGTAAATTTTCATAGGGAATAATAATATTTTTAATGTTTCATGAAGGAACATTTGGGTTTCCTGGTGAAAAATTTTGTATCATTCTAGGAGGTAAGGAAATAATGATGAAACATGTTCTTTCTTGTTGGCGTCAAACTTTTCATATGTTTCTTTTTGTTTGCTGTAAAAGCTTTTGAAATTCAACATATCATTCCTCTACTATCTGAGGTTTGTTGGGATGGATTTGTTAAGCAACCCAAGGAAGAGTTATCTCTCTGCCAAGGTGTAAATTTAATGGTCTTGTATACTTGTACGCATAGCAAGGGCTAATTTCTGGAGATGCAAGTCTCAGTTTTGATGGTTTTTCTCCCCATCTGCTGATATCATTCTAGTTTCACATAGGAGAACAGTGAATGCTTACAGGACATACTCCACTGGTGAATGTCATTGCATATTAAGCATCAACACAGACAAATGCAAAAGTATGATAGTTGGTAGAAACGTGCCACTCTTTAGGAAGCTTACCCTTCGAATAGGTGCTCACAGAATAAAGCAAACAATGGAAATTAAATATTTAGGCATTATTCTTGACGAGTGACTTAACTTCACACTCCACATCAAATACATCATGGACAAAGCCCTGATTAGTATTGCTAGGAACACATGGGGCCTTGGCCCTAATGCTACTAAGCTTATTTACAGGGGTGCAAATCAGTCAGCATTCCTCTATGCCGTACAGGTCGGGCCACGTGGCCGCCAGAGTCCATAACTGTAAAAAACTTATCTGTTCAAAGGATTGCAGCTCTCTGCATTTGTAAGGTTTATAGGACCGCACTCACTAGTGTCAGGATTGACCCCTGTCGACTTAGAAATTAAACGCATTATTTGGCATGAAAATCTCGTCACCTTACCTTGGCGAGATTATAGAGACTCGGATGTCGACAAAATGATTAGAGTAGGTAAGATTCCCCCACAGTTTTACCTTGATTGATGATATTAAAAAATTCAGCATCAAGAAAAATACCCTCCCAACTTACTTTGAAGATCCAGGTGATCATCCCATGTTTAGGATTTACACAGATAGTTCCAAGATGGGTGACGATGTGGTGCCGCGTGCTTCTGTCTAGGTTCACACTGCTCAATAGCACAGGCGGAAACTTTTGCTATTTATATGAGCTTAAGTTTCCGCCTGTGCTATTGAGCAGTGTGAACCCAAGTCAGAATAAAGTATAAAAGCGGCACCGATCTTGGATCCATCAGCGAAAATCCATGTGATCATCTCATGTTTAGGATTTACAAAGTAAACATCAAGGGCAAAGCTGATGGGAGGGATGTTAATTTGGAAAGGTAAGTTGGGAGGGTATTTTTGTCGATGCTGAATTTTTTGATATCATCATTTTGTCGACATCAAAGTCGCTATAATGTCGATAGGGGTTAATCCCGACATTACCAAAAAAGCACTAAGTCAATAACAACAACACACTCACTAGAGTCAATTACAACAAAGATAAATTCTTGTAAGTGTAATGCCTACCTGAGAAATTTTTAGAACTTTGCAGCCATCATAGGGCTGTGTGAATTTGTTTCCATTGACATATTCTCTAAATTTTTGAACAGCCCATACTATGGCCAGACATTCCAAATTGGTTGCCGTATAGTTCCTTTCGGCCTTTTGGAGTGTTCTACTTCATATGCGATGAGGGCCATCCTTTGGCATAAAGAGTAAATGGAATGTCTAGTTGAGGCAGTTATATCTTTTAAGGATTGAAAAGACTTGTCACATTTGGTGCTCCAATTCCATTTGGTTCTTTTGTGTCTTAATTGATACACTGACAGCTTGTACTTTACTTAGGATTTCAGGTAAATAAAGAAGGGTAGTTGACAAAAATGACTTAGCTAATTTAATTGTCAGTCCCACCTCTGACAATCTTTGCAAGACTTCCTCAATATGTTGGAGGTGTTCTGAAATGGTAGAAGAATGATTGTCATTTAAACATACCTCACAATATTTCAACTTTATTCGTCAGTGCCACGGCAATCTTTCAATATCTATCAGAAATTGGTGAAGTCCTTCGTTAGGAATAGGCCTAAAGCCTGGACTCCACATTACCGGAATCCGCGACGTAATCGTAAAACTGAAAGCCAAACTGACGAAACTTTCAGTTTTGGAAGGTTCAGTTGGGCAGAAACAAGACTGAAAGCAAAGTTAAAAATTATTTAACTTTTCCGTTTTCGTTCCGCGCTTCTGTCCTACTGCAACCAATAAAAACGCGAGGATTTGTGACGTGCATTCATCACATGTAGTTTGATTGTGGTAAAGGCAGAAAAGGACGAGGAAACAAATAGATTTGGAATTATTCATTGAAGAAGTTTGAATTATTTACATTTTTTGTCGTATTTTCTAAGATTATTAACAATTAAATTGTTAATAAATGTAGAGAAAGCGAGGCAAAATCCGTAGCGTCGTCCGTGTTTGACTCTATGACAATTACAAAACTGATCAACAGATGGCGCAGTTCAACGTAACGTGCTAGTGGAGTCGAGTTAAAACGAAAACAAAACTGAAACGAAAACTCTCTGTGTTTGAATTCTGTTTCTGAGTTTCTGTTTTCAGGTAATGTGGAGTCCAGGCTTAAGACAAGTTTTATCGCTTTCTTTTACAGGCACTTGCCAATAACCTGATGACAGATACAGTGTAGTAATGAACTTGGCATTCTTCAGCAAGTTCAGTAATTCTGAAATGACAATCATAACAGACAAATTTCCTTTGCCTAAGCTATTCAACTTACAATAATCCACACAGAGTTTCCAGTACCCTGTTTTCTTTTTCACCATTACTACAGGTGAAGCCCATGGCAAATTAGAAGGTCTGATTATTCCTTCTTTTAACATTTCACTAATTTGTCTGAAAATATGCAAAAAGTTATTCTTTAGTTTGCATTAAAAGGAGAAGATTTAATAAATCTATGTTGGAAATTGGCATCCCAGATACTGGGTTAATTATGAAAATTTAAGGATACCTTACAGTTTTGCAGGAAATTTTTAAGTTTGTTGATCATGAGTTCATCTTGTCATTCAATTTAAGATTGGCCATAGAGGGCAGATACTACAAGACAAAAGGTTATTTCTAGCCAGTCTGTTTTATAACGAAAACAAAGTCTCAAATGGAAGGGTGTTTTGAGGACCAAGCTTCCACTTTTGGCCTCTGTTTTAATTTAACTTATGGTTTATCCTCTTACCTTTGCCCCATGTAGGGTTAGAAGTTTTATTTGCAGGGCAGTCTCTTGAATAAGGCCCAGTAGTACCACAAGTAGAGCATCGCACAGGAAATCTTTGAGTCTTATTAGGAGCCCTTACTTATTAGGAGTCGTTTTTGACCAGTTTTTAGCAAGGTTGGTGATTGGGCTGTTTTCTTCAAAATTCATATTCTTTTGCAGTTTGTTATTCTCTAATTTCTATATACTCACTCAAGTTTAGAGGCATTTGAGCTGTTATGCAGTGGATAATTTCTTCATCCCTGGTGAGGGGTTTCCATGTACAGTAAAACTGAACAGTGTCCCAAATGTACTGTTTGATGTTGGGTGCACCACCATAGGTGTGGCTGAATAATTTCTTTGCTAGAGCAACTTTGTCTGTAAGAGGAGAATACAATTCTTTAAGCAGATAGAAGGTCCACCTGCCTAGCTATTACCTAATAAGAAGGCAGTTGTATTGACCCAATGGTTACCTGAGAGTCAATTATCTAGGATCTTGAACAATATTTCTTTGTTAATGTCGGCAACTGGATATTCATAAAGTTGGTGGCATATTTGGAATGTTGTCTTCCAGATCAGATCGGTTCACGGTGATACTTGTTATAGAGCCAGGAACTCCTCATGAGTAATGGTATTTTTGCCAGACATTGTTTCACTTGGGAGATGATGACAACAAATACACCAGTCTAATCTTAAAAGAAAAACAATACTATATAACTAGACTGTATTTTGTAAAAATATGTAAATCAGCAATAATCAATCAAAATCAGATTTTGTATAAAATTATTGAACATATAATCAATATGTTACTTGCCATACTCAACGAGCATGATGTAAAAGCCAGTTTGATTATTATTTAACACTTTATGCAGAAATGTCCAAGTGACTTCCATTTAATAATTTTTCTGACAGTTAAAATATAGTATTTAGATAAAATATTGATTTTATATATGGGTAGAAAAGATTTTAGTACTGTATGAACCTTATTTCATAAGTGGAACTGTTTACTACTATCACAAGCTTCAGTGTTAAGAATTAATGTATATTGCAAACAGGGTAATGATGTACTATACAATATTATATAAAGCTTTATTTGTTTACTTTGTAACTCCTAAAAGTTTTAATATAGATTATATAAAATTGTAGATTATCATATGTCAATTTTTTCATAACCCTACCTCATTTATGTGGCTACATAAAATGAGGTTTTACTGTATATTTAGATTAAGTCAAGAGTTTAACTTAATTTTTAGCACTTTTTCATATATATATTTGAATATTAGGTAAGAAATCTATGAAGCGTAAACTGCTTGCCTCGGATTCATCACATTTTGATAAAAAAGCAAAACTTGATAGTCAGCCTGGAACACCAACAATGGCCAAGTACATAAATTTTTTACATATTTAATTTAAACAATTTTACATAATTATAAACATTATTAAAATTAAAACTTTCTTCTTGTAAAGCTCTTCCGACGGAATTACAGAAGACGCCGTGCGTAGATATCTCATGAGGAAGCCAATGACTACAACTGAACTTCTACAGAAGTTTAAGAGCAAGAAAACTGGTTTGACTAGTGATCAATTAGTTACTACAATAGCAAAAATTCTGAAGAAACTTAATCCAGAGAAACAGAAAATAAAAGGAAAATTGTATTTATCTATAAAGCAACAGCAGTAAGGATAAGTAATGATGTTTGGAAATTGGTCATGTTAAAAATAAATATGAAAGTTTTATATGATTTTATGAATTCATGTAACAATACTGTCATTTATTTTATTTTACACATTAATGTTCAAAGTTTTAAATGATATCAGAACAAAGAATGCTTTTTATTTGATGCATTGTAATATAAGCTTCATATATGGGATATTTATAAATAATATCTGTACAGATAGTAGTTAGTTAATAATAAATTTCTAATTTGAAAAAAATTGAAATAGCATTTTACATTAAAGTAATATCTTCTTTAAATTAAGACCATTATTTATGGTAATATAAGCATTTTCAAAAGTAAAATTTAACACGCTCATAAGCAATTCCAAAAAACCAATAAATAGTATGGTGAAAATGGACAATTATATTTTTGAGATCTTACCACTTATTTTTGCACATTGTACTTTTCCTGTGAATGACATCACAGCTTGAAAGTACTAAAACATTTAAACTTTTGTGAAATATATAATCTACCTTGCTCCATTATTATTAATACACAGGCAAAAAAGATGTAAATTATAAAAAGAATCAAAGTGTCATTTGTATAGACAATAAATTAAAAATGACAGTTTTATAAATATCTTCAGGTATACATTTTACATGCATTCTCTTATCAGATCTAAATGAATTTATTATATAACCCAGTACTTAAATTAAGAGGACATGAGACCTCAGTGAAAGGGCAAACTACTGTTTTTAGTTTTTTAAATTTAAATAAAAAATGTCATGATAGAAAATTGCCATGTACAAAAACTATGTGTTAAGTGTTACGTTTTTCCTTGGTACGAAATGTTGTTTATTAATACTTAAATTTCTAGTTACTTTGGCCATTAGGAAGTGCTTCCATCATTTCTGTTGTCAGTAGACACTATAAGATTGCTTTAATAAAGCAACTTATAGTCTTATGATCTCTTTAATTTGTATAATTATGAACATGAGTTTTAAATTTTTATTAATATATTGTAAAGTATTTTAAGGAGACTGCAACAAAAAGTTTTCATAATAGCAAAAACTCACAGTAGTAATCAATTAAATTTTGATATAAATTGCCTAAAAACAAGTTTGTGATTTGGAGATATCAGTTTTGTTTTAATTGTGAACTATACATTTGAATGAAAAACAAATTCCCTTCTTTGATAGCTAAGCTTGCATCAATACAATTATAGCTGTAGATATGAAACTGAAATTTCAAGTTTTTGTAGAGCATTAGCATAGTTTTTAATAACTGTTTACACTGATATAGTACTACAACAAACAAGATAATATTGTATTTAGTACTGAAGAATTCGTTACATGGATATATCTCAGTAAAAAATTTCTTGTTAGATCAAATAATTTGTTAAGAAATTATATATCTAAAATGCTGTAAGGATATATATTTCTTTAGATAAAATATTAATACAAATGAACTCAAAGAATTTTATTAGAAATCTTAATGACCTCTATCCATTTCTGATTTTTATGGTATGAGACATGTCATTAGTTTCTAGATTATAATAAATATGCTCATTAATTGAAAAGAAGAAAGGGAAATGTTTATTAATCTATATCATAAATCAATTAAATTAATGTTGTATATCTTTCTGCAAGAAATTTAAAAAGACCTTTCATTCCTTAAGACAATTGTAAAAATATTGAGAAGAAAATCAAACTGCCATCAAAACCGAAGATTTTTCGGTAACATGTTAAATGCATAAGGTATAAAATAACAAGAAAATTAAAATTCACAAATTGATGCATGGAAACTAACTAAAAGACAAAAATGCAAATTTCTAAATTCAGAGAGAAAATTCTTAGTTTTTCTAAGAATTTTGGAAGATTACTGCAAAAATAATCATAATGAATAATGATGGCGATTATCATTGTCAGATATTTGAGATAATCTCGTAATTGACACAACTTTTCTGTGTTTGTATATTTAATATTTGATGTGCACAGTAACTTTATGACGAAAAATTTATTATTATTATTTTTTTAAATTGTCATGTATACTTTTCATAGGCCTTTCGGTGACTGAGTGTATGAAACCACCGAACACCTGTAGTTGGTCGTGGGTTCGTGCCTCACCAGTGAGCTAGCCACCTGGAATTTTTCGAGTTTTCTTCACAAGTGTAACATCTAAATCAGGAATGGGCAACCTTTTTCTATGTAAGGATCACATTTAATTTCACTTCTACATTTAAAACTTTTGAATTTATGCAGCCCCAAACGAGAGAAAAGAAAACAAAACAAAATTGAGCGAATCTCAATTATTTATTCATATATGATTATAAATTAACACAAGTCAAATTAACACATACTTAATTTGACTTCTGTCACCGATGTAAACATAATATATCTGAAGGATTTGGTTGAATATTAGTCACTGCTAGTTTTAAATTAATTTTGATGCCAGTCTGTTAGTAAAAAGTGAAACAAATTGGCTAAGTTGCAGAAAATAACATTAAGAAAGTATGCAGCAAGATGTTTAAAGTCTGGAAATTGATAGGTTTATTAATATTTTATATTTAGATTAGGGGTTGCCCACCCCTGATCTAAATAGAGGCCAGTTTCCTATAGAAAGTTCCCTAGGCAGGTTGTGTTGTTCCATTAGTCTGGAATTTTCTGGGCTGTAAAACTCCATGTGGTCAGCTCGGTGAGGCACAGACCCACGACCAGTGTTCAGTGGTTTTATCAACTCGGCCATTAGTGGGCTCAAAAAAACAGAGAGAGAGAGAGAAAATGACTGCTAAAATCTTACATTTGATCATTACTTTAGTGCTTGATAAATATATAACTAATAAATGTACAATTAATTATAACAACCAATTTATGGCATAATCAATATGAACTGAACACATACCAAAATCCTGGAGGGTTTTATATTCGAAAATTGTTGGAAAAACTGATAAATTGAGTATAATTTAAACAGTATTTACATGAAAAAACTTAAAATAACAAACACCTTAGTATTGCTGGAAATATTAAGGTGTTGGTTATTTTAACTATTTATATTCCAGTAAGTTGTTTGTTTTATTACCCGAAAAAACTATTATTGGAAAAAAAATTGGTTTAATTTATAAATTTCAATGATGGCATTTATAATATAATCTATAAATACGCAAATTTATTAACACGAATTATTTTTAAATGTAAAATATAATTTTATTATTTGAGTTTTCATTGTTCCTGATTTTTATTCTATAAACTTATATAATGCGAGTTGTTTTTAAAATGCCAATTGAAATTTTTAAAATATTCATATTTATTTATAAAGCATTAGTTTACAGTTAGTACCGATGAAAAATGAAAATTTTTTAAATTCAAATTCAATTTAGTTTTTTTGAATGATTTCAATCCAAAAAACTTTCCCCTGAATGGAGTTACATAGATGACCAGCATGACACCGTTGTTATCAGGAAAAGTATGATGTACAGGGGCAAGACTAATAATTTGAGATGGAGAACATATTCTTTAATTTTTTTTTATTTAATTCAAAATACATGATTAAAAATTGCAACCAAGCATTATGACCATGTCGCAATAAATAATTTTAATCGAAAGAGTTTTAATTTAAAAAAAATTGATATACAGTAGTAACGGTAGACCCTCGATTTAACGGACCAAATGGGGAAGGGATATCCACTATTACCGTAAGTTCGTTAAATCGAGGGTTTAATTCTGAATTATCTGGAGTTACCGGATCATCAGTTTTGTACTTCTGTTTACAGTCTAACTGTCAGTATTATAATTAACAAGTTTAAATAATCTAATAATTTCAGCCAGATATTTGTTTAGATTAATTATATTAACTAAATATTTGATCATCATCATCATCATCCATCTATTCAGAATTGAAGAAAATATTTGCACACACTTTAATTCTATAACGAGACCAAAATAAGCGCTATGTTATCTATAATATTTCTGGCATACCCCCGTTTGGTATGTCAACTTCCAATAGCGGCCACCCCTAAACGGTGGCCATTTTTTCCAGGAGTGTTTCTTTTTTGAAATGCATACAAAATAAATGGCCATTTTTAGGAATTTATTTTGTTTTACATTTCCTTCTGTGGCCGTTATTCACAGGTTATACTCTAATTTATTAGATTCAATGTCAAAATTGCAGATATTTTAATTATAACAAAATATTAATTAATTAAAAATATAATTAAATTTAATATATATATGTACAGGGTGGTTCAAAAGTCATCGAATTTTCAAATGTTAATTATTTTAGTGAATTTAATTGTAAACATTTAATTAATATATTTAAATCATTTTAATTCAATAATCACAAGAATCAGTTGCAATTTATTGAGTCGTTTGTCAATATCATCATTAACACCATTAAATTACTTAATTCCTAATTAATTAAATTTAATTTATTAAATTAAAAACGTTACTGAATAATTCGGTAATTTAAATTACAATTAAAGGCGGAATTCGTGAACATTAAATTCTTAATTAATGTAGAAAGGCAGCAACCAAGAGCTTGTTAAAATATTCATAATTTGATGATAATATTTGCTTATTATTTTAGCGATTTTTATATATTTTTTTTAAAGCTAAATTGATTATTAAAACATGCCTTTAAATGAAGCTACGTTAATTGTAATTATTTATTAATAATTGGCAAATTGTTAACATTTTATTTTGAAATTCTATTTATTTTCAGTAGATGGCGTTACGATATTGATAAATATCAATAGCGAGGTTGAGGCCGAAGTTTTTTAAACGCGAAAACGTGTACGTCGGACGTTCGGCGCCGCTTTCCTGTAAGCCTAGGAGTTTGACAATGGCGTTTGGAAAGTCAGTGGAATCATGCTCGACATGCCAAACGCCATTGTCAAACTTCTAGGCTTACAGGAAAGCGGCGCCGAACGTCCGACGTACACGTTTTCGCGTTTAAAACTTCGGCCTCAACCTCGCTAATACCGTCAGCACCGTAAACTTGGAACTTCAGCCCAATGAAAACGTGACTTCAAGCCTCGAAGTCACGTTTTTATTGGGCCGAAACTATATATATATATACGAGGTCCCGATTAACTATATATATACGAATTTCCGGTCGGGACCGGAAGTCACGCAAGTTTTTAAATTAAAAAAATATGATTAAAAATTGCACCCGGCTTTGCGATGACGTCACAATAAATAATTGCTTGTTCTTTATATAATAATTAATAATAAAAACGTGTAACAACGCGTGTTTAAGTGTGCAAAAAATATATATATATATTTTTTTTCTGAATTTCTAAAAATAAACATTAATATTCAAATTCAAACTACATTATCCTTAAAATGTTTTTTATTTTTTTAAATTTCTTCAAGAATTTCAATTAAAAAATAAAATACACAGGTAGATATTTAAAAAATATTATTTAATTTAGTGGATGCTGAAGTAAGAGTTCTTTGGAGTTCGCGGACTCTACGTTGATAAATAATAATATAGAAGAGTACTTTTAAAACTGTTTTCAACTCACTTATGTGAGGATAATCGATATAGCTTCTTATTAACTAACGATATTATTAGCACTGTTTATAATTATGTAATATAATTGCTGTATATAAATTAAGAAAGGTTTTATAAATGTTTTAAATATAGCAATGACACATTGATTTTCCAACTTCTACGTACGTGTCAATATTACCTAAAAAACAGCGCACGAGTTTAAAAATTTACAACCGTTTATATAATGTTAAGAAGCTTATTTGCATTGATTTTGAATTATATTTATTAATTATGCTTAAATGCTTGAATTAATATTAATAATAATACATGAAACGAACTTAAGAGATGATAAGACAAAGATCATATTAAGGAGACTTTAAAATAATTTTCTACGTAAAAATTATTAAATGAATGCTTACGTGTTAATTCAGTATTTAAAATACTTATTATACATATATAAATGAACATTATCCATATTTATGAATCGAGTTGTACGTTTGAAATATACTTTAACTGTTACATAAATATATAAACAGTATCTCGAGATTATAATTACCTTTGAAGAATACGCGCTTTGTACATTTGAAAGTGTATTTATTCTATAAATGCATAATGAACTTAATCTTTCTATATTTAAACAGTAAAATGATATTTAACTAAATTAAATATTCATAAATTTATAATAAATGAATTCACGTTCCGATCATATCACAATGAAATAGTAAGATGTAGTAATTTTATAAAAACCATTTAAAAAATATCTCATTTAAGTTAAATAATGCAAAATTATTGAAATATAATTTTTAATTCTTTTTTTTTTCTGTTAATATTCATGAAACTCCTCCGCTAGAGATGCTCTTTCCTCACTATTTGTTAACCAGACCTTTCCAGGTGACATCCTAAATCCCAAAACACCAGGAATTTTTCGGGGGTATGGTGTTCGGATGTGTCGCGATCCGTTCCTTATCACCCGCGCCAGTGGCGTAGCGAGGGGGATGTATCATGCACCGGGCACCACTCGCACAGGGGCACCCAAATGATCTCCAAGACAAACTATATGTGTTTCTGGAAGAGAGAGAGGGGCGACAATAAAGTGTCGGGCGCAAGTTCTGTTCGCTACGCCACTGACCCGCGCCCGTCTCATTACGTCCGTAGCAGAACACATTGTTAAAAAGAGGCCCTTTTAGTGCCTACAGAGCAGAAAGAGAAGAAACCCTTCACTGCACGACACAGATTCCATGGAAACTTAAATGCCTATCTACCTGGCCTAATTCAAAAATAACCACAGTGCCTTTTGTGATTGTTGGATAGAAACCACAATCTTTTGTTGTAATTTGATTCCCTTTTTCCCTTTTCCTTGACTTTTTAAAGTTTCATATAAACTTACTAGAAATGTATTTAAAAATGAGAATTATAAAGTTTTATAGTATAAAAAAAATAACGTCATAGAAGAAACATGACATCATGTTTACGAATATTTAATAAAAATAAATTTTTAATAATTATTAAGAAAAATTGAAATAAACTAAAATTATACTGTATAAATATTACATTTAATTTTTAAAATGAAAGATGAAAATCTACTTCCCTTTAGTTAATAAAATGGATCGGAAATAGGAAAAGGAAGTAATTTATACTTCAAGTGGAGCGAAACTTCGTGATTTATGAGATTCAATGGGGAATTTATAACCATATTCGGAATTGATAGACCCATCAGTTGATAAAATACACCAGTTTCATTTTAAAAGTTTCTAATTCTGTCGGTTATTATCGTATCATTTTGTTTTTGTATCATTTTCCCTCTCCGGTTACAGAAAATGAGACTCCCACGTTACAACGTATTGCTTTCATCATCGATATAAAATTCCTATATCGTCTGTAGGAGTATTTTTGTCGGTCATCTTTACGTAGTATTAAGTCTTATGCAGTTAGAAGTTTATCCTAATTTATCACATCAAGTTTATGAGAAATTAGAATTCGATTTACCACGGTTTTCGAGGAACCAATTACGACGTAAAAGCGGATGTTCGGCATCGTTCATCTTTATGGTGAATTTGATAGAATTTTATCGTTATATTGGACATAGAAGCAGACAAAATGGCATTTATCATTACAAAGCATCTTCTCGGAAGAATGATCACAAGAGGATTTCACATAAGATATTAGAAAAATATACTTTATACGAGTTTAATAAAGCATCCTTTTGATGTATGATAAATTTAATATCTATAGAGGTTTAATCGATAAGATCTGTAAGTGTTTTTAGATATACACCAGTAAATCTAAAAACACTTTAACATTTCGCTTGGGAATTGACAAAGCAGCGACAAATCCATTTTCTTTTTCTGTATTACGATACTTTAAATCTCAAGTAAATAATGTCGACGTAGATAAGAATTTCTATTCCCTAGAGGCTATTAATGTCTATTTTATACAATCCCCAGTCTCAGTAATGTTTCTAGATTGGAAACAATGTTAAACGATTTATCTTGCCTACATCTGATAAGTAAATTGCTTAGAAGAGATAAGTGTGTTACCAGATTGAAATTTAGTACGAGTATTTCCTGTAGGATAAATTCTACCGTATGATAGTGATCAACTTGTTAGGATAGGACTATTATTTACAATCATATAAAGTTAATTAGATATACTTCTGTTGTAGTATGAATTACATTTCCAAATTTTCTTATTACTGAGATAAATGGAAAGAAGATAAAAGTCAAGAAACGTATCGTCGTACAAGGACTCGATCCGAGACTAGAACAATCACCACCACAGCGCATTTATCCTATAGTGATTGGGATTAATAAATAATTACACAGATTATTGGGTTGTAATTTGAAAAAAAATTGTAGACCTATAAATTTCCACTGTTGTCCGTCTGTCCGTCTTTCCTTAATCTTGAAGACTGAGTTAGATAGATGAAATCCTAGACCAAATGTGGAAACCTTAAGGACAGGAGGCCCCGATTAACTATATATGAACTTCTGGTTGGGACAAGAAATCACAAAACTTTTCAAAATTGCAAACGTTTCATAATTTAATTTTAATGGAAATTCTCATCGTCTTTCTATAAAAACACTGCAAATTTTTGAATGTATCTGATTAGGACGTGCCGGAAGATCTGGTTAACATGATTCTCAATACTACTTTTATTGTATATCTTCGTCTGAATCCGATAGATCAGCCGAGTTGAACTTGAGGCGAATACGAATGTTCAAATTTTCCTTGGTAAATGATGATCTCTTCGGCCTGGGAAGATGGTTCAGGGTAGAAAAACTCGTCTCCACATCTTCACTGCTAGCAGGAACTGACGGAGCTTTTAACATCAGCCGACTCAAAACCGACATTTCCCTGATAGAGTGGTGCTTCCAGAAATTTATTATATCATTGCATACTGCTCTGTTTTCATTGTTGATCAAAGCATTGTAATATGCTATCTCTTTCGGTATATCTTTCTTGGAGAATCTGTATAATTGAGAAGCTATACTGTCCATTACTTGGTTATGATTTGGATCTAGGACTTCAAGCTGTTTCCAGAACTGCCATGCTGGATATTTGCCATCTAGATAAAGTTGGAGCTTAGAATCCACACCGAGCGGTACCAACAGTTCTCGAATGACTGACTCCAATAATTCGTCAAATATCATTTCCTATAACACTGGATTTGGATCCGGGCTGTGACTCCAGTTTCTTGATCAATTTACATAAAGCTTCAGCTTGGCTTGCAATTGCGTGTAGCTGTTCTTCAAGTTCGGATCAAGTAACTCGCCGTGCTCTTTCAATGCAGCTTCTTCCACAGTTTGATTTTCTCTAATCTATGTCACTACAGCATCCCACCTCTTATGGTATTACGAAACTGCTTCTAGCTACGTCCCGCGTCATTCACCGCTTTCTAGTTTAAATTTAATTTTCAACGTGAATTTTATAGATACAATCAATATTATTAGGGTTTTAAATACACTGTAAATATTAATAGTTATAACATCATAATTAAAAGCATTTCATTTTATTTTATAAAATCTATTGATTTTATTTGAAATCAATGGATTTTAAATCTCTCTTCTAAAATAAAATAATAATAATAATAGATCTTCATTTGTTTCTTTGAATAAACGAGTGATCAATAATTTAAGTTTTCAAGTGTCGTATTCATTGTTATTATATATAAATAAATTTCATTATAAAATGATTTTAAAAAGTAAATTTATTTACAAAATTTAACTAAAAATAAAAGAAAATATCAGTGTTTATTTATTAATATGAATTAAGTAAACTTTTTTAGAACTTAATCAACACTTTTTCATTATATTTTTATTGCTGTTTACGAACATTTTTATCAAGAAAATTAATTTAGACCTAATCATAAAAAATTCGTATTTATTTGTTATTTTTTATCTAATCAATTTACTTGTACATTAATAAAGTAATTTTGAAATGCGGCAATATCAAAGTAATTAATGTTTAAAGAAAATATATTTGTGAAATTATTAATAAACAAACAAGAAAAATTAAATGCCAAGTTTCATTACAGAATATATTTTTAAATAACAACGATTTTTTTAAATATAACCTATCATGGGCGTCTTCGGAAAATTTTACAGGGAACAGAGCAATGTTTGGTGGCAAATAATTCTATCACCGAATTTTTATTTAATATTTTGTGTTTATTTTCATAAGTAGATTATAGAATACATCAAAGCGCCCAATGTTAAAGGTGTAAAGTTACCTATCTCCATCACCTTTACGATTATAATTTGTGGAATCCCAAGAAGGGGCAAGTGCTCCTTTTCCCCCTTCTGCCAACGCCCACGTAGCCTATATATAATTAGCTGAAAAACGTTTAAACTTGAATATTTTTGATAAAAAAATAAATGAACTAATATAATTGATTAGGATGAAAATTTTCTCTTAGAAATAACCAGAAATAGAATCAAACTGTGCACTTTTTTAATAGAAAATTTTGTCTCCAACAGTAATATTTAATTTGTTTTCTTGAAAATTTTTATAAAAATCTCTGGATCTTGACAAAATACAGATTAAATCTATCAAAAGATTTTGAAAATTTCAAATTGGATAGACGTACAAATGGATGAAAGAAAAATTTAACTTGTTTTCTAAATCTATATATATATATATATATGAGGATGTTTGTTTGTTTGTTATATACTTCTAGGCCGTTTGACCAATTACTACGAAACACAGAAGTTACGTTAAAATACTTCTAACTTAATTAATGTCGTACATTTCATCCCAAAATATCGATTGGTTTTTTATAAATCGATTGAGTACATTCGATTTTCTGGCTTTACACGTAGCGCCATCTATTGGCAAAACTTTAAAGTAATAAATATAAATTTTACAAAAACGGACATCAGTTTAAAGATATATATATATTATATTCACTTAATTACTGGACAGGTGGTATATAGCGCTTGCCTGGAGTAACGTAGTGTTTTGCCCCTGTACATCATATTTTTCCCGTAAGCAATAAAGCTGTGCCAGTTATGTATCTAACTCTGTTCAGGGGAAATTTTGAATTGAAATAACAAGAGTTTTGGTTTTCATCGGAAGTTCGTATATAGTTAATTGGGGTCTCCTGTCCCTAAGCTTTCCATATCTGGTTTCAGCATTTATCTAACTCTGTTCTCGAGATTAGGAATAAACAGCAGAGGGACATGATTTTATGCGTCTACATTTTTCAAAATTTAGCCAAATAGGTTTTCTCCAGTAACCGAGTGGATAAAACCACCGTACACCGGTTTTCGGTCGTGGGTTCGCGCGTGGCCAACAGATTGGCCAAGTGCAGTTTTCTGAATTTTCTTTACATTATTAACACTTAAATAGGGGACAGCTTTGCATAAGTTTTTCCGAGATGCATCCTCCTTGGCAGATCGCTCAGGTGTCGCGTTGCTGTAACCAAATAACCAAACCAATTCTAATAATTTTTCTATACACGCGATATTCACATGGATTATCCACGCGATATCGTGGCACTTAAGTATTTATCACGAGAATATCAATATAAAGGAACATTTGAACAGTTTGATGTAGATTTTATATATTTAATGTATCACGGTGTCTTTTTTCCTCAAGTCACCAAGATTAACTTTTTTCAATGTAATTCTTTATTATAACTCAATTTATTTTAATTTTTAAATAACTTATTCAAGGAATTAAAGAAATGACTAAAATTAAAATCAAATTTAAATTTATAAATGAAAATTGATTAGCTAAATTACTTTTATTTACCTTGTTAATTAAAATTTATTGGATAATTCTACCAGATTTTACCGCAATAACGCAATCGTTAAAACAAATATGATAAAATTCATGATATAAGAGGGGTAAGAACCCGTGACTTTGCGAAAATGTTAACGTTTTAACGCAGTTGAAGTGCAATTTTTAATCATAATTTTTTATTTATTTAATTTAATATATATGCTCTCCACCTCAAAGTAGCAGTGTCTTGCCCCTGTACATCATACTTTTCCTGATAACAACAGAGTCATGCCGGCAATCTATTTAACTCCAGTCTTTATAATTTGCTAATTGGACTGAAATTTTGAAATTTATGATGTATTTTTCAATATTTTATTGTATGATAAATTTCGATATTGTATTTCAGAAACTCCAAAGATAATTTATTATGTTTGTAACATGTTGATGTGTATTTTTCCAAACTAAAACTAGCCTTTAAATAATAAATTAAATTCAAATTCGTATTTATTGGAGCTTATAAAATTTGATATATTTTCTTATTCAGATATATTTACTTGTCAAATATTGAAAAGTGTTTTCTTTGGCAAATATAAAAAAAAAAAAAATATAATAATAATGAGAAAATTTAATACAGATTTTTCTGACAGCATGAAAGATGAATATAAATTAAATTTATTATTAATATAAAGGAATTTTTTCCTTCCTGTCTTATATAAAAAGGAATTTAAGCTATTTATTTATATTTAATCATAAAATTAATTTATCACAACAAATACAGAATAAAAGAAAAATGATATTTTATTAAATCTGATAGTAAATTTGTTGACTATTGTAATAATAATTTTATATATTCTTAGAAAATTTCTTCTTATCAAGTTCATTGAGAGGGAAGATGGTGATTTTTCCACTGGACTACCTCTATAATTAATGTTAATTTTAACTGTTATATGAAAATTGTAATAGTTTTAACTAGAAAATTATAAATTTTACATAAACATAATCGTCATGAAATCTTTTATATTGTTTCTTAACGAAATGGAATTACTAATAATCATAAATAACAATTTAAAATAACATTTAATTTAGTGTATTTTCTTATTTTGGTTTAAAAAATAAAGCAAATATTTATAAATTTTAATTAATTTTCGATTAATGTTGACATATAATTGCCTCTAGCTAATCCACAGAAAATAATGTAAATAATAATAATTTCTGACGTTTTATTTATCGAGAATATTAATTAAAAATTTTGCTTTATATTATGACAAAGTATTCATTTATTTGCTTTTAAAAATATAATTTAAGAAAAGAATAATTTATAAATATTGCTAAAATTTAATATTTTAAAATGACTTTAAAACAATTTAAAATGATTTAATGACGGTTTTACTCGTTATTAGCATTTACAGTTTTTTAATAAAACTCATCCCTATTCTCGAAATTAAGCTTTTTGCCATTTTATAATAAGTAATTACTGTATATAAAAATAAATTGTTTTTAATAAAATATCATAACAGATGGCGCCACACACAGTATTAAACGTTGCCGGGAAAGTTAAGCAACTCGTTGCCGAATTTTTTTAATATAAGCTATCTATATATGTGTATAATCTTTAATATTATTATAAAATAAGAAATTTATTTAAAAATATTTTTCAGGATTTTAGCAAAAAGTTTGATAAATGTGAACCTTAAGAAGTTATAAGTAAATTTATAAGACAAAAATCTATCTTAAATAGCTATTTTATGTTAAAAATAGCCCGAAATAAAACAATTTCGAACATTTTTACATTATATACAGCAATAGCAATTTTTTATATCATTTTTCCACTATATTAAATTATTATTTTTTATATAATTTATAGGCGAATGTATTTAATGTGCGTAGACCACTGTATAAATATACAGTACCTTTATTAATAAATACGGTATTTTACTCTTATAACCCTGTAAGCTATTAGTTACAGCGTAAAATCTGACATTTTTATACACGTAATTTATCTTCATTTTCTTTTTATATAATATATAAAATAAGTGTTTTATTAAGCAATTTATAAACTGAAATAATTGAAATTTTATTTAAACACTGTATTAATTATATGCAGGCCTATATAAAAACATAAAGGAACTTTTTGATTTTCTCATATATATTTATTTATTTTCCTTTTTTTTTCGTCAATAAAACTTGTAAAAAAAAGTAAAACATCGTGCAATTTTTGAAAATAAATCACAAGGGAAAAAACTCAGTTTTTATCTGCTTTTATATAATAGAAAAATATTCGTCTTGAAAGATTTCTTTATGCAAATTTAATTTAAAATTCGAATATTATATAAAGCTAATTTAATTTCTAATTAGAGAAAATATTTGTTAAATGATAATTTTAAGAGTTCAACTATGTTAATTTAAAATTACACTAAAAATACTTTTAATATATAAGAATTGCATTGAAACGTATGTAAATTATTTACATTATTTTGCACGAAAGTAATCCCTATTAACATTCCTAGAATTAACAAAGGTTAAAATCCTTTAAGACACAAACGAAACAACGATAAAACGGTAGAAAAAAAAGTGAAAAGATTATATAAAATTTTACAGCGAGAATTGTTAAAACCGTTAAGTAAAATTGGCCGAATGGGCAAAAGCAATAATTGTAGAATTATCATTAAAAAAATACAGTAAATAAGGGAGAAACAATTTTCATTAGGCCGAATTTTCAAATGCCAAATGTGAGGTAAGGACTACGTCATTATGTAATTTAAATTATCTAATGCTTCAGAAGCCAGAATAAGCATCGTTTAACTCTTAAATTCTGAAAGTATTTATGCGAATTAAATGTTAAATTTGTTGGGTGCATTCAGATCGACAACCTGTCTTACACTTTCAGGCAAACCTGGCCCGATTAAATTTAATAGACAGCGTATGGGATATACGATTTCTAATCCTTTAAGCTCATTTTATACTCGACAATGTTTTCACTTTGTAGAGTATAAAATGAGCTTTAGGGATTAGAAAATGTTCTTGTTTCTAAACAGCCCGGTTAATTATTTCTAAGTTCACGTGACCAGCCCATTTTGGAAACTCGAACCCACGTCCAAGTACTAATGTTCAGTAGTTTTATTCAGTCATCCATTAGTGGGCGTTAACTCCCCCCAAAAAGAAAGGAAATACTGTACTAACAAATCTTACTTTCCCAAAACTAAAGTCAAGTGTCCTATTCTTATGAAGAATATTATAAGTAAACTTCCAAATAGGAGTTGTAAAAGATAAGCTGAACTGCTAGTATTTCCCATTAATTTATTTTATTTTGAGATATCGTAGATTAAAAACCTATTATTATAAAACTAACCTATTTTAAATTTATTTTAATTATTCTGTATTTAGATATAGCATTCATTTTACTTTCTCGGCAGTTATGTAAAACAGAGGGAAAGTGTGGCCCTTCAGGAGGGAAAAAATGACCCCAAGATTTTTACATAATAAAATGGAATTTAATAATCGAAAAACAGTTTTTACTGTTAATTTATGAAGGTTACTAAAGAAAGTAGAGAATTGAATCTATTATTATTAATACTGTAGTATATTTCATTAATGTTTTATTTTTTGTTACAAAAATAGGAGTTTGTCTGGAATTGTTGTTGTAACACGTGAAATATAATAGAGCAGCAGCTCTGATCTCAAATAACACGTGATATCAGTACTTCTCTTTGTTTCAGCTACGCTAATTACTTTGTAAGCGTGCCTACAAAATGCAAGGGTAGTGATGATGGTAGCTCTTATAAATCAAACCTGTAAAGTTCCTACTTTAGAGGGGGGAAAAGCTTAAAATTTAGATTTAGTGAGAAAAGAAAGAAGTTCGCTACCGAAGTTGCGAGAATGAATTTTTCCATGTTATTTACTGGGAAAGATACGTGAAAGTCTAAGTGGCACTTAAAGTACACACATTCAAATTTTTAAAATTCATTACATTATTAAACATCGAACATTATTGCAGGAGGTGTAACCTTCATAAAAAGGTCGTCTCTGTAGATGAAGATTGTGAATGTAAAGACTTTTGTGTCTTCTGTATTTTTATATTTCTCTATATTTTATTCAATTTAGTTTTATGACTAGTATAAAGTTGTTTATTGTTAATATAGCGTACAGAAGTCATAATAATGCAGAGAACCTTATGGTCTTTATTCTGAAGCCACTAAACAGTACATTATAAGTTATAGCAGACCTTTTGGCTAAATCATTAAAATATTTAATAGATCTATCAATTAAAGTAAAAGAGTTTTTAACTTGTTAAAATGAAATGTACCAGTAATACAGTTGGCCCCATCCATCACCACGCACATCACCCACTGTGGGCTTGTTAAATAAAAAAGCCCGTCTTAGTGCCTACAGGGAGGGAGGGGAGAGTTAAAAAAAAGCATACGAAACTATACATTTCGAATTTTAAGAATAATGCATTATGGAATTCGATACCACTCTT
Source organism: Centruroides vittatus (assembly GCF_030686945.1). Taxonomy (NCBI): domain Eukaryota; kingdom Metazoa; phylum Arthropoda; class Arachnida; order Scorpiones; family Buthidae; genus Centruroides; species Centruroides vittatus. Next base: position 10,788,603 of record NW_027122718.1, on the reverse strand, counting down.
TCAACAGTTTAATAAGTTGTTATAAAATAGGTATCATGTTATTAGAGTGGAAAATGTAATCTTTTACTTTTAAAAAAATGGCTGACGAACTTACAACTTAAAAAAAGCTCTTAGAAAAGATTAAAATGTCTTCATTTACGTCATGTTAGGTCATTCCTAGTAATTTGACACGACGTAAATGAAGATATTTTAGTCTTTTCTAAGCACGTTTTTTAAAAATAAACTTTTCTGTCTTGGCTCCTTTTTTGTTTAATCTATACGCTATATATAAATGAGGGTGTTTGTTTGTTCGCTATACACGCCTAGGTCGTTCGACCAATTGCTATGAAACTCGGCAGATAGATTCAAATACTTCTAACTTAGATTATGTCATAATTTCACCCCAAATAATCGCTTGGGTTTCCATATATCGATTCATGTCTATCTACAGTTGATTGCTGGCTTTACACGTAACACTATCTACTGGAAAAATTTAACTAAATATAATTCTTACAGAAAAGGATATAATTTTTAAAAATATATATTATATTCACTGAATTACTGCAACAATGATACAGCGAAAAATAGATGAACCATTACGCCTTTACTGCGACAGGTAACACGTAGCACTTGCCGGCGTGCTACCTGTAGTAGTGTTTTGTCCCTGTACATCATACTTTTCCCGTTAACAATAGAGTCGTGCCGGTTATGTATCTAACTCCGTTCGGAGGAAAATTTTTGAATTGAAATAACGTGACTTGTGGTACAAATCGGAAGTTCATATATAGTTAATCTGGACCTCTTTCTCTTTTGATTGAAAAACAACTCATTTTGTTGAAAACAACTTCATGAAATGTTACTACAAAACAATAGTTAATTATATACTATTTTGTATAATTGTATACTAATTGTATACAAAATGATAGCTAATTGTAATAATATAGTCTTATTGTATACAGATTAATAAAACAAGCAATTCATTCAAAAGTCCTTATTTGATAAGAAATGTTTGAAGTAAACAATTAAGACAGAAAGCTTTTAACGAGTGAGAATGGTAAATAAACGATAAGTCATTTTAACGTGTACCTAAAGCTAAAAAAGTGTATTTCAATATACTTTATTACACAGACATAGAATATTATTACAATGAAAGGGTTCAATCACACACAAGAAACAATTAATGTCTTATATATCTTCTAAAACGCATTTCGGTGTTAATGGCCCTCATCAGTTAGGTGAACATCTATTAAATATAAGGCAAAAAATTATCCCAAAGACTTTATATACAAAACGATAACTTATAAAACTATTAACCATCAAAATGTTTAAAAAACAGTGTACTTTGCACCCTTTCATTGTATATTTGAATGAAATAAATAGTACAGATTATTTTATTCTAAAAACGACACAAAAAATGTATACTTTCTTTATGGATCTTAACAGAGTCGATGATTCTGTTCCTGTATGAATATTAAGTGAATAACATTGAATAGAACCGATAAACAATTGACTAAAATAACTGAAGCTATACATGTTTGGATAACTCCATCATTCAACTGTATGACTCAGAACACATTAGAACACTTAACTGTTGCTTTGATTAAACTCATAAACAAATTAAAACGTACTTTATATCTATGCAAAGAAATTTCTAATTTTTGTATTTTCTCCCGAGAAATCATCAGCAATTACAGTACTTTTAACGGCTTTTATTGATTATTGGAATCGATTTTCAGTAAGATGAGTGATGTTTAAAACTTGAAAAATTACATATATCAAGAATTTTAAAAACATTTAAAAGATTTGTGAAGAGCTTTTACCTCTTCCATTTGCAATAAATTACTTTGTGGAAGTTATTTTTATTGTTAAGTTTACTGTTTTTTTAAAAATACAAAATAACTCCAGTTTCAAACGATTTTGTTTTTGTAAAATTCTTTAATTTTTTGCGCAATTCTTTCAATTCAATTAAATAAAGAAAAGTTTTATCGCAATGAATAATTATGCATTCTACAATCAATAAATTAAGAGGTGAAAGGCAAAGAAAGCTCTTCAAAATTCTAAATCGGGTCGATTTTATTTAACTTGAAAATCAGGAATTTAGAAAACTACGTGATTAAATCAGCTTTGTTTTCTTTTCTACCGAAAGTAGCTTTAATTTTTTAAAAGTTTTTGCTATTTCTCTCTTTATTTTTTAACAATATTTCGTTGATTACATTTAAGTTGTATCATTCTCTCCTATAAAACAATAAAAAAATGTCGATCTCGTTGTTAAATTAAAAATATACAAATTTATGTTTGCATGTTAAAAATTCCACACAATTCCAACAAATTATTTACTTTTAATAATAAACTTCATTTTTTAAAAATAGGTTATCAGTATTTAACCACATTTAACTTAAACTTATACAATTAATAACAAATAACAATTAAAAATAAAAATATATTTATTATTCGTATTTGGCATTTAGCCTGTTAAATAAGGGTGTTCTAGTCATTTCTTATCAACACAATAGGACTGATGGGTATTTAACCCACCAATAAGGATTACATGTCCACGCTATGTGTGACAAAATTCGATTAAAACAATTAATTACAAAAAAAAACTTTCGCAAAATTATATAGATTCTATATAGTATTAGCTGAATGGAAAAATTGATACATCTTATTTTCAACTAATAAATTATTTAATTGACGAAGACCTTAAGACTTGACCCTCCTTACACTCACAAAACAAATGGAACTTGGTCAATATACCATTACATCTTGGACAGTGAGATTTAGAGAATTCAAAGATTTTATTATTGACCATAATCAGCTCCTTATTTAGTCTGAGTTGGGTGAAAAATTTTTTAATTACGAAAAGGTATATTTGTTAACATATAACTATTGATAAGACGGTATTCCAATAATAAACTGTACCATTCAGGTTTATTCCGGTTATACATTTCTTCGATATCCTGTGACAATGAAACTTCGAGTGAATTTTGAATTTTCATTTATCAAAGTATTCATGCATTGATTTAATTTTCCTACGTAAAGCTGCAGCTGTTGGTGCAACAATATCGTCATCATCAGCATAAGAAATGGAGTGAACAATTTGACCATCGAAAGTAAAACCATCATCTTCTCGCTCAAAACATTCATTTATGTCGAATGTAAAAAAATTAAATAAATGGGGGCAACCAAGGATCTCCTTGTAACAATCTTCTCTCTATGTCTAACACTGGCCATTCGCTGTTTCCTTGTTTGACTATCACTTCGTAACGGCCAAATAATTCTTCTATTATTCTCACTAAGTTAGCGCCCGCCGCAAAGGAACCTGATATTTAATCAGCTTCCTTTGCAATGCTGCAATTACCACCGAACCAAATTCTTTTTCTATGTCCAAGAATAATGCGAAAACTTTATGTCTTTTCTTACATAATTGTAATTGTACTAGCGCAATTAGAGTAAAAAAGGGCCATTTGGGTTTCTCCATTTTTTATAAAAGCAAACTGTGTTTCTTTCCTATAATTATTTCTATCAACCCAATTGATGAATTTTTGCAATAACACAGAGTTTACGAAACCCCGACAAGAGAGCAATCGGCCGGAAATTTGATGGAGGATTTCTTAAATAGCATATGGAATATTACAATATTCCAATCTTTAGGGATTACACCTAAGTTTTAAAACCCATCAAATTGTCTAACCAAAAAATGATGTCTATCGGTAGATTTTTAATTATATAATTAGTAATTATATCAAAGACAGGAGCAGTTTTCTCTTTTAATTTTTTAATACAATTATATAAACCTTCCACACTAAATACTTCCTCTTGAGATTGATTCGAAGGTATATTCAGTTCAACTCTACTCTAGATCTAAAATGTCGCAAACCTTGTTATCGATTTCTTTCTTGAATTTAATCGTGTTAAAATGTCGACCGATATCATATCTTAGCTTTTGACACTGTCTATATCTCTGTAATCCTTCACCAACCTCTAAAGTTCTACTAAATTCTAACTCTACCGGAAAATGATCAGACTCACCAATCATCAGTACATTTAACTTTTTACAGAGGTCTAAAACAAAATCCAAACAAATGATATAATCAATTATAGATTTACCAGAACGGTATAAAAAAGTGTATTCAGCGGGACAATCGCCATTTAATCTACCATTCAGAATATAAAGATCACTGTCTTGGACAAAATCAAGTAAAGGTAGACAATCAAAGGATAAAACAACTAATTTAGACAGTCTACCCGTCTAAATTAGTTGTTTTATCCTTTGATTTTCTAACATTATTCATCATTACATCACTATTATTATATTTCGTGTCCATTTATTCGCCTATTCGGGCGTTTACATCACCACTTAGAAACCAAAAATTAATAATGTTCAATTTCTGAGCCATAATGTTTTGAATTTCGTATAATTTAGTTTTTTTTATGTGTTATTGGCGAGAAGTATAGGAGTATAACACCCAAACGTGATTCTCCCCAAACTGATCTAAAACACTGTCCAAGTTCTATTTCTACAAATATATATTTATCTTCTATTTTACATGATTTCAACTCACCTAGATGTTTTCTTATTAAAAGAAATAATCCTCCAGCAGGGCGACCAAATCTACTTGATCTCCGAGCCTTACTTTCTATCACTATAAACTGTCGTTCCAAATATTCCTTATCTTCTGTTTTCAAGTTAATTATCCAAGTTTCTGTAAGACCAATTATTTAATTAACTCTCATGAATTCGCGAAAGATACTTTTGTATATTTTTGCTTGTAGCTCTTGAATATTACAAAAGCTAATTAGATTTGGCGCTCATGGTAGTTAAACCTAAATTAGAGAATTCAAATAAGTTAACCTTATTTTCAGTAGGATATCGTATATTGCAATCTTTGTTGTTATATTCTTCTATTTTTCTTATTAATTGTGAATATCAAAAGAACCCACAATATCAAAAGGAATTTTTGAAGTCATGGCTGGTGTTCTACTTAATTTGTTCCTAAAAAACCTTTTAGTTGGATAACTTTATCTAAATTGAGATTATATGTATAAACACGATTTCCACTAATATAACAATCATCTCTAACTCTTATTGTATTTCCCTTAGCTTTTTCCTGTTGAACCACTGCCAGCAATCGTTTCCTTCTTTTACATAGATCGGCCGTAAATAGAAATTTTTTCCTTTCTTCAATATTAAAATTAGTTTTCTTTACCCAGAATTCTTTGAGGATTACATTTCTATCTTCCACAGAATCTAACACAATTTTCACCATAGGTTTAAAATTGTTACCAGATAACTTTACTAAACATTTTATGGAGATATTTAATATACCCAGATCCATATTGATAAATTGTTCTAGTTCTTTTAAATACTCTGTAGATTTGAACGGAAAATTTATTACTACAATATTTGGTTAATGTTACCTATGGTTCCAAAATGGTGGCTCGTCTCCGATTCCAGCAAATAGAAGAAAGGAAACAGTGGGAACGCACATTCTAACCTATTCTAATTACCATAATTAATAGAATAGGTTAGGTTAGGTTAGAACGTGCGTCCCCACTGTTTCCTTTCTTCTATTTGGGGGAACCAGAGACGAGCCGCCATTTTGGAACCATAGGTAACATTAACCCAATATTTTTATTAGTTCCTTCGTTTAGTAGCAAATTCTAACATACCTTTAACTTGACAATTTTCTTTCGTTATTACCTCCATTTCTTCTAACTTTTAAGTGATTTTCGTGGTTTCCACTTGGCTGACCTTATTTGCTTGTTTCAAATAATTAACTTCTGTTTTGATTGCTTGTAATTCCATGTTCAACTGAGAAAATTTATCCTGTATTAACTCATAAATCGATTTTAAGGAATACTGAGGTTCTTCTAGTATTTGTAAATCCGTTTCTCGAACCGATGTGAAGTAATCCTGTATTTTTGTATTCCTCACTTCACTTGAATTAGATTTTCTATATTCCTGCTCGGCTTGCTCGAAATATTCACCTAGTATTATCTCTAATTGATTAACTTTATCGAGTACTTTGGGATTATCTTTACGAGGTTTACCGCGCTCCCTTCTTTGCATATCTAACTGGCCGATTTGTTGGGGCGAACGGGATAACGGCTCTGGATTTAACTCAATACCGGCCATAAATAACGAAAATACAATCAAAACCAAGGCTAATCTATTAATAAACCTCCACTTCTCCAATAATATCATGCTAAACTTTATCAATACCGACCACTTTGAAATAATACGCTCTTCCAAAACACGCCAGCACCATCGACGACCGTAACACACCCCCATAACAAAGCAAATAAAATGAAGTGATTCGATCCATGAAAGGCATTTTCTCATTGGGAAATTCACATTTAATATTTGTTTTTGTCAATCAATTACGCAATTAATTAGAATTTTATTTATTTTAGACAAATAAATAAAACTTAAAAGAAAAAAAAATATTACATTAATAAATATAAAGTTTAATGAATAATTAATTATAAATACAAGCTTTTTCTTTTATGGTATAAAACTAAATTTTCACAGTTGATGACAATTTGTACGGGTTTTAATTAATTATTTTTTAATCAATATTATTTGCAGACATTTTCTTTAAAGTAAACATTTATTATATAATCTGTTGGATAAAACACTGATTTGTTAAGTGTGTTGAATCCTGATTAATCTTATTTTAAACAGAAATTGAAACAGACAACTGTTTCCTGGTACTTAGAAATAATCCTCTGGTTCTCTGTTAATTTCCTCTCACTTCTGATAGTATAATTTATAAAATATTACTTATTTAGGATGTTTGATTAAAATAATATATAGTTATTTATAATTTTTCTTCATCTTCTAATCGTCCTGTGGGCCTGAAAATGCCCCGGGACAGACCATTTATATTTACAGTCGAGTCTTTATTTACACGAAAATTCTGTTTCCTAAAATTGTGTAATATGAAATTCGAGTAAGTAAAGATTTAAAAAAAATCATTATAAATCGTAGATTACGTTACAAAATTTTTTTTCGTAAAAATTTCATGATTTAATTATTTATTTAGACAATTTACATACACATCAAATGTATAATTTTTTAAATAATTATTAAAATAAAAGCTCAAAAATACGTGGTAACATAAAAAACACGTGTTAAAAAATAAAACTGTTTTATAGAACCGATATTTAAGGATTAAATAGTGAGGAAATAGGAAACGAAAACAACCAAAACTAGAACTAGAACTAAATTAAAAACTATTTTACACGCATGCATACTTCTGCTACAAGTAATAAGTGAGTATTCCATTTTCCGCCCTCGCTACGAGACAATAGACTATAGAGGGGTTTATTTTCGTATTTTAATTCCTGTGGTGTAGAAAAAATTGAAAAACAGATAACGTAAACAGAATTTGCAAGATAATCGAGCATTTTTTACTGCTGGAATGTTTATAAATTTTTTTGGAAACCAACAGCTAAAACACGTGGGGGTGAATTCACTTCATACCATCACGTTTTCAGTGAAATAAAACTGTCTATTTTTTTCTGTATTTAAAGTAATTTTTTCCTTTTGGAAATAATCGGAATACACGTCTTTTAACATATCGATAGCTACAAAGGTTAGTCTATCGATTAAATTATAGAAAGCTATTTATTTCGTTACTTTCCGGCTGTTATATGTGAAAGAGGGAAAGTATGGTAATCGAACCCTCAAGAATATTTTTACATTTTGAAGCTTAATAACTCCTGTGCTTTATGTCGAAAATTTCTGAAATTTGGCAGGAAGGTTTGTGTATTAGGGAGATTGATGCTGTTAAATTTTGGTAGAAAAAAGTCGAAGAGATGGGGAGATAGAGGGGGTCGTGTGTCATATCTCCAGTGAGAAAGAACGGTCTTTCCTAAATCTCGAGAATGGGGTAATATCAATGACAGACGAAATAGATATGGAAAACTTTAGGGCAGGAGGCCCCGATTAACTATATACGAACTTCCGATGTAAATAAAAAATTAATTTATTTCAATTCAAAAGTTTTCCCCTGAAAGGTATCAGACAGAATGACTGGCACGACTCTATTGTAAAAGGAAAAGTATAATGTACTGTACAGGGGCAAGCTACTATTAATTTGAGATGGAGAGCATATATTTTAAATTAAATAAATTAAAAATATGATTAAAAGTTGCAGCAGCCTGGCATTGTGATTACGTCACAATAAATAATTGCTCGTAAATGAATTTATAATTCATATACATATGTTTGTATGCGTATACAATCGAAAATAAATGATCAACATATAAAAAAATATATTCTTTTAATTATCGAAGATGTTAGAAAAGTCATTAACTTAAAAAAAGTCGAATTGATATTGAAGTACTTAGAATTTCCTTTTGTTCTCAAAAGCGAGTAAATTCCACTATTGTTTCGATTAACTATTCAATTGAATATTGTTCGAATTGTTTCTACTTTTGTTTCCAAAGTTTTGTTTGAAAGTATTTTATATAAATTTGAAAGCAGTGTTTTTTTTTTAAATTTAAACAGAATTTGTTTAATTGGTTTAGATTTGTTGATTGAGAAGGTCCCTTTCTTTTAGCCTAATTTTGACTTTCAAAGTGTTTATTTAGATCCTTAAATACTAAATGATGATGAAAATGAGTTTGTGAAGATAATAAATATTAGTATGTAAGTGAGTATGTAGTAAAGTACAAATAATGAGTATGTACAAATAAAGAGTAAAATTTACGTTGTTTAACAAAGATAATCCACATCTTTTAAAGAAATTTATCGCCAAATCATCAAGGAATCATCACTTACGTTGCTCCAATGTTAATGGAATGCTTCGTTTTTGTGCAGTATCTAATTTTACCTTCTGTGAAGTATGTATTATTCCTTTTTGGTTTGAATATCTTGATGCTATAGATGCCTTTTTGTGTGTGCGCAGCAGAATTACGTTCACTTGTGTTAAATAATCGAATTAAAAAAATCTATTTTTTCAGTGAAGTATCAGATACATTTAGTACAAAAGTAGACATTTAGGAATGATACTCTTAGCTGTGTTAAAACAATGGACTGACTTAATTCTTAACACAGAAGTCACTTTCCGCATTGATGTTCCACAAGTGATAAATAATTATAGTAATAATAAAGTTTATATTATTATTTCCTTTTCTCTACAATAAAGTTGCTACTCAATGACAACAATTCCTATACACGGATCTAACTAATTTGCACGTTTTAATCAATAAAAGTTTTGCTACTTTTTTAAAATAAAAGTTAAATTAATATAACTCAGCCTATTCTACTATCTTATTTTCTTACGTTTTATTTATTTATTGCAAAAATATAATTTACGCTATCAATCTAACTTACGTATGCAAAATAAACCGTTATCAAATTATATAAAATAGTACTTTATTTTAATTTAACTTGCCTCAATTTTATTTTCATTTTAATAATAAACATGTTAAATGTTTATTATCAAAATGTCACCCACTTCACACATTATTGGCACATTTTTGGTTGTTGTTCTACATAATTTAATTTATAAAAATCCCTCTGCATTTCTTGTCATTGTGTCACGCATTATTAAATATTAAGTTAGCTTAAATTATATCAAATAAAATTTCTAAAACTCAAAAATAAAATTTATTAAAGCCCTTATACTTATTTCATAAAACATTTAATTCTCGATTTTATGAAAATCGATTTTTTGAAAAAAAAAATCATTTTAATTCATTTCGATCATTTAGAATCGATTTCTTGAAATCGATTCTTTTTCGAATTCATTTCGATCATTTTGAATCGATTTCTTGAAATCGATTCTTTTTCGAATTCATTTCGATCATTTTGAATCGATTTCTTGAAATCGATTCTTTTTCGAATTCATTTCGATTATTTTGAATCGATTTCTTGAAATCGATACAAGAAATAAAACGATAAATTAATAACCGATTTCTTGAAATCGATTCGCTCTATGCTTCAAATATATATATATATAAATTCATTTTGATATAGATTTTATTTATAACTTTGTAAATAAAATATTTGAATTGAAGCATGAATATACAGTCAAACCTGTTTTTATGCGCTCTTTTTATGTGCGATTTTTATTTGTGCGAATTTTTTAATGCGAATTTTTAATTTGTGCGGTATACTTGGAGACTAGTCTCGTGCGATTCGTCATGTCTCACGTTGACTTATTATAGCTAAATAAACTTATTATAGCATAAATGCACTTATTATAGTAATATTATTGCATGAATATGCGAAAAATGAAATAATTTACTTTTTAAGTCAACAAAACACCACCTGGACAAAAATATGTAAAACAGACGATAGACCAGACGATGCAGTCAAGTGCTGACGTCTGTTGTCAATAAATTCAATTTCGTACGGTTTTGAGTTATTTTCTATGTGAGACTTTTTTTATGCGGTCCCTGTTGACCGCATAAAAAAATTATTTTTTTAATTGTGTTGCGAAAACTATTATTTACAGCCATTCGTGAAATTTCGTGAGATTTTTTTTAATGCGTTTTTTTTAATGCGGTCCCTATCCCCCGCATAAAAACAGGTTTGACTGTATATATTTTTTTATTCTTTTTTGCATATTCATCCAAGTTCTCTTTATTATTCATTTTTATAAAAGTAGAAAAAACAATTTTATTTTTTAAAATTCAACTAAGTAATCCCGTATATTTTATTAAAAAAATATAAAATCTACATTTAATTAAAAAAATATAAAATTTATTTGTAGAAAGAAGAGGATATTAAAATAATTAAATTACGTAGAAGACGGGAGGAAAATAGAAATAAAATAAAAAGAAAAAATGACATTATATAAAATTGTTTTAAAATATTCTTAATAAAATTGCAAATGTTAAAACCATTTTCTAAATTGAGCTTATTATGGAAGAATGGCATATGCTTCTTTTGTTCAGTGACAAGAAAAAGCATTTTGTATATGAAATAAAAGTTTAAAATGCTGAGATTTTAAGAAAGTTAATTGTAGAAAAAATACTGGATATATAGAAATGGAACAATCCAGGCTGATGTGTTTTTCTGAATATACAAATTAGGGAAGCAGAAGTAAATGTATCCTATACTTTCATCCTTCTATACAGCATTCAAGTTAAATTTATTGTGGATAAAAAAAGTAATAAAAAATACTTTAATAAAGATTTATATATTTCAGATAGAAGGAAAAAAAAAACAGTGGATTTACTATCTCTTTTTGAATATTATTTTCTAGTTTTTTTGTAAGAATCGCGATGGTTTTATTAAACTTGTGATTTTTTTCTGATTTTTCACAGATTTTTAATTGGAATGCAATTTGAAAAAAGAATGTAGACTTATAAATTCCCACTGTCATCGTCAACTGTTTGTTGACTATCCTCCTTAAACCTTCCTCAATCTCAAGAACAGTGTTAGATACATGAAAGTCGAAACCAGATATGGAAAGCTTAGATGGGCGGTCCCGATTAACTATATACGAATTTCCGGTCTAGACCGGAAGGCACGTGAATTCAATTTAAGTATTTTCCCCTGAATAGAGTTACAAAGATGACCGGCATAGCTCTGTTCTTATCAGGAAAAGTATGATGTTCAGGGGAAAGACACTGCTAATTTGAGATGGAGAACGTATATTTTAAATTAAATAAATTAATAATATGATTAAAAATTGCAGCCAGACATTGTGACGATGTCACAATAAATAATTGCTCGTTTTTCTTAAATCAATTTATTTGAAAATAACTAGAGATTATTTTTAAGAGTTGGAATATATCAAATAAATTAGGAAGTAAAGGATATTTTTTGGAATACTTTTGAATTCAGAAAAAAATATTAATGCTTTTCTAGTTGTTTTGGATCTGATTATTACGAAGTTTACTGGCATCCATGGAATGTCTTATAGGCCTTAAAACAGATTTACAACGTTGAATTTTGATAATTTGTCTTTGTACGAGTGTTTTCAATAGGAAAATGTTCGTGGTTATAACTCTTCCTCGTAGAAATCGAAGTGAAGGTCGTTTATAATAGAATTTATAACCATAAAATAGAAAGTTTTATGCCTTTAGTTCATTATTGAGAAAGTTAACAACTTGATCATTAAAGGCCATAAAAGAAAAAAGAAAACAGAAATAATTCATCATAATGACAATCTTTGAAGGATTTTTTCGACTTCATTAAGAGCTGCGTGTTTAGAATTCACTTCAAAGTCAGATATTTTCCTATTAATTGATGCGAAATATCCATTTAAAAATTTTCAAAAGAATTTCATTAGTTTTAATATAAGTTGTAATGTTTCTAAGGAAACATTTCAATTTAAAACCTCTTTTAAATAATTAATTAAATTTTAAAAAATCTAAAAAAAAACTGAGCTTTATTTTGGAATTTAACTTATGCAAATAAAACATTTTATGTTTTATTTGCAACTATTTTTCACTATTTATCATTTTTAATTAGAAAATAAATTATAAAATATTTATTTAACGATATTTACAGAAAGCTAAAAAGTGTAATTATAATTAAAATATAATACATAAAATATTATATTCATTATCTAAATTCATGATATATTTATTTTTTTATAACGTTATGTAATTTAATCACACATCTTGAACTATTTATCATTCGTATTCATTAATTATTATAAAATAGTAAACATTTAAAATTATAATTTTAAATGTTTAATATTTTATACAGGGAATTCTACAAGGAAATGGAAATATTTTTACAGCTTGTTTTAGGGCATAAGAGATCCAAAAATGTTTTTAAACATAGCTCTTTAAATGAGTGATTTCACAGCTAGAAATATTAAAATTCACATTAGGTACCCCTTAAGATGCTACTCCGCAGCACTGTCCTACAGCTGTGCTGTACTGAAGTGCAAAGAAATGTAAGCTAAATTCAAGTAAAATGCTGAAGACAGAGAGAATGAGGCTTTTCCGTAGTGCTTAGCAGTGCTGCAAGGCAGCATCTTAAGGGGTTGCTAGTCTGAACTTTGATCCTTCTAGCGTGAAACAATGCATTTGAAGGGCAAACTTATTGATCTTCATTGATTTTCCAAGAGATGATTTAATTTGTCAAAACATTATTTAATCCTCACCAAATCCATCAATGTTAGGGATGATTAAGTGGCATAGGATGATCCGGTCCTATACGCTTTTTCTCTCTAGGATATATTCTTTGACTATAGTCCTGCGAAATTCTTTTTTCTCCTGGCCAAGTCACACAGTCTTCAATCTTAAAGACTTTGTTAACTGGAAGGGGGCATTGGAGCCAACCTCCACCCTCAATAACTAATTTTCTGCATGCATCAGAAATCCGGAAACATTTTCGATAGGTAGCGGATACAATTGCAACCGCTTCTTGCCAGTAGTTAATTCAAATGATGATAATCGCAATAAGTGACAGTTAACTATCTTGACTGGGTTCTAAATAAATATGAATCAAAGAACAAATCTTATAAATTACGTTTATATAGAACTTTTGTGCCTACATTATTAATATACGGCAAGGGCCTACACTCTTAATGTGCTATTATTCGCTTTATCACTCCACAATACTTTTTGTTTAAGTGTTGTAGAAATGATGGATCGAGAGAAACTATACTCGCGTCCTAATGCATTAATATTTACTTTTTTTCAAACATATAATTTACCCGTCTTTTATTTCACTTGTAATAGAAATTTTACATAGACAGAAGCGTGAATACAAATGAATAAACTAAAAACCCATTATGTATGTCGAAACAAGACTATTATTATTTGAAACAATATCCCTATGTTGAAACTGAATAACTAATCGGATAAAAAGAACGTTTCGATGTTAAGTAGTCCGTCCATGTTTCCTTTTCACCTTTATCGATTCCTGTACTATCCATCTTAAAATAAAACCTCTTATGAAAAGTAATAATGCCTAGAATGTCGGATATGGATGTAATAGAAGTCTAGATCTATTGTCAGGATGGTTGAGAGCTTGTATGGAACTCGAGAGAGAACTTTTTTGCTTATATTGAATATTATATTATTAGTTCCTAAAATATACATTATATACCGTAGTGTAACGTACACTATGAGTTAATGTAGCGATAAGTGAAATCATTTTAAAAGTTACAAGTATGTAGATTCCTGACTGGGGTCTATATGCATCGTTACAATAACTGCAATTATAATATTTATTATGTATATGTTATGTTTATGTATAAAAAAAATAAATTTTTTCTTATCTTTGCTATGCAAGAATCAGTTGATATTTTCTCCCTTTAGATATTGTATTTAATAAAAAAATAATGCTTCCTTCACTGTTCAAAAGTATTTAATTAAAAAGCACTATAAGAGGAAAGTAGAAAAAAAGTTTGTTTACTTTTAAGAGACTAACTTAACATTAGCTAAATTACAGGAATCATTATATGTAACTTTAGATCATTATCCTAGTACATTAAAAATAATCAAGTTAACTATTAAGCTTTGGGATTGAATACGTTATAAGTATGTTAAAGCAGACGGGTGAATGTTCTTGTAGATAAAAATCCTGTGATTAGAACTTTTGTCGCGAATATATTTAATGGTTAATGTTACCCTTGTTGCCAAGATGGCGGCTTGTCTCTGATTCCAGCAAGGAAACAGTGGGACGCACGTTCTAACCTAACCTAATCTATTCTAATAATTTGGTTGCTAATAATTATGGTAATTTATTAGAATAAGTTAGGTTAGGTTAGAACGTGCGTCCCACTGTTTCCTTGCTGGAATCAGAGACGAGCCGCCATCTTGGCACCTAGGGTAACATTAACCTATTTAATATATTCGCGAAAAAAAGGTCTGATTACAGGTTTTCTATCTAAAAGCTTATTCATCTAGCGTTTATCTTTCTCGTGCAATTACTTCTCATGTTCGTAATAGTTAAGTGATACGTAAATATTAAATTTTATTATTAGTTGATTAGTTTGATGAAATATGTCGACACAACACGAGCGATCTGCCAAGAAAAAATGCCTTTCAGGAAGATTTTTTATGAGAAACGGACCCCTACTTAGATGTTAGACAAGCGAAGAAAACTTGAAAACTCCACCTGAGTCGGACTGGCAACAAATTTTGTCCTGGGAATATATACCAAATATAGGTCCCCTCATACTGGGTATATATGTATGTCGTAGCTATACGCTGAATATGCTGAAATTCCAAGAAGTCAAGAAGTGTCTAGCTATTCTTGAAGAGCTAGAATACCCTGTAATAGGCATTTGTTTCAGAATCGATCTACCTTTTTTGGTCACTTCTTGAAATGCTAACCTGGTTTCGGTATATGCTGAAACGGGTGAATATTTCAAGATCTATCTATTGAAACACACGTCCACGACCTACTGTTGAGTTATTTCATCCATTAGACTATCGGTCGGCTTTTAATTTTTTGTACTGTATTTCTTTCTTTTAAATATGTTCCAATAACACACAACACGATGCACAATGTAATCAGTAGATTGCATTGCTTCACAAGACACAAATTAATTATAGAAAACAGAAAATTAGTTCTGTTTTATGACAGTTATAAATCATTTAAAAAAACTATAAATCGAAGAATTAAATTATCTTTTTAATTTCTTAGTTATTTCTATTCGAGAATACAGATAATTCAAGACCTAATTTATAAAACTGTATTCTACTATCTTTGACTATCGTATATCAATTCGGACCATTATATCTATTATACAATAACTGTGCTATTCTTGAGTTAAAATCTCCCATAATTAATATATAAAGTTATAAATGTTTCCATCGATTTAAGATTTTAGATACATCTTTTAATAACATGACATTTTCTGGAGGAATATATACCAACATTAAAAAATTAATACTATATTAAAACAGAAATACCATATCCTTATTTTGAATACGTGGTAATTAATATAAAAGTATTAAATTTTTGAATTTGTATAACTGTTCCTAGCTCTTTTTTAAATTAATACACACAGTCCTCCAAACGGAAGGCCACGACATACGGATTTTTGAGTCTGTATTGATTCTATTATAAAATCATCATTTAATTTTAGTTTTTAAGCAACTGGTTCAATCATGCATAACTATGAATTATTATAATTAAATATTATTATTAAAATGGTTAAAGTGTACCTAGGTAACCCCTATGGCGGCACTTCCGGAATCTCGATAGCATTTGCGATTATAAATGTAAATTTTTAATTTTCGTGGGCCCGAGAACGCACGTTCTAACCTAACCTATTCCCTAATAAATTACCAATAATTTGGTAATTTATTAAAATAGGTTAGGTTAGAACGTGCGTCCTCGGGCCCACGAAAATTAAAAATTTACATTTATAATCGCAAATGCTATCGAGATTCCGGAAGTGCCGCCATAGGGGTTACTTAGGTACACTTTAACTCTATTTTCATATTATTACTTTCCTCAATTACCGTTTGTAGTTGAGTTTTAAATTCATTAATCTCATAACGTGTACTATTTAATTCATCTTTAATTGAAGAAATCCCATTAACTAACTTCTCATTACTAAAAGTTATTAGGTCTATTCTTGTCCATAAAACTGCAGTTGAGATGTTTGCATAACCATCATACGTTAAATCTCAAGAAAGATTTAAGTTAATTATCTAACCTGAAGCAGAGTAGAATCAACCAGGTTTCCTTCCGTATATTCAGTTATCAATTTTCTTATTCAAATTAGAAGCGGTTTCCTTTGAAGACAACTTGACGATGGTCCTCCTCCTCTTTTAGACGGAGATCTTTGTAAAGGAACTGGATTTATTTCTATTCCAGAAATAATTAGTAAACAATATCAATTTGTTCTTATTTAATATAATTAAATTAACTAAATTGTAAGTCATTTTTCTTAAGGTAACTTTTAACTATGAGCTTCCAAACGAAACACGCCAACACCGAAGTAAGATTGAAGCTCCCCCTATATTATTAATTATTATAAAATGGCAAAAAGCTTAATTTTGAGGGTAGGGATGGATTTTATAAAAATTTGTAAATGCTAATAATGAGTGAAATCTTCATTAAGTCTGACCCTAAGCGAGATACGAAAAGTGACCTCCTCGACCTTTAACCTTTAAAATTTAATGGCATCAATTCCCCTAACGCACAAATCTTCCTGCAAAATTTCAGAAATTTTCAACAAAAGACACAGCATGCACGCACGCACACTAACATCCATGTATACAGAAATTACCCCCAAATTGTTTTGCATTTCTCGACGTTTCAAGATGTTCTAAGTCCAAAAGTGTAAAAATCTGAGATGGTCTTTTTTTACCGATCGCCATACTCCCTTCCATTAGGAAGGTAAAAGAATATTAGTATTAAACTTTTTTATTCTAAAAATATTATAGAAGCACAATTATACTCGATCTGAACACGTTGCAGACATTACTGTATACTTTGTATCAGCTCACGCTGCTGTATGCTTCCGATTTGTTTACCTATGCACACTAACATCCATAATTTA
The DNA here is from genome assembly GCF_030686945.1 of Centruroides vittatus. Lineage (NCBI taxonomy): Eukaryota > Metazoa > Arthropoda > Arachnida > Scorpiones > Buthidae > Centruroides > Centruroides vittatus. The sequence continues at coordinate 10,771,180 of NW_027122718.1, read as the reverse complement.
ATCAGTGTGAAGACGATACAGTGCATGTAGTATAGTTCCTGCATTCCTGTAGTATAGTTTATCGAATTACACTACCGTAAGGTGCCAGATTACCGGACACTCCGGATTATCGTTCTCTGGATTAACAAAATTCAACTGTATATATTGTTTAAGTAATAATATTCTGAAATAATTTATACATTTGCGTGCCAAATTCAACGTAAGGCGCGTGCCACAATATCACATCAACTCTGAAATACACAGACAAAAAAACAGGTGGAATGCTACTGTGACTGCAGGGTCGGTACCTCCTTGGTACCTTGTCAAACACACTACTGTGTCTTTTCGGACAGACACAGAAACCAGGTTGGCCGCAAATTTCGTTGCGCGAGCGGTCGCGCTTGTAGGCTTCTGGATTCGGAATGGAGGCGGAAGGAAACGACCGGAGGAAGTACACTCCACAACACTTAACAAAAATACCCGATATTATTTACAAATTCTACGACAACATTTCAGAAGCTTAGCATAATGGCTAAAAAAATTTAATATAGATGCTTAGTACAATTACTAAAAAGAGAGGGATAAACCTATCTCGACCCTGACCAAGAGAGAGAGAGAGCTCACAGTAATTTCGCGAAATGATAAATACCTTAAAATACTCGTAAGTCCTAGACGTGTCGATACGACGTAGGTGTGAAAGTTCGGCAACTCAGTTCGGAGAGTAATCCCTTTTTGTCTTCTTGGGAGGGGGCGAGCGACGACGGCTGGAACGGCGGGTCGGAAATCCCTCTCTGTGGGGTCAAAAATTACTTTTATTGATGAAACTGTCTTTAGAATATACAAATAAACGTAACACATTTAAAAAGCATTTACCATATCGATTATAGAATAATTGATTTAACTTCACATTTGGAAAGAGAATGCATTTTGTGTCATCAATTAGCCTATTGTGATCAAATTTGATTTAAAGTATCATCATTTTCAATCAATTTATTTACAATTAATTCGATTTTATATTCTACTGTTTAATTACTTTATTATCAATATTTTGTTACGTGAAGAAGAAGAAAGTCATATTGATTATTTGTCATTTTTGTAATCGATATAATATTATATAACAAAGTATGGATCATCGAATAATCGATACTTAAAAAAAAGGAAACTGGTCTGTCGTCTCTTCCTTTATCAGTCATGCCTTTTCCACGAAAAAAAGGCGAAAATCTTCCCTTACATGAATTGAGATTATCGATTCGTTATATAAAAATCGGCTATTGTTATCTAGACATATATCAACTCTGTAAGAACTTAGAAAATTCTCAGACCCTAGAGTAGTGGTTTCCAAAGTATATTTATTCTCAATTTTGTTGACATTCTTTTGGAAAAACAATTGCAAATTTCACACGTTATTCAGAGTAAAAATCTTAATCTATGACTATTTTTTTTTCGTATCTGATCCTCAGGCTTGCCTTTATAACTCTCACATTGTCCTTTTCAGAAAAAAAGGTTAGAGATCTTTGTAGAGTATGCAAAAGTTTCTCCAGACAGGTCCATTACGCCATTATACTGATTATATTTTTAAATTATACTAGATAACCATTTAATTAAAACTACAAATAATAAAATAATCATATTTTAAATTTATCTAATTTAAAATATATGCTCTCCACCTCAAATTAGTAGTGTTTTGTCCCTGTACATCATACTTTTCCTGCTAGCAATAGAGCTATGCCGGTCATCTATTAGCTGCTTTCAGGGGAAAGTTTTAAATTAAAATAACGTGATTTCAGGTTGGTATCAGACGTTTATATATAGTTAATCGTGCCTCCTACCCAAAATATTTCCATATCTGGTCCCGAATTTCGTCTATCTAATTTCATTCTCAAGATTAAAGAAGGACAGTCAGACAAATGGACGACAGTGGAAATTTATAGGTCTACAATTTTTTCAAATTGGAGCACAATATGTAATCTAAAAACAAATGTGTTTAATTTATGATCCCAGTTAGAAAAATATTCTATAGTTTTAGACAATTTACTGCATGTGACTGCTAAATGTTAGTTAGAAACATTATTTATACAAATAAAACATACTGTTTTGTTTTTCTGTCTTTCTGGAATGGATAGTACAGTCTTCTTTTCAGATATTTTCAGAGTTTTGGGCTGTAATTTGAAAATTTCCAGACCAGACATAAAATGCAAATTTTTCTGGCTTAGAGATAATATACTGGCAAAATGACAATACGCCTGTGAGCGTAACTAATTGCTCATTTATTCCCAGCACGAATGCATCTGGTAGTTAGCTGTTCCATATACTAAAACAATTTTTCATGTCTAACTTTGTTTTACTACAGAGTATACATTTTTAGAATGTTTAGTAGGTCCTATTGAGCTATAGGCCCTATAAAATATTCTCTTCAGACTGTGACACAATTGAAATGTCAATATCTTCTATTTCTAATTCGAAAATACATGTATAATGGGACGAATCATATTATACAGATCAGTTCTCAACGTTATTACTCATTTTTACGTAAAATTGATTTATTTATAAAATATTTAAAATATAAAGGTATCTCCTTTATTGTCTCCTCTACCCACAATCGAATTAAAATAATTAGAAATATAATTTATTAATGTTTAATTTAAATGTAAAATGTAAAGATAATGATAAAACTGTGCTAGGATTTTTCGATAAACATTACGAATTGTTTAAAGTTGTAAATAATTATGGAAAAATTTAGTTACACAATGACTTATTGTATTGAAATGAAAAGATGAACTGAAGATATTGTAAAAGCGTAGAAAATTAGAATTTGAAGGAATAAAGAAGAGATTAGTGAAGGAAGTAAACAGGCTTTTGTTGATAACGTTGAAAATTTCTTTATTTCTCGAAAATAGAGATAAAATAAATAGCTAATGAAATACAAAAAATATTTTACTGTTTATTTCTCCATTTAAGAAATAAGTATTTACGATAGAGTAAGAGAGTATGTGATATGTTAATTATCCCAACTGATCAATGCAGTTTATTCAGAAAAATTAAGCGGATATCACAAAAACCCTTCTTTAATTAAAAAAAAAAGAAAATAAACGTCTGTTAAATAAAACTATTCAATAAACTCTTGGAGATTTAGAAGCGTCAGACATTAAATAAACATTTAGAAACTAGAAAAGAATGTCTATAAAAGATTATTCATAATTAAGGCTAGGACATCTAGGCACTAAAAATCATATAAATAATTATAAAAGCCATATAAACTACAAACATTTATATGATTCTTAGTTCCTAGATGCAAACCTGCGGAGAGGGGTGCAGCCGGTACATTGTTCCGGGGCCCATGGTGCTTAAAGGAGGCCCATAAAGGAGAATTTTTTTTTTCTAATTATTACAAAACCAAACTTTTAAAAAGAAAAACCGAAACAAACTAAAATGAAACTTATTCAGAACAATGTGAGAAAAGTGCAGAATTGAAACAAAGGTCAGAATATCATGAGGCCAGTTTGGATTTTCAAGAAACATCAGATCAAGTAAATTCTCAATTTAAAGATTTTGAGAAACAATTGAATGTTAGTGATGAGAGTACTTCACTATCTACGGAATTTGGGCATGACAGACATAGTGAAGAGAAGGATAAGTCAAATACTGGAATTGATATTGGACTTCTTATAACAGAGGTGTCTTCTCAATTGGATATAGAAAACTATGTTATTAAAGTCCGTACTGGCTTTCTTAAAACATTTCCCAGAGATATAGATAACCAGGTTTTCCCGAAAGTATTCTAACATTTAAAAGTTTAAATGGTGAAAAACAACCGAGATTGGCTTCTCTGGAGTGAAGTTAAACAAGGATTATTTTGCTTTCCTTGTCGATTATTTTGGAACAAGATCTGTTACATCATTAGCTCAGCAACTATGCTTGCGTCAACAGCTAAAAAGTGGCTAAAATTATGTATTTGCATCGCAGAACATGAGAGAAGCAATAGTCATAGGCAGTGCTATCTGGCTTGGCAAGAACTAGAAAGACGCCTGTCATCTGGCAAAGGCATTGGCAGTCTATTGGAGGCATCGATTGAAACAGAATCTGTCAAGTTGTACAACATTATGAAACGAATCATCGATGATGTACTATTCCTTCGTGAACGGGGGCTTGCTTTGCGTGGAAGTTCACAGCGCATTGCAGGAAAAGACAAATTTTCTGGGAGTCATAGAGTTGTTGTCTCATTGGAATCCAATTCTATAAGAACATGTGTTGCAAGTTAAAGAGCCACAAGAAAAGGGAGAACGACTTCAAGTACTGTACATTATCTCAGTGCCGATTCCCAAAACGAGTTAATTGCTGAACGTTCCTCACTTGTAAAGCAACACATGTCGGAGAACAGGAAAACTGCAAAGTACTTTGCTGTTATTGTTGATTCCACGGTAGATTCATCCAATGTCGAACAAACAACATTTCTTTTGCGTTGTGTAATACCATATGAAAACCAGTATGAAATTGTAAAAATGATTTTTACAGTTTGTTGACACAAGCCCTAAAACAGGATATGGCATTGCACAGATGATTGAAACACTGGAAGAACACGATATTCCACTGTCGGATTGTCATGCACAGGGCTATGACAACGCAGTCAACATGGCAGGAAAATATAAAGGTGCATAAGCAAGAATACTTGATTCCACACACTTAATTTGTGTAGAAATGGTGCCGCAGAATGCATTCCTGATGCTATAACATATGGAACTGTACAAACTGTTTACAACTTGTTTAGTTCCAGTCCACAGCGATGGAACATCTTGAAGAAGTGTATTGGTTGTTCTCTTTATGGCATGTCTAACACACGACGGTCAGACCGTTTTGAAAGTATAAAGCACTTTGTAGCCCATCTGACAGGCATCACATTAGCATTAGGAAACCTCTTGGAGTTGAACCTAACTGCCAAAACAAGAATAGAGATTAATGGAGCTTTGTCTTATGTTACATCCTTTATTTGTGTGATAATGTCTGTTGTATGGCACAGAGTATTAGTTCCAGTTGATATCTATAACAAGGTTATTCAGTCCAGAAATGCAACGCTGGATGTCGAACTGTTCAACTTAGAAAGCTCGATTTCAGAACTGACAAATCTGTTTATAACAATAACTGTTATGAGCTTGTAATCTACACTGATTAAATTCATTGCTTATGCATATTGTTTCATTATTGTTTATATACCAGTGTGTATTATTGTTTTTATTATATTTTACAGTAGTACCTGTCCTCTTTTTAATATATTTGCAAGTATGTTTGCATGTAATTAATAAATGTACAATTATGACGTTGATTTATGTGCCTATGTGTAGATAAGGGGGACCGTATTAGTCTTGTTCCAGCACTTAATAATCCTCTCGATTGCCCTGCCTAGATGTCCTCTTATTCAAAATGAAGAAATTCTACAGGTATTAATATATACAATTTAATTCGCTTTTAACAGGAATCAAATCTACGATAAAATTCTGGGAATAAGCTAATTATCTGAATCGAAACAAAATATTCAATAAAATTCATAAAAAATTGAAATTGTCTGGGAAAATGTTTTATAATTTAATGGCTGGAAAGATACATTTACATTTACATTTACATTTAAGAAAGTAGTAGCGGCCGAACCATAAGGCATAGCCAGGGTGAAAGGGTGAAAATAGAAGGTGTAAAAGTAGAAGTATATAGATCGAGGGAAAATGAAAGGAAGAAGTGGTTGAGAGGGGTTGGGAACCATTAGTAGGGTAAAAACAACTTGCAGTAGTTTCACAATGACAATAGGAAGCAAACAGTAATACATAGTACAATGTACTGTACAAGTATACAAAGATGGTTGTTTGTACATGCATGATGCTACAATTGATACAGGATTGTGACATTACAATTACAATTATTTAAGTGATTTACAATAGTGTACATTACTAAATTCGCGTTCATTAACACACATCGCGACAAAGTTTTGGTGTGAAGATACAGGCAAGGGTGACTGCAGATAAACAAAATACATAGAAAATTGCAAATGATTACAATGAGAGTTACAGGCCGTTGAGAAAAGCTACCATAAGCGGTGAGTTGGACAATAAGAATACAAAAAGATGGTGGTTGTTGGTGGAAGCTAGCCATAACAGGAGAGGTCCGTTGCTTTTGCAAAGCAGCCAACGCGTTGAAAATGGTGCTGTTGCTCACGAGAGTCCTGGGCAGGCAGGGTCAATGGTGGCCTTCACTGGTTAAAGTGTCCACAAGTCGCTTGCGTTCGTTCCTGAACTTAGGGCATAGGAAGATGACATGCTGAGGGTTGTCATTCTCGTTGAGGTCACATGACATTTGCCATTCCCCTTGTTCAGGAACCGCAGGAGGTAGGAAAGATAAAAAAATTATTATTATTATTATACATGAAAGTAGTTTTAAATAGAAGATTTTTGCATTCTGAGACAAATTTTAAAAAATCCAGCTGAGTTGCGTAACTTTCCCGGCAACAACATTTACGATAAAACTGCGTGTGGCACCATCTCTTATGATATTTATTTAAAAACTTACAATGTAATTAATTATTATAAAATGGGGGAAAAACTTAATTTTGAGGGTAGGGATGAGTTTCATTGTAAAAAGAATTGTTAATGCTAACTAATGACGAGTAAATTCTTAATTAAGTTCACGAGATAGAGGGGGTCGTGTGCCATATCTCCCAACCCCCTCTACCTCTAACCACCAAAATTTAAAAGCATCAAAACAGTATGGAAAGAGAATATTCTACAATAGGACAGATATTTTACTTGAACTGTTTTTCCGAAAGGATCGTAGAAGAGAAGAAAACTATTTGCTTTTTGCTTCCTAAAAGTAGAAGAGAAGAATGCTATTTGCGTTATATACTGTAGGTATATATTAGCTCTGCTTTCATCTCTGTAGATAGATAAATTTTATCAGAAAGCTTTACGGATTTGTCTGTAATAATAGATATATATACAATGTATATTAAGGAATCTTAGATATAAATTATTATTTACATTCATTAACATCAACAATTAATTTTAATTCTAAGTATAAAAAATTTCAAAAGTCAGAAAAATTAACATAATTTCTCGTTATCCTTTGGTAAATACAATAATTATGATGAAAGATTAGGAATTTTCATTCTCTAACATGTAATATAAAAACGTACACGTAATATTTATATAAAAAATTAAAAATAATTTTTACACTTATTATCTTGCATTCGACAGCTTAAGAACGATTAATTAATTAATACAATAACTTTATTTATAATAACGATTAAATTATTATATCATTATCAATAAGAAGACACTTTGCAACAAGTTACATATCCGGGAATGTGGCTTATTTCATGAAATAGGCAAATTTTCTGCCTATTACACGAAATGATCAACATCCCAGATTTGGTGTAACGTATACATTAAATGTATCTATTAAACGTACTGTACATATTTATTATTGTCGTATTTTTTAGTCAGTTTATAATTAGTTATATATGAGAGAGGTTTTTCTTGCCTTATGGAATTAATTGAATGAATAAATGAACAGGTTTCTAGTTATAAAAAAAACTTTAAAATATAATTAATTTATTTTCGTTTTGTTTTAAATTCTTTTTTTTAAAACTCAAATAAAGAATAAAAAATACAAGTTTTGTACTCAAAAACTTTTCTTTCAACAAATTCTATTCTTTTCCGGTATTTTTTCATATATTATTCATCTTCGACATAAATAAATCCGTTTGAAATATAACCAAGAAATATAAAACGAAATTTATAAAATATACGATATTTAAAAATAAAATAAATATACTTAAGTCTGTCTCATGTTTACTTATAAAAATATTAATATAATTGTATAAATGTATATTTTAATAGGAATGATTCCGGAGGCATTTCTCTACGACGAAGAAAACAATTTTTCTTTTTCTTTTTAACTTTATAAAACTTAGAAACTAATTAAGATATTATTTATTCTAAAACATTCACATAATGGAATCATATATCCATTAGTTTCAACGCATTTAAACTTCATACATTAATAATTATCCACGAAAGTTATGCTTTACTTCATTAAATTCCTTTGATATCAATATAAATATTATATATAAATATTTAATTTTATAAAATATTTCATTACTTCGTAACATTAATTCTAAAAGCAGTCAAAAAATTATTTTTAAAGTGTGCCACTGTGGATCCACTAGCTCTGTAGATGAAGAGTAAACTCTTAGATACTGTACATACATGTGTACTTTCGAATTTTCTTCCCCTACTTATTTGATTTTTATATATATTATTATTTACAAAAGGGACCTGGGTCCTCCCTGGTTACACTACTGAGAACGATAGATATGTACGATGTATTACAGTGTCTATCACACATCTATAAGTGATGCTCTCATATCTAATATACTGCAAGATGAATCACCCTCATATCCTGCTTCATGAATATGTAAGTGGCTCATCTTGTAATGTATTTAACAGCAGTAGTCTCTAGTTGAATAAATGCCATATTTATAACACATTAAACCTTAATTCCGCTATGAATACATCTCTTATCAAAATGTGTATATAAATATTTGAGATATTATACGTTATAGTGCAGTTACTACAGTTTAATTCATAATATATTGATAGTATTTTATACTTTTTATCGACAATAAAAATTAATGTAGTTATTAAGCTTCAAACAGGGTGAACAAAATCGTGCCACACGCGAGCACATATACCCCCCCAATACACAAACAGCCACACATGCAAAAAAAATCGGGTTTTTTCCTGTATTTATGGACGTTTCAAGGTCCCGAGATAAAAAATTTTAAACTCTGGAGGGGTCATTTTTTGACCGATCGCCATGCTTTCCCTCTAATATGTACAATATAATAGCCAGGAAAGTAACAAGTTCTCATTATTTGACACGTATTCATGTTTTCTCTTGAAAATTCCGAGTAAACGAATGCAGATTAAAATATTAACAGCTATCACATTTAGTCGTAAAGTCAAATAATTTTAATTATATTCTAAGTCAAATTAAAATTTTTAATTAAAACTAGCGCTATATTTGTTCACACCTACAGAATTTATGTAAAATTCGTATGCTGTAAAAGGCGATATTTCACATGCAATATTATAGTATATTACTAAATTGTAGAATATTTTAAACACATTAGTATGAAATGTAACGGTTATATTAGTATTTATAAGTAAAATTTCTATAATAAATACTCGTAAATATGTTTTATTTTAGATCGATTTAATAGCGAGGTAATATAAAGGAACTAACAGTATTTATATGATGATAATAGATTGCAAAAAGGACTAGAATTTGTTCATCAATATCAGGAATAAACAAATTTTTAATTTTAAAAAAATCACGTAACTTCCTGTCCAGATTGGAAATTCGTATATCTCCGAAGTTTTCCATATCCGGTCTCGATTTTCATCTATCTTACTCCGTTCTCGCGATTAACTAAGAACAGACAAACAGACGGACGAAAGACAGTGGATATTTGGGCTGAAATTTGAAAATTGCAGCCAAAAATCTTCTCTTATAGTAATGAGTCAAGCGTTTTAGCAACCCTGGGAAAATCTGTAAGATTGGCGGAAATTTATAAAGTTAATTAAAATATACATCGCTTTAAATGCAAATTTATAATAATTAAATAAAAACAAATTTTAGAAATAGTTAATGAGAGTTTTATAATTAAAGTATAGCATAGCAATATAGTCTAATTACAGCAGAATATTTGATTAAAGTCATTAAAGTCATTACTTATATATAAAAAAAGTAAATAATTAGCGTATCGAGCGATGCATATAATCGAATTTCTTCTAAAAATCATTATAAACAATTTTATCTGCAAGATTTTCAATACTTGATTAATGTGTCATAATGAAGTCCCATGTGATTAGAAAATTTATGTAGGTATTATTAACAAAGAGTATTTGTTAAGGCGTAGCTGGATTATTAGTCGTTTCACGTTCAAATCAATTGGTTGCAACATGTATGGCTGGGAAGATGCTTGCATAATAAATGATTGGGTTAATTATAGAATTATATAGTTTCATGTGAATATTTAAATCAGAGGTTTTCAGGGTTGAGCATAGAAATATACGGTTGTCGATAGCCTGCATTACTTTGATGTAAAATGCCATCGGTTGAATTATGGAAAAGTTGATCAATGCCGAGCAGATAGAAGTTAAATAAATATGGCGAAAGGGGATCACCTCGAAGAACACCTCGAGAAAGAGTCTTGCCTTGTTTGATCTTTATGTTATAATTTGAGAAGAGCTTTTTTATAATAGTTGAGAATCGAGTACTTGCACCGCAGGCTTTTAAGTTATTTACTAGTAGTGGGATTGAATCAAAAGCTTTTTGTATATCGAGAATTCAGCATATACTTTTCTATGTTTTTTTTTTTTTTTAGTAGATGAAGTTGTATCATTAGTAATATGAATATTGCCGATTCAGTTCCTTTATTTTTAGTAAAAGCATATTGAAATTTGGCTTCCAGATCAGTATCTTTAGTCCACTGTTGAAATTTTTCTGCCAGTATTGAGGTGAAGCATTTTCTTAAAGTTGATAGTAATGCTATTGGTCTGTAATTACTAGGGGAAAGCTGATCACCCCTTTTATGGATCATGGTAAAGATAACTGAATTCCAATAGAGTGGGTAAGAGGTGGCTTTGTACATTGTGTTAAAGAGATTTAACAGTTTTAACCTGGCTTTATTTGGAAGAAATTTTAGAAATTTAGTAGGAATATTATCATTTCCTGGGGTTGAGTTACTTTTTTTTTCCTGTATTGCTTCATCCTGTTCATCAATGGTAAAATAGGAGTCTAAGTATTCGTTATAAGCATCAGTGTTTATTATTGGTAGTAAATTTGAATGAATTTTTGGGAATCTTTGATAGAAATTTTTCCAAATATCGAAGTCTATGATTGGTGATTTTTCAGTTAGGTTTGATTTAAAACGGAATCTTTTTATTGTAGACCAGAATAATTTACTAAGTTTGATTCGAGTTTCCTGAAGTAGTTTTTCTTTTTTGTCTTGAGTAAGTTGTTGTAGGATTGTTTTGACTTTCTTGTAATTCTCAAAGTAAATATCATTAGAGTTTAGTGTGAAAATTTTTAGTTTAGATTGTTTTTCCATTTTCATTTTATGACAATGAAAATCATATCAGATTTGTCGGAATCTATTATGAAAGTTTCTTTTTTCATTATTATTGTATATACAATCATTCATTATATTTGTCATTAATTTATAAATTTCTTCACTATTGTTTTCTGTTATTATTGGAATGTCAGTAAATCGATTTTCAATTTCTGTTGAATATCTTGAGGTTTTGTACTTTATTCTTTGACTTTTAATTGATAAGTTGTCCGATTTCTTAGGCGAAAATAGGAAAAATTTTGCTATTGTAGGTAGGTGATCGGAGATGTCGAAAGTAGTTGTGGTGAGGTCCAGACAGCAATCCAGTAGTAACTCTGAGCAGATTGTATAATCAATAGTGGATTTTCCGGCATATGTTAAACAGATGCATTCTGCAGGAATATCATGTTTGATTTGTACATTTATTATATACATTTTAAGATTCGTTATTATTTCTATTAGTTTTTTACCCAGTCTATTAAGCTGTTTGTCTTTCGAATGACGAGTATTTTGCATTAAAGAATTAGGTCCATCATATCTCGAGTCCATTGTTTCACCAATTCTCGAATTAAAGTCTCCTAGTATAATAGAGTACGGAGTCGTATGTTGCCAAATATCAATTAGTTTATCCAAGTTTCTGTTATAGCGAATATATCGGGTTCATGCTTGGAGTAAAAAAGAGTTGATTAGTGGAATTTTATTTTTAAGCCCTTGGCTATTCCAGTTGACAATAGTAAATAATTGGTTGTTCAAGAATTTTACTTTGCTTCTTAGTATATCAGCTTGTTGTATTTGTTAATCTAGAAGACAGAAGAAAGGTATCCACGTGGACTAATTTCCCAGCATTTAGACTGTAAGTCAATTTTTCACGTTCAATTATTAAAGTTCCATTACGTAGTTCGACCAAGGGATTATGTTCGCCCAATTCGTAGAAAGTTGGGAGTAAGTATTTACGTCTAATCCTTGAATTTTTTGTTAAATCCGTTGATATTTGCATATTTTTCCATTCTTCTAGCAAAATCTGTTGTTTCTTCCGTATAAAGGTAGAAAAGATGCGATCACGAATATAATTATTGCCAAGGGTTGAGTTTGGTGGTTTAGTTAATTGGACTATTTCCACGATGTCTTCTTCAGCTATATTTTGCAAGTTCAATGAGGTAGTGATGAAATTATGAATTTCTGGTCTAGAAATGGTTTTAGAATTGGGATAATTATATACAATTATATTATTGCGGTGATGATCATTAATTAGAGTCCATTCTAAATTGAATACAGTCCTTTTCTGCTTGTAATTTGTCGACCTGTTGTTTTAGGTTATTTATTTGTTCTTCCATTTTTTTCTGCTGTTCTTTAGTTTCACGGATGTTTTCATGTTTGAGGTCAAGATCTTCTTTATAATAACCATTTGGCTAAAGAGTTTATCGTTAGAAGTGTTAATCAAGTTGGTTGATTTCTTTTGCTTCCGGTTTAGAACGATTCGTTGGCGGTCTTCCCGCTTTGGTGGCGAACGTTGCATTTTTACTGATATTATTATTATCTCTAGTGATATTAGTTAAAATAAATATAAACTTTTCGAACAATTTGAGTTAGTCAGAAGCAATCAACACTTAAACTTTATGCAGATAACGAGGTGCTTAGAAAAAGTCACCAGCAGCCTTGACTGTTGGAACACGTCCCCCCACCTTATTAATGTAATAATAACACTCTTGATTATGAAAATTAAATTAAAACAGAATATTAAATTAAAAATATTAGAAATTTTTTTAAAAATTATAATATTTTAAATTTAATATTCTGTTTTAATTTAATTTTCATACTTTTAATTTAATATTCTGTTATCTAATAAAACATCTTATCATAAATTTTTTTAGATTAGAGTTATTCAATTAAATTTGTATGCAATTTTTTTAAATACAAGGCAAACAAATAACCATATAACGAAATATGAAGGTAGCAACTATAAAAAATATTATCTAAAGCTGTCTCTAAGTTTTTTTAACGAGTTACATATTGAAAATTTTAATATAAATTATTCAAAATGAATAGAATTTATAAATAAAAGTGCTCTATTATTAAACAAAATTCAATTTAAAATACAACTGAGACTATAATGCAGTACTTAATGCATCTATACTTTGATTTTGTAGCCGAGTAAGAATGTTAATATTAATTACTTGCACTAAATAAACTCTCTAAAGATAATTTAATTAATTTTCTTTATATTTGATTATATAATGTTTTAAATTTTAATTAAACTTAATAAAAATTTACAAAATATATCATTTTATACAATAAATTATGCAATTTTAAGACTATTGTTCTTTCCTTTTAAAATAAAGAAACTTTGTCTTTAAAAGAATATTTTGTGTATATATATATATATATACATATATATATACAAAAACAAAAAGTCTTTTACATTTTTAAAAATTTATTTCAGATAATAAAGACGTTAATTAATATCTACTGAAGATATTTCATATAAGATTAGTTTATTCAAGGAAGAAAAGAAAAGGAAATAAACTGTCGGATCGATATACTGTAGTTGCATTCTTACTTCCATCCGAAAATATCAATTTTCTTGTATTACTGTCATTTGTAGAACTCGGTCCACTCTATTCTCTTTTTACATTTTGTTTATATTCCAGAATATACAAATTATAAAGAAATTTTAGTTATAATTTGGTTAGTAATGTCTGAGTTTCTGCACTTTTATCAAAGTCTTACTCGCGAGGAATTGTTTTTATTTTATACAAAAATTTAATATTAAGATATTTTAAAAATTGATAAGTTTAAAAATAAAACGAAATTCACTTTTATATAACCATTAAAATGTTATATTTTTTTGATATATTTATTTATATTCGTGTATATACAAGCTGTAAGAATTTATATTAAAAGAGATAACAGAAGTTGTTGTTGTTATTATTATAAGAAGTCAATAAAAATATTTGAAAATTTTATTTTAAAACTAGAAAAATGTTTATAATAAAAATATATTTGCATTATAACAAGTTAAAAAGAAACCTCTATATTTAGTAAGTAGGGGTGAAATGGGGCAGTTTCAGCAAACGCATCAATACAAACTCACTACACTAAAATAGTAATAAGAATAATTCAAAAACATTTTTTACATGATGGGTATAAGAAAAGGTCCTTTCGTGCTTACAAAAAGCTCTGTTCCTTACATAGAGTTCTGGTTTTTCTACACCGATTCCAAAGATTTTCACATTGGTTTTATTATTTCGGAAATTTCTAGGGGTAATTCAGCCTTCCGGGGAGCTAAGATTAATTAAGGTAGTCATTACAGGTGGCCAACCACCTGTAATGACTACCACTTTGTGGGTTAGGCCTTGCCCATAACGGACATAATATTAAATTAATTCTAATGCATTTAAAAGTATAAAATAACAAGTTAAGTCATTATTTCTATCATCGTGTTCCTACAGCTGTTGTAAATAAATTTTTATAATTCTAATAATAATGATCCCCGTTACGTAATTCAAATCACCCAATGAACAATGCAGTACGAAAAAAAAAGGATTTTTGGTTGTTGTCTACCTCCTCCATATTAGACTTACTACACATAATAGAGTCCAAACTCCCTCTACTTTTGCACGATCCACTTCTTTCTTTGATCTAATTCACTCCGGGTTACTGTATTCTAGTGTATTATTCTACGTAATTTCTATCTTATTAAATCTCCAACATTCCAATTATAAAATTATATTAAAAATCGAAGCTATTTTTGATATTTAGAGATTATAGAAATTTTAAATATTTTATATAATCTTTCTTCTTTTATATGATCGTTATTCTACAAGATTTTTAAGAAAAGAATTGTTCAAATATGAAATAAAAAATGCTGTATTTACGAGCATTTTTTATTGTGTTTTTCTGTTTATTTTGTCTTTCTATTTTTCAAATAAATTTTATTCATTTATTCTGTCCAATAAATTATTCTTCTATATTTTATTTCTTATATACAAAAGAATTTTATTTATTGCTTTCTAGAGTATTAAAGTATTGTATTCATAAAATATTATTTTATTTTTTAGCCTTGTTGTAGAAGAATATCCATTATTGAAATCAAATCAGTCAAATAGGTTTTCCACTTTTATATCTCCCAATACAATAAACTAAACTACGAATTTAACATAAGATTTTATTTTGAGGAAGATCATTAGGAGTTCATTATTAGAAGCATTTAATATTCCAATTTTAGATGATTTATGTTATTTTTATGAGAAGCCGGGGGTTACAAGTCGTTACTGTCAACCCCCTTTGATCGGTGTCAGTCCGTTGAGGACCGCTCACTGTGTCAGTGAATGGCATTAGTTAATGCATGTTCGAGGTTGTCGTTAAGGTATCGGCGATACACGAGATAATGCAACCATTTAGATAACTTAACAAGTTTTATATAAAAACAAAGGATTACAAGAGAATACTTAACAGTTGCTTGATTTAAAAGGGTCGTTAAGGACCAAATTTCCGAGCAAATCTATCTACTTACAAACTAAAGACCGAGAGAGAGAGAGAGAGAGAGAGAGAGAGAGTTTACAATAAAATAGTCAAACGTAATACCTATTTTAACGTAGTGCCGGTAGAGCGAGAGGTGTCTTTTTCGGGATTAAAGATGGCGACGCGCAAGGGGATGATTCTAAGAACGATGGCGCCGACGATCGGGTGCGAGTCCTTTTTATTCTCTCTGCGCGTGGGAGTAGAATCAGGTGATTTTGATTTAATGTGGTCTAAGGTCGAAATGTGTCACTGGTCTGACTGATACGGGCCGTAACAATTTTACGATTCGGCCGGGTTGTTGATACTTTTGCCAGGTGTTCTAACTCTTTTTATCATATAAGACAAACAAATTCGAGGTTCTTAGATGTCATCAACGAGGTGTTGTGACTCTTCTTACCTCATAATTTAACCGATTTTGACGTTTTCCTCATTAATAACCATTTGTTTGGATTTATTCTCGAAACTTATTCAAAACAACGTTAAAGATTGTTGATTTGTACGGTTATTTGATCGTCTTTCCCTATTGGATCAGAGGTCAACGGAAAGGCCAAGGTGATGAGAGAAGATGGTGGGTTTTTTCCACTTCTTAATTAACTGCATATTAATTTTTAAGCCCTTAATTTTAACTAATTAATCGGCCCAGGATCTCACATTTTAGTAGGAAAAATAAACATATCTGGTCTCGATTTTCGTCTATCTAACTCAGTTCTCTAGATCAACGAAGGACAGGCAACCAAACGGACGACAATGGGAATTTATAGACACGCAATTTGAAAATTGCAACCCAATCATATTGAAAAATCTTATTATCAATACTTAAACATTAAGAAAAACCAAATCTATTCATAAGCATTATAAATATATAAAAATATTTAAAACAAGTAAAACGGTGGGCCACGTTTTGGACCAGACTATGTCTCGTAGAGCGCGCGCAACGCATGCACAAATCTCGCAATCACCCGTTTGTAGAAACGGTCTCAGCATTTCGTATTTTCTTTTGACCCGGTTCTCGGTCCTCTGACTACCTACAAGTCTGGTTTATTTTATTTGCGCACGATTTGGGCACCAAATACTCTGTGCCGAATTGCAACTCCCGATATGTACTGTACTCCTTCATACCTCTAAGGTGTGCAGCCGTTGACAGAAGCGCGATTTTAGAGACTAGACATAGTCTCCTCAATTAATATTTTTAAAGCATTATTTAAATACTTGTATGACCTTTCTTCATTCTTAAGTATGTAAAATTTGTTATATTTACATATGTTTAAAGCCATTTACTTTTCTTTCTTTTATTTTCTATATCATATTTTTCTCTATAATTTAACTTGTTTTTTTTCGTAAAAATAAAAAAAATCCAAAATAAAATCCTTTCTAATTATCAAGTTTAATTATTTTAACGGCATTAAAGCATATTTTTTTGGTTTAGTATAACGTAATAAGATTAAATTCGTTCCATAATAAACGAGATATGTCTTGATAAATATTATTATATAAATAAAATATTCATAAAATATCAATTATTAAAAAGTAATAAAGACAAGCCTATATAATATATAAATAATTTATATAAAGTTTTCTACTTAATACAACTTCATCATAATAAAAGTTTTAATCTTGTATAACAGCAATAAGTGTATATGAGAATTCTATATAGATCCTTTCAAGAATATTAATCTTCGTTACTCTGATTGGTTAAAAGTTAAAAGTTATTGAAGATAGGCGTGGTTACTAAAGTTGTAGATTTCTATCGCTCTCTCTCTTTCGACTAATCACATTATGTAATACAGTCGAGTTCGCTTAAGGGTGTATCTTTGAGAGTGTAACTTTAATATTAATCAATTTTCTCCATTTTTCATGTCTTATAACTTATAATATAACACACTAGTAAACATTAAAATTCATTATTATATAATTTTATTGTAGTTATTGGTTTCCATTCTTATATCACAGTTTTTATTGTTCTATCGAATACAGTATATTCAGCAGTCACATTAGTTTCATTTATTTCCATAAATACAGGAAGAGGACTCGCTCAAAAGATGTGAATATCCTTGCTCCAAAATTTCTGAATGTTCTTGCATAAAAACAAATAAGTACAGTACAAGCCTTCAAAATCTGGAGACTAATCAAAAATAAAATCGTCATTTAGTAAAGATTTCTATTTTACACCTTATCGACGACCTCGCTAACCTTTCCCACTCGCATTAAGTTAACTAACGCCATTCACTGACACAGTGAGCGGTCCTCAACGAACTGACCCCGATCAAAGGGGTTTGACAGCAACGACTTGTAACCCCCGGCTTCTCACAAAAATAAAACAAATCATCTAAAATTAGAATATTAAATGCTTCTAATAATGAACACTTCAATTACTCCTTCCTAATGGATCTTCCTCAAAATAAATTCTTATGTTAAATTGAGAAGTTAATGATTCTATTGAATTAAATTACACATTTATAAAATTACAGTGTTGTATCGATGTAGAGAATTATGTATAAAAAGCGACGTTACTATGTTAGAGTTTTTAAAGACAAGTTTATGCACATTTCTCAAACGTTTGAACGTGTTTAATGTTCGAGAAGTTTAGTAGTGTACGTATGTCACACTATAGTTATTGTAGGTCAGCATTTAGAACAACTTTTGGAGCAGGAATTTTGATATTATGCGGGACTGAAAGGCAGTCCGAATTACACGTAAAAATGTGAATTTCCATCTTGATATATCTGCCAATGCTCAAAATGGTGTAATAAAGTAATATAACCACATTAGAATAATTTTCATATTTATTGTACAGTACATGTGCTATATCCATATGCTATTTTGTGTGTATCATTATATAAAAATGTGTCTATCTTTTTATCTTTATCGTCTACTAGATTTTTGGGGAAAAACGAGGTGTATGCTACAGAAATATTGCTTGTTGAATATATTTAAAATGCATTTCCTTCATTCACATTTCATCTTTTTTTATGGAAAATCTTGGAGACGTTAGCGATTAAAAAGAAATACCAAGGTTATATCCAGGGATGCAGGGAGACTACTGCTAGTTTAAATTGGTAAATGCACAGATGCCCGATATGATAAGGGCTTGAATATCTGGAAACTGTAACGTGATGTGGCATTTTCTTTCTGATTTTCGAAATGTACACATCGGAATTAATAAGAAACCTCCTTTATTTCTCCAGAGATAAAAACCATGTTGGATAGTGTTATTAAGGATATCGAAATACAAAACACTGTTTCTTTATTTAATAAATTTATTAACTTTTAAGGGTAAAAACAAATTGAAGCATAATTAAACTTATTACAGGCTGTAAATATATATAAGAATTCTATTTTTTTTAGTACAAACTCTTCTTTTAAGAAAACTACGTACAGTACATCATTTTACACTACGTACAGTACATCATTAATTCGATTTATAAATTAAGAAATTTTAGATTATGCTCTGTATAATTAATTCTTATTGATATTACATCAATAAGGATTTAGTATTCATAAATGTAAATCCATTTATAAACTCGAAAGAGAATAATTTTAAGTCTTATTCGTTGGAGCAAAGACCGTAGAATCATTGTAAATCATGATCTAGGTAAGAATAAATATTTTTGTATAATAAGATTGTATTATAATAGTCTCACTCCTCGTTAATTTTATTATATAAATTGCAGTTGTGTTATTAAAATACTTTTATCTCTCTCTCTCTGCTTCCCTTACTTCCCAATGAATACACTCTTGTTTTATGAAATGAAACTGTACGCCATTCATCTGTCTTTCTACTTAGTTGTCACGACTCTCAAATTGCTGCCCTTCTATCTTCTGATGCTATCCATCCAACTATTGCTCTCAGTAAGTCCTTCTAAAACTAGTTTGGAAATTCCATCTGCTTTTTTTCTAGATGGCCAAATATTTGTTGTTTCCTTCTTTCAGTGCCAAGATGTTGTCTCTCTCTTACTACCAAGTTACTCGATTCTTCATTCGTTACGTGATCCACATATGATATTCTCAAGGGCCCACGATAACATTTCTTCTCAAAAGCTAACAATTCCTTCTATTGTTTTCAAAGCAGCCCACGTTTCACTTCCATAAAAGAGAACCGAATTGACTAATTAGCAGTGAGTTTTAATCAAGTTTTGATAAATAATTATCACTCGAGAGGTTTGAGTCTCTGGAGTGCCTTTGAAGCATTTCCGATCTTTCACGTCATGTTTTGATCTCTCGTTCTTATTTATCACACTTCCCAGGTAGGTAGGATTTGTTACGTCTTCTAATAGTCATGAAAAGAATGAAAAAAATTTCGGAGGATTTTCTGTATGTATGGATGTTAATGTGTTTGTGCTGGATACGATTTTGTTCACCCATTTTGAAGAAATAGAGGGGTTCATTTGTTGTATCTTGTGAAAATCAAACTATGTATCATATAGGAGAAACGAAAAGATTACTCTAAAAACGAGTAAAAGATCATCGAGCTATCAGATATTATGATGTCACCATGGTATTTACAATATAGTAAAGCAAATTGTAACATCAATACAGATAATATAAAAATTTTGTTTAAAGAAAAAAAAAATACTATTAAAAGAAAAATTAAAGAACATTTTACAATAATAAATAATAAAAAAAACTGTAAATAATATTAATTTAAATAATGAAATAATGTTGATGCATGTTGGAATAGATTTGTAAACTGTAAATACACTGCGCGCGGACTGAATTGTATTAGCACCGGGGAGGCCGAAGCATCGTCGCTTTGGGGAAATACATTTGATAGGTAACTTATAATTGTATGATGAAGCGTAAGAAGTAAAATAACATTTTCCTAATTTAAGTGACGTTTAAATGTTTTTAATCACTTCTAAAGTAGGAAGAGGCTGAGAGTTCTTTTATTCGTATTTTATATGTTTTTAACTAAAATAAAGTAATAACAAAACTGTATAATTAGTAAGATGACAAAACGTTCATACATTGAGCCATTATTTCTTTTTTAATACATTTTTCTTCTTTCTAGTTTAATTTTAGTTACAATAACTCAACAATATAACTTAATTTAACTTCAAAATTTGTAGAAGACGAAGAAAAACAATAAGTTTAATTTACAAAATTATGAATTTAGAACGTTCTCCACTTGAATTAATGACACACAGCCAATTATACCATTGAATTATTTAGCATATAAGACTTTCTATTTTTCATTAATAATCGATATATACGTTACTGTTTTTGAACTAGACCTTTTATATTAAAGTGAAGTGAAAAGCTCATTCATCCTAAATGATAGTCTTATTATCATCGATGAATAAAGAGTATCGACTTTGTGTACAATAATTTAAAACATGTTAAATAAAGTGTTTTTTATCGTTAAATTTTAGAACATCTAAAAGCAATTCTGTTTCTAAGAATAAATAATATTAAAATGTAAGTTTAAAAGATCGTTTAGATTGGTAAATAATTCCCTTAGGTGTTGTGATTTAATTTCATCAAAACATATTTTAAGATTCTTAAACAGAAACAAGATATTTTCTTATTTTCAAAGAAAACTTTTATGTTATTACAATTTAATTCCTTAAAATTGAAGAATAAAAATAACTAATATTCAAAATTTTCCATCAATAAAATATGATTAAAGTTTCTTATAAGCTTTTACTTCAGCATAAAAAAAAATAAAGTAAATTTATTACCAAATTCATTAACTTTTGTTTGTATAACAATATTATATTTAAAAAGAAAGAATCTTTTTTATTTTTTTATTATTGTTAATAATAATAAAAAATAAAATTGTGTGTGGCGCCATCTATTATAAGATTTTATTATAAAAAACGTTTTATATTATAAAATAGTAAAAAACGTAATTTTGAGGATAGAGATTAGTTTTATAACAAATTATAAATGCTAACAACAAGAAAAATCATCATTAAATCCGACCTTACTTGAGATATGACACCTGATCACTCTCTATGTCTCCATCCCTCGACCTTTCATCACCAAAATTTAATAGCATAAACGCCCTTAATACACAAGCTAACGTGCCAAATTTCGTTTCTTAATTTTCATCTCATCCTGAGATATTAAACGAAATAGTCGCCAACACACACACAAACATCCACGGAATTTTCTTTTCCTTTGTTTTGACACTTTGAGTTTGGGAGGGGTCTCAAAACGTGAAGATTTGAAAAAAAACCCGAAAACTCGCAGGTCAAATTTGACCGGATTTCAGTACTTTCCCTTGTTATGTATACATAACAGCCAGAAAAATAATTTGGCTACGATAATAAAATATAATTGTTATTAATTTACAATAAGTTCAGATGATGTAATTAAAGACTGGTACTTTAATAACTGAAACTCAAAAATACGAGGTATTTTAATAAATTATTATGGTAAATTTTAGTCTTAAAAATATAAAAACAAATTGATCTTCTTAGAAAGTACGATTTTTTTGTGTTAAGTAAAGAAAATAAACAAACGGACAGAAATACTTAAAAGTAAGACTTTCACATCAATAAGACTGGATCATATTGTTTTTTTTCGAAGAAGAAAATGTGAAAATTCGAACTTTTACATTATAAAACATAATCTCCCATTATTGATTTCACGTCTACTAGACATAATAGCGGATCCAGAAATCTTTAGAGGAAAGTGAGGAAAAAATATATGCCTTATAAAACTTTTACTATCTGAAGTATCCGACTTTACTCAAGAAAGACCTTCAGAAGGAGTGCAGTTTCGCCCTGTGCACCCTCCTCAGATCTAGCAACTGCCATTAGTATAAGTTAGAGTTTACACAAAATATCCTGGCTTTGAAAACAATATGATTATACAAATAGAGGAAAGCTCGAATGCTTATTCTCTCGTGAATTCACCACTTTATTTAATTGATTTTGGAAGAGCTGACAAAATAAAATAAGTCTATTTTGGATAAACCACGCAAATGGCTTGGTGTTTTTAATTGTTTCAAGCATATAAAGATGAGGCACCTATTTTATAGAGGAAAATTTTTGAATGTCGTACGTTTTCGGGACTTGGTGTTTTGTGTGTCTGTTCAAATGGAGGTAAATGTTAACTATACTGCTGTTTACATTGCTTATTTATACTTTTTGAGTAAACTGTTTATGACACTCGATTAGGCGGGTCTAAATTTCACACGACACCGGAAACAAGAGATGTAGCAAGTTGCAAGTTCGTGCTACATCTCTTGTTTCCGGTGTAGTTAGAAGTAATGCTTGAAAAAGAACGATAATCGATAACTTTATTTGTAGGAAACAAAAGAGATATGGATTAATGGCGATGAACGTCGAAAAATTGGTAAGTGGAAGTACTTAATTAATAGAAAAAAAGATGGTAAGAGCTTTTTCTCGAGTTTCCAGACACTCGAACAAGAGTTAAGTAGACCATGAAGAAAAACCAATTATTTTCAATTATACTACGATATAAATTTAAATAATAACAAAAGCAAAAAGGAGTAATTTTGTTGAATTATGATAAATTTCTTTATTTAAAAAGTATTTAAGTTTGAAAAACACTAAAATAGTTATAAGGTAAAAAGACAAAAGGCTCAAATTTGAGGGTAGAGATAGGTTTTCTTTCTTTTTTTTTTTTTTTTTTTTAAATTGTAAACGCTAATAATTTGTAAAATTTACATTAAGTCTGATCCGACTAGAGATATGGCACGTGACCTTCTCTATCTCACCACCCGTTGACCTTTAAACCCAAAATTTAATAACATCAACTCTCCGAATCAGCGCCGGATTAAGCCTCTAGCGGGCCTTAGACAAAATTTAAATTGGGGCCTCATTTAAATAAGTTGCTTCTAAACAAATCTTAAATAATGTCACTTAAAATTTTTATTAATAATAGAGAATACAAACACTAATACAATAATAATTGTACAGCAAAAGAGTTTCTGATACAACGAAAATGTATATATACTCTAAATTTATCCATTAATCAGCCTTTAAAATATTAAAATTTTTCGTTTTTGGATTTTCATTTGAGAAAATTGATCATTCTAGCCGTTTGAGAGTGTCTCTTTCTTTAGTAAGCATTGTTAAAGACAGCCTTTCCTGTCCTATCGAATTTCTTAAATAATTTTTAACTCGTTTTAAAACAGAGAAAGATTCTGCACCGAAACCGGGCCCCTCCGAATTACGGGCCCTAGACATTTGTCTAATTTGTCTATTGGTTAATCCGGCCATGCTCCGAATATAGAAATAACCGCTCCAAGTTTCAAAAACTTTGGTTCATCTAAGTTTGAGATGTACGCAAAATATAGGCTGACATATAAACACAGTAAACACACACACACACACACACACGGAATTTTGCAACGGTTTGTTTTATACGTTTGGGCTCCTGGAATGTCAAAACACCGAAAAACGCAAAACAACCAGAGCGTCAAAATTCTTATTGGTCTGCAATTTGAAAAAATCGTAAACCTATAAATTCCCGCTGTCGTTCGTCCGTCCGTCTTTCCTTAATCTCGAGAACGGAGTTAGATAGCTGAAAGATGAGACCAGAATGGAAACGTTAGGGGTAGAGGCTAACTATAAAGGAACTTCCGGTCTGGATTGAAAAAATCACGTGATTTCAATTCAAACATTTTTCCCAGAACAGAGTTACATAGATGACCCGCATGATTGTGTTGTTATAACGAAAAGAATGATGTACAGGGGCAAGACACTACTGATTCGAAATCAAGAGCATAAGATATATCTTTTACAAAAAGAAAGAGACAGTACTTTAGTTGGTTTTATGTTAAGGGAAAAAATAAAACTGATATTTATATACTCCAATTACATACTATTAACATTTTAAAAATTGTTGAATTGATATAAAATATGTATAATTCAGTGGCGTAGCGTGGGTGTCAGCCGCCCGGGACGGAGAAAAATTTCACCGCCCCCTTATTTAGGTATTTTTACAAGATATTATTATTTATTGTGAAATTTTGCCGCCCCCTATAAGTGCCACCCCACTACGCCACACCACTGGTATAATCATACACTATGCATTATACTCTATAATAGTATCATGATTAAAGGGATAAATGTAATCTATAATAAAAAAATTTCAATCTAAGAGAATTGATAAATGAGTGCACCTAGACTTTCGTCAACATAATAATATTATTAATTAAATAATTAATAATATAATATAATATTGTATAATAATGCATATATGAGAGTAAAACACGATGATATTATTTTAAATTTATTTTTATGCAAGTATTAAAATGAAATAAAACCACTCCTTATTTAACTATCGAGTTCGGTTCTTACGTCGAGGTCGTTAAGTGAAGTAGTCGATATACGAGAAGCTTAATCATTTTAATTTATTCTGAATAAAGAAATAGTCTAAAGGAAACTCCAGCTTGATAACTTTGCTTTAATTTGCATCTCTTACACATTATAGAATATAAAAATACTGTTGAGATTTAAATCATTTGTCTCCTGATGGAACTGTGCAACCCCTTTGTTTATATGTGTATGTACTGTACTGTACTTTTAAATCTCGTTATTTCTATATCGTTTAATTCGAAATCTTCCATCGTATTATCTGTTTATAAAGATAGTTTTTATGCCCAAGTAGCAGTTTTGGTTTTACCAATTACATTGTTGATTTATTGGACGTTCCTTCAAGGTCATTTGGACATCGTACACGTTGCCAATGAAGAGAGAGAATATTTTTATTTTTATTTTTATGGCGGAAAACTGTTTGGCATTTAATTATTTAGGACCTTTTTACAAAAATCTAATTTTTCGATCATTCCAAAGTCCATTAAACGTGCCTATTCACGATAGAATGCGTGCATAACCTTAGGCCTTAATATAGCTTATCTTCATCAGATGACATGATTTTCGTAATCTCGAAGTCGAGACGGTGAACTTTTCATAAAACTAACCATTGTCCTCTAGACGAAATTCGCGGTAATTCTTATTGAAGCATTTAAGGTTTTTTCGTACGTTATTTTCACCTCTTGCTTTGAACGTAGTTTCATTATGTTTTCATTAAGTACACGTCAACTGACAGAATTTGGAAACGAGCAATTATTTATTGTGACATCGTCACAATGCCGGGCTGCAATTTTTAATCAGGTTTTTAATTTATTTAATTTAATATATATGCTTTCCACCTCAAATTAGTAGTGGCGTGCCCCTTTATATCATACTTTTCCTGTTAGCAAAGGAGTCGTGCCGGTCATCTATGTAACTCTTTTCAGGGGAAAATGTTTGAATTGAAATAACTTAACTTTCGGTATGCACCGGAAGTTCCTATATAATTAATCAGGTTTTCCTGCCCCTAAGCTTTCCATATTTGAGTCTCGTCTGTCATCTATCTAACAAATAGAGAAATTAACTTAGCTAAGTTTAGTTTTCTCCACTTCCGAATAACAAGTTTCTTCTGTTTACTATATATATTTACTTCATAAAATAATCTGTTATGTTGTATACAAGTAAAGTACAGTTCTCATAATTTCAATTTGTCACATCACATAACAAATCAATAAATAAAACCAAGAAAAAACTCTTGGAGGAGAATGTCTACATTCTCACAAACCATTCTATTCTACAAAATTTTAACAATATTCCTGTTTTCTATAATAATAAAGTAATATAAAATTTATTTATTCATTTTTTTTCTTATCGCAAAACTTTTAAAATGACACAATTTCTTGAATAAATAAAACACGAACACGCAGAGATACAATTTTCTTACTTTAAATGTTTAAATTGACACAAAAAAATGTGTAAAAATTTTTAAAAAAGATTTAGAATATTTTAATTTGAAAACATAACCAGATAATGAAAAAAACTGATAAACTTGTACGCAGAGTTTTCTTTTCTGAAGAGGTTCTGAAGTACAATTTATCAATTCACTTGAATATAATTGCATTGTGTTTTATTGTCGACTTAAAAAAAATCATTCTCTTTTAAAATATTAAAACAATTTAAACATTTTAATTGGCTATTTTTAAAAATAACGAATGAATAAATTTCTTGAATTTAGTAAAATAAAATTTAGAATCATTTTTAATGTATTTTTTTCGTATGTAATTCAAATACACTGAAAACTAATCAATTGTAATTATAAATAAATGAGGATAAATTATTTAAATTGAAGAAAATTTCAAAGTCGTTAAACAATAACGAATTGGACCATTAAGACACATGGCTAAAACTACTTTAAATTTTACATTTTAAAGATTTTTTAAAACACTTTTAACACTTTTAAATATTTATTAAAAATAAAAAGAAAAATCAAATACACAATAACAATTCTTAACCTATTTATAAAATGGTTTTAATGACACTTAATTAATCTTTTGGGAAAATTTTATTAAAAATTTAAGAACTATTTATTATTATTTTCTTATAAAATATGTTTACGAATTTAAAAATTTATATTTAATATTATTAAACATATTTAAATAATATATTAGAAAAATAAAATTACTGTAGAGATTTCAAAATCTAAATAAATAAACAGATACGTCCTTTAATACCCCCTACCTCAATGACTGTGTTCATTCTCTATGTAAGTATTAACATTTGTTTTTTTTTTAAATACCTTTTATGATAATTAGAGCATAAATTAAACAATATTACGTTCAAATTAAAAAAAATTCAGTTTGGAATTTTTTTAGCTTTAATAATTTCGTGTTTATTTAATATTTTGCCAATATAATTTAGTTTATAATTGAATACAATGGCCTATTTTCCCAGCACTCTAATTAGTAAAGTATTTAATTATGATAAGTAAAACATAATTTATGGCTCTATCCTTCTAATTTTTATAGTAAAACAATTTTCAATGGCTCACGTAATATTTAAAGTACAGTCTTATTTTACAGTATTTTGCCATTCGGTTGTTCTCTTGAACGTTTTCAAGATGTTTTTGTGGATTTGAATATATTATATATTCAATATTACATAATTTATTTTCATATAATTTTTTTACTACACTTTCAAAACTTGCAGCTACTTTCGGTATTCCAGATGTTAAATCAATTTTTATTAGAGGCAATTTTTGTTTACACTTCTCATCGTAAATATTTTTTACTTTCCAATGTAATTCGATGAAAAGTTTACAGCTTTTTAAAAAAAAATTGGAAATTCAACTAAAGGATTTCTTACAATAATTAAATGGATTTACGTGACAATTAGTTTACTAAATTAAGTAAATTATCTCGAAATGTCAATGCGTATAATTAATTAAATAAATAGTTCAAAGTCGCATGGGAACTGTATTTATTTTTTTCCTTTTCTGATTTATTTATCTAGAAATAAGGATATTTTATGATCGCTTCGCTTTTTCCCCCTTTTTTTTTATATATTTGAGAGCAACCAGTTTCTACTATTAATAAACGACTCGGTTGAAAAGCAAGTGAAAGGTGCTTTGTGCAATTATTCCAAAAATAACTTTCTATCTTCATCTTTAGTGGTATCTATTTCGCTTTTATAAGGCTTTTTTTCTGTGTGTTTGCTAAGGATTTCACAGAAAAGAAAAAGAATAATCAATTTACGATAATTTTATACCATTATAAACTGAAATCTTATTTTTATATTATTTTATACAATATTCTTCTTTTACTTAATATTTTTCACTAGTTATTTCTTTCCCTTTGTTATATATAACAAAGGAAAAGTATGGCAATTGCAAGATTTTTACATTTTTTTTTTGGACTCAGAGGACTTTGAAACGACGAGAAATGTAAGAAGGAATTTTTTTTTCTTTTTCTGTTAGTATGGATGTCTGTGTATGTGTGGAGATATAATTTTGTTTACTCTCTTTGAAGCTTAATAACTCCTGTGTCTTTTGTTGAAAATTTCTGAAATTTTTCAAGGAGGTGTGTATATTAGGGAAATTGATGCCATTAAATTTTTGTAGTTAAAGGTCCAGGGGGTGGGGAGATAGAGGTAGACGTATAACATATTTCGAAGGGGGTTGGACTTAATGAAGATTTTTCTCGTTATTAGCATATACATTTCCCCCTAAAACTCATCCCTGCCTGAAAATTAAGCTTTTTTTTGCCATTTTATTATAATTAATAATATAAAAAGATTTCGTTACTAATATATCATAACAGATGGCGCCAAACGCAATTTTAAGTGTTTTGCCAGGAAAGTTACGCAACTTGTTGCTGGATTTTTAAAAAAAATTGCATTTAATATTGGAATCAAATTTAGATTAGAGGAAAGGAATAAAATTCTATTAAATTATTGTATTAAATATTCATTATTATTTTACTTTTATAATTATAATTTAAAATAATAATTATAATAAAATATAACCATTTGAATTAATAAATGAGTATAATTAAATTGTTAAACTAAATCAACACAATATTTAAATAAAATTACTACAATTAAGAAATGTTTCCTCTATTTTACATAAAGTATAAATGTTAATGTAGTACTTGAATAATTTATATTACTGTTGAAAGTAGTGGAAGTTTAGTTATGAAGAAAACTTTTAACTAAAGTATAAGACTAATATACATAATTTTCATATAAATATTAAAAAGAAGAAGTTTTTGATAGGAAAATCTATAAAACAGTTATAATTAACGAGATATAAATTACATCGCCGTTATCCATAGAAAATTAATTATTGCCGTATTAATATGATCCGAATATGTATTAAAGTGTATTGTTAAATGGAATTTCTTATACTGAATGTTTAAGACCTGTTTTATGACTTAGAAGTGTGAAATTTGTAATAATTTTCTAGTTGAAACTCCGTGTTTCAGTAGAACCTACAAGTAAAGGTCCACCACTGGTAATTGGTTTAAGTTATTTCGTCATATTGTGTTAACTGTATAAAAATTTAAAAACAAATGTAATTAAATTATTGATATAAACTACAAGAAATGTATGAAAATTTAATATTTTATTATTGAAATGTAATATAATTTTAATATTTTAAGTATTTCTAGAAAATAAAATTAAAAATTAAGAAATCTCTTTTCACTAATTCTAAAATTTAAATGATTGAGTATCTTCATATAAAATTTTAAGTATTTACTATAGCGAGAGCACAATCTTAAATAAAACAAAATTATTTTTTATATTAGACTGAGATTATAAGTTTAAAACACGAAATTTTATAGATAATACACAACTTTTAAAAATCTATAAAACATTTACATACAGTACATAATGGCCAGTGTCTGTCTGTCTGTCTGCTCTTCGTTAATCTCGGCAAAAGAATTAGATAGGTGAAAATGGAAAATAGATTAGGGTCAGAAGTCATCTATTAATTTCAATAAAATTCAATAAAAATGGAAATATATAAAAAATTTAGTTCCTAAAGTCATCATCAAAGGGAATGTGATATTATAAATCATAGTCATCTTTCACAAGAATCTTCAACAGGTAAATATGATCCTATTTTCGTTACCAGTGGTATAATCTATAAAGGGCGTTACTAAAAAAAAAGTGAAAAAAGAAGAAAATTGAAGTAATTTTATGAAGCAATACGTGGTTTTTGTTTGTCATAAAATTATAATGATCATTATAGCTATAATTATATACTGTACTTGAAGAAAATTAAATCTCTCATTATTCTAGATTCAATTGTAATCAAATTAGTTTTTTTAGCGTTTTTTAAAATAAAAACGTGAATGAATAAATGGGATGCTTCTATTTTTTTTTCTTCTATTCAATTCCGAAATTCATTAGATTCAAATGATTCTAAAGAAAATCTATATCTAATTTTAATGAGTGGCATCATTATAATTTACTATTCATCCTCCATATTTTTTTTTCAAGTAACTTTAGGAATTAAATCACTTAAACGCACGAATTCTAGTACTTCATGTAAGTTCATTATTATTATTATTATTAAAGTTGGGGGCATTTCAGGCAGTCAGTGGTGTTGGCGTGAATTTTGTGTGAGTCTAACTTGAGAAAGAAGAAGGATTATTTAATGATGATTTTGTAGCGGTCTCAGGCATATTTATTAATAAATACACGGATTTTACTCATTTTGGCCGGAATTGAACAAAACCCCGGGCCTTTATCGCATTCTCCGTCGAAGAGAGAACGGCCTTCATTGACCAAAAGTAATAATGCTGTTAAGGTGTCTAAATATGAAGAAGACGGGAAAAATAATTTTGAATCTACGTTAGTAGATTGTTTTGAGCTGATGGCTCGACCACAGCTAGTTTTCGACAGTTGTCAAAATTAATTCAGACCTCACATAGTTCTATAACTGAACAAATTATGGAAGTGAGAACAGAAATTAGCTCGATACATCAGGATATTAAGGACTTTAAGACCAAGCTTGGTTCATTGGAACAGAAGGTTAATAAATTAGAAACGGTATTACTGGATGTAGACAGGAAATTGGAATCTGAACAATATATGGCAAATAATATCTTAAATATAACCAATCAACTTAATTTAATGTTATTTGGCTATCCGATGAATGATAATAATATTAAAGAAAGCTTAATAAATTTCTTTAGGGAGACGTTGAAGTTGACTGAATTCAAGATGGAGGAAATTACAAGTACTTATATTATAAGAAAGGAAGAGCCCACGATCCTAAAAATTACTTTAAGTACTGTTCAAAGGAAAAATGAAATATTATTAGTCTTTTACAAGTACAAAAAAGTATCTTGTTATGAGAATTATAGCAATTTGCGAGTATTTCCTGATCTCAGTCAAGAGACTAGGGATCGAAGGGCAAAAGTTCTTCCGTTTTTTATTGAAGCAAAGAAAAAACGAATGCAAATTTATTAAGAAATGATTATGTCATTTATAAAAATAAGAAAATTACTTATAGCTTTATAAAGAATTGCTTGGTCGATCTTTTTTAGATGTAGAAATCAATTGACTAATTCATTTAGTATTGTGAATACCAATGTTAACAACAATAGTAGCAATAATTTGGTCGAATTAAATTAAGCATTAGACAAAGACTCTGAGTTCAAAGTCATTAATTGGGATATCCAAGGAATTAGAAATAAGTTTTTTTTTTCTAATTATTTCAAAAAACTATTAAAGAACTAGGTTAATGTTACCTATGGATCCAAAATGGCGGCTCGTCTCTGATTCAAGGAAACAGAAGAAAGAAAACAGTGGGGATGCACGTTCTAACCTAACCTAACCTATTCTAATAAATTACCATAATTATTACCAACCAAATTATTAGAATAGGTTAGGTTAGGTTAGAACGTGCGTTTCCACTGTTTTCTTTCTTGTTTCCTTGAATCAGAGACGAGCTGCCATTTTGGAACCATAGGTAACATTAACCGAGAACTATGAAATTATAGGTCTGGAGGAGACTTGGTAGGCCGAAGGATTGTAATTATAATGGGACTAATCAGGTGGTTTATGATATAAGAAGTTACGATACGGGAATCAATAAGAAAAGGAAATTTATTAATTAAATTTGCTAAAAGCTATGATTATTTTTATTTCGAATGATCGTATGGTAGGAGACTATCCTGGTAGACATATTTTTATTTCGACTAGAGGTGCATCGGTGATTGATTATATTTTAGGTTCTGAATTCATTTTGGACCATTGTGACGGTTTTAAGGTAATTGATAATGATTTATCAGATCACTTTCCAATACAGTTAACTTTCAGATCAAGTACTAAATTACCAACTTCTAATGAGGAGACAAAGGAGTCAATTTACAAAAGAAGAAATATAAATATAACATTGAAAATTTTGAGTCTGAAATAGGCGATAGAATGAAGCTAGTTGAAAGGGTGGGATTCGGTAAAATTTATAATGAAATAAACAAAATTTTTTATGACTATATTATCGAATTGAGCCCTCATAGAATTAAATATTTAAACAAAATGACATCTAAGTTTAAACAGGAGTGGTTTGATTTGGACTGTTATAGGGCCAAGAGACTCAAAGAATATACTCTGGCATTATTTCGTAAAAATGGATCAAGAGAACGTTTAATTGAATATAGTGGTTCAAAAAGAAGATATAATAACCTTATAAAGGCAAAGAAAAGAAGTTATTTTAACCTGTTGATCAAAAAACTGTTATTAGAAAAGAATAACACTTTCTTCCGGTCAATAGTAAAAATATATCGCCCGAGCACCGGGATGGAAAACCAGGATCATATTGATTTTGTTAAATGGTTTGATTTTTTAAGGAGAGGAAATCGGATATACCAATTAATTTATCACAAATAGATGTAGTCGAAAGGTATGGTGATAAGATGGTGATGAATCTGCCAATACAAGCCTCTGAAATGGTAAAAATTATTAATAAACTAAGTGAATCTACTACTGTTGGACCCAATTTAATACCAGTCAGTTTTCTAAAACAATTGCCAATTGAAGCGGCTGAAGTTTTGGTTCTTAGTTACGGTTATATATGAACATGGTATTTTTCCAGTGTCGTGGTGCTCGGCATATTTTCGGATGATATTCAAAAGAGTGATGGGCTGAATCCTAGTAATTGTAGACCCATTGCTATATTGTCTACATTAAGAAAAATCTTTACATCAGTTCTCGCAAATAGGTTTGATCAATGGACAAGAGTGAATTCTTTAATATCTAACTCACAATTTGCATTTGTCAAGGGGAGTGGAATGGAAGTTGCAACATTTGTATTACTCTCAACTATTCAAATTCATCTTTCTAGAAAAAGACGTAAAGTCTACGCAGCGGTTTTAGATCTAGAAAAGGCATTTGATTCGATATCGATAGAAAAAATATGCGCTAAATTAAACATACATGGTGCGGGTCCAATATTCATAACAGCGATAAAATCTTTATTTGGTCACTATTCAGTTACAATTAAAAGTGGTAGGAATACTTAACCTCCTTTTGACATATGCGGAGGTCTCTTGCATGGTGACCCATTATCACCTTATCTATTTAATTTCATGATCCGTGATATTGATAAACAATTCAACAGGGAAGAAGATGGAATTCCAGTGGAAAATCAGACAGTTCATTCAATTCAATATGCAGATGATGTGGTGTTAATTTCGACTACGAAACTTGGTCTACAGAGAAAACTAAATCGGATGCAGAAATATTTTTCTCAGTTGGGAATGAAGATTAACCTCATATTCTTATATTTTGAAGAGGAGGAAGAATGGCTAAACAGGATCACGATTTTTACTTTCTAAATGACAAATTGAATGTAGTCGAAGAAATTTCATATTTAGGAATTCATTTTACTTCAACACTATCTTTTGGAAAACATGTCCTACAAGTACAAAGTAAAGCAAATAGAATAATAAATAATTTAATTTTTTTATTAGTTAAAATGAAAATAAATTCTATACAAAAAACAATTTCAGCTCTTTTCATCAATTGTCTTAAATTCGATACGTTATGCTTTCCCAGTGTGGGGCATGGATTGGTTATGTTATTTCGAGAAAATACAATTATTATTCATAAGAAAAATTTATTGTCTAGTCAGGGCTGTACCTGGTTACACAATTCGTCGTGATACTAATAGGTTACAATTGGAGCCATATATGGTAAGGATTATGAGGTTTTATAAGAGAATGGCCAACAGTGAGAACATATTGATTAACACAACATTGAAAGTACTTAAAAGATTAGCTGAGGTTAAAAGGAATTACACAAATAATTGGTATAATAAATTTAGTCTTATGTTGGCCAGATATGGATTATCATATGTTTTATTTAACAATACGGAAGCCGATTGGAACTTTGGATTTGTTACTTTGGTGGAAAATATGTTTAATAACTCAATTGACCAAGAAATGAAAAAAAAAGTTACAGAATTAGAAATTTCATTCGTGGTATATCAACATTTTAAGCTTTCCTCCTTCGAACAATTATATTAATTTTCAAATCCCATTTGAGATGAAAAGATTTTATATGCACTTAGGTTGAACGGTTTCTATGTAGTAATCGGTGCGAAGTATCTAAATATTAAGAATAGTCAATGCATAATGTGTAAAAATCAATTTTCTATCTATCATATAATTTGTACATGTAATGGATGTATAAATTTCAGAGATCAATTCGGAATTTCTACTTTGACTGTGTGTAAATCTATAGAAGAATTTCACAAAATGGGTCCAACTATGATAACTAGAGTATACAATTTTTTTTTAACAAATATATTAAATTGGCAGAGGATTACAGCGGTAATATAGAAAACGAGCCTCAAGTCTGAATTCACTGATTTAACCGTTTCATCAAGTGCCATGGAAAAATTTCCAACATCATAGGAATTATATTTTTATTTTTGTTCAACTTTTGTTTATAGTGTGTTAATTTATTCTAACCGCCTTGTAACTGAATAAATTCCATAATACGATAATAATTTTGAATTATTATTAAAGTTTGTATAAGGAATTCTTAATAATTAGTAGACAATTATTATAATGTGCGCTCAATAGCCCTTGATAATTTAACAAAACAGAAATAGTTTTATAATAGAAAAAGATAAGAAAGAAAATTCCCATGACAAATACGATAATGTATACTCTACCTGACATCTATCTTTAGAGAGGTCTCACGTCTCTATCAACTAGCGATGAAGATAGATGTGCAATGTTACCATGGAAACAATTGAACACTTAGCAAAATTGATGATAAGACGTCAACAGGGATGCAATCTTAACATTTTAACAGAAACACAATAAAATCATAATTAAATGCAATTTCTTTTATGAAAGTTTCAAATTGTTTCGTAATTAAAGTTTTAAAATTCAATAACATATTTTATTACGTGAAATATATCAACACATTCTGACACTTAATTTCTTAAACTTTAATAATATATATTTAATTAAAAAAGTAAGGCTTTAAGGTTATTTCTTTAAAGGTTTTTCTAAAGCAAAATACTTAAAATTATTAATTATTTATAATTTCTGAATAAATAAAATATTTCTGTTAAATTTATTATATAAATAACCTCTACAATTTGTGCGTGAAAATTACCATTAAAGAGCAATTTTTTAATTCTCTCAAAAATTATTATTATTATTATTAATTTTCGATATGTTTTCTTTGTCTTTATATAAAATTTATTTGAATAAGATTTAAGCGATGTTTTAAAATACCAGGCATTTTAATGTATTGGCTAGTGTTATAAAGAATTTTTTCATTTCTTCCGCGGTATTTTGTTTACTCTTTTTACAGTAATTTCTATTTTTGTGATTTATAATATAACATTTTTATTTTATATGACAACAAACTTCCTAAATGACAATATTTATTTCAAATTTAGAAATAATTTCACTAATAAAATTACAAAACAAGAGTAATTTAGCATGAGAATCTAAGATCTGTGATGGATTCTACACTTCTTTTTTTCACATTTTCTCCTGTTAATTATAATATTTGCTTCTTTTATGCAATATATTTAATATACAGAGTGGTCTTAATTAAATACTAGGTGTTCGGAGCTTTCCTAGAAAGAACTATTGAGGAGAATGAATTTTGGTGCTGCTGTCCACCTTAATTTCAGGTGTAAAAGAAGAGTTCTTCACAATTCTTTAACAGGAAAACAAGACTGTTCACCTGTTCAAATTGAGCACCAAAATTGGTGCTCAATTTGTCTGATGGTACGTGAATTCTACATTTCACCTCTGTAATTGAATTAAAGTTATACACTTTTGTTTCTTAATTCCCAAAATTCGTTAGAAAACGTACGTGATATGCATATTAAGGAGAGGGCATCGCTAAATTTCGCCTCAGTGACTGAATTTTGAAGTAAAATATTTTTCCAAAAATTGAAACTGTGAAAATGTATTTAAATTGATTGAGATTTGCTTAATAGTTCTTTATACAGAGAGCTCCGAACACCTATTTTTTAATTATTATTATCATATATATTTGAAATAATTATTAAGTTATTAAATATAAAAGAAAACCTATTTCTAGATATTAAAAGAATATTTATTGATTCTTGATATATAATTCTATAGTTTGTAATAATTTCTATTATTACCAAATTTCTAAATATTTGGAATGATAGTTAATTATAATAAAGAGAATCCTTAGTTTAATAAGTTCTCTAGTTTTTAAATGAATCAATTTTATTGATTTTACAAATCAGTACCAGATATGGAAAGCTTAGGGAAGGGAGGCCCTGATTAACTATATACGAACTTCCGGTTGAGACCGGAAATTACGCGATTTCAATTCAAAAAGTTTCCCCTGAAAGGAGTTAGATAGATCACTGGCACGACTCTGTTGTTATGAGGAAAAGCATGATGTAAAGGGGCAAGACATTACTAATTTGAGGTGGAGAGCATATATTTTAAATTAAATAAATTAAAAACATGATTAAAAATTGCAGTCCGGCATTTTAATGATGTCATAATAAATAATTCTAGTTTATTTCTGTATGTTTGTCGATGAAACCATTGAGAGTTTTCCTAAAGAGTGTAAGTTATTTGAATAGATTTTATTTTTAAAATAAATTCCCTTTTAAAATTTAACCCAATTGTCTTTTGACGTTTGATTAGAATAAGTGACAACATAAACATGAAGTGATA
This sequence comes from Centruroides vittatus, assembly GCF_030686945.1. Taxonomy (NCBI): domain Eukaryota; kingdom Metazoa; phylum Arthropoda; class Arachnida; order Scorpiones; family Buthidae; genus Centruroides; species Centruroides vittatus. The sequence goes on along the minus strand of NW_027122718.1, from coordinate 10,734,056 downwards.
TTATTTGTTTAAAATAAATAATTTAAAAAAAATTAAAAATTATAAAATTTATCATAGAAAATTTAGTGAATTGTTAAAATTTAATTCGTGTTTTAATGAAAATTAAATACTTATATATAATTTCCAAAGATATCTGAACAGTCAATGGATTGATTGAATGACAAGATAAGACAATACAACACATGGCAATCTGCAAAGTGATGTCTGCCACAATAAATTGTATGGAAAATTGGTCCGTATTTAATGTTTATTGACACTATACAACTGGCTGGTAGTAGGCTACCGACAATTATCCTTTTATATGTTACTATCCGTTTTGTTGGCGGCAATTATTAACTTACGGCAGGTGACGGCCGGATGACGCAGTTAAGACATCAGCCTACCGTTCTGGGAACCCGGGATCGAATTTTGACCCCTGATGCAGTGTGTCGTATCCATCACTCACCCGGCCGCCACATTAGGGGCTTGGGATGAGTATAGAAGAAAGACCCGCATTTAAAACCCAAATATTGATCAACACCGAAAGCAACAATACTTAACAATCGGCATCTGACTGTTCACACTAGGAGCGTGTAACCAAAGCGAACAGACACCGACAAGCATAACTTTCTCGCCAAAGGTGATGACAGACAACTTTTAGTGACTGTTGGTGTGAATAGAATTCATTAAAAAATTCACAATATACTGTTCCGTCGGTAGCCTGCTGTGTGAATCAGCCTTTAGGTCTTACGCGTTAGACACACAAAGAAAACACGAAAACCCCACGTGGCCAGACGGTGAGGCGCAAACTCGCGACCAACTATCAGAGTTGAAAGGGTTTATTCAATCGGCTCTCTCAACAATAATTCATCTAAAAGATAAATGTGATTAATGACATTCTGTGTTTGTTTTTAATGTTTGATATAAACAGTATAAATATGTATTAATTTATAACTATAAAAAATGTCTTAAATATATAAAAATTAGTTCAAAAAGATTAAAACTTTCAGATGCGTTGGCGTAAGCGTTAAGACAACCATTCAAAAACTATCGTAAACATTTACCAACAAAATTTATTATATTTGTCATTATTTCCATTAAATTTTATTCGAAAACATAACTCTAAAAAGTGAGATTTTAAAGTAATTTCTTATCTAAAATTTATCATATTTATTATATTATTTTAGTAAACATTCTGGTAATTGTTATTTATTATATTAAAGTAAATTAATAACATTTAAATACAATGAGTTTAATTTTGTTTTACACATTATACATATATACTTTATGTATATTTAAGTAGAGAATTTGTGTACTATAATGCTGTTGGATTATAGAGTAATGACGTTATTCCATAATACATCCTTGTGACTATTTTTGTTCAAGGATTAAATATATTGCTCAAGTTACTCTACCCGCACTAATCTGGAAATGGTAAACAAGTTATAAGCAGGAGTTTCTGACGTATAAGTGACATTCAATAAGTTATAGAAATTTTTATATTCGAATTTTAAAATAAATTTAAAATAATATTCTATTATTAATTCAAAATGTATTAACGATTAACTAGAAAATATCTATCAAAAGATATGTTGGACCTATCACAATTGAAAGGTAGTATTCATTCTAGAATATTTTTCTATTGATTTTTCAAGTCAAGGATGCTGCCTTTTGTTAGTCTTTCGGAACAAAAAAAAACTTTCAGAATAACAAATGTCACCTGTTGAAAAAATATCGTCATTACAAAGATGTGCTTTATGCTTATTATTATTTATTGATAAATATATATTTGCACTGTATATTTTTTTAAAAATATTTTTGTGCGTTTATTCTACAAATAAAATTAAATTTTCAGCTTCAAGATTAATACCAGTCAACCATTCGATTTTATAAAAAAAGTACCGTATTAATATAATTTAACACAACTTAAATTTGTAGCTTACCTAAACACAGCAATATCTTAAAATAAGCACTCTATATATATTTAAATTATATATTTTATAGCATTAAATATCAATAATATTGACTACGTAGATGAAAGAAGATTGAAGTTAGTATTGTGGGCGGAATAGTTGTATATAAAACCGCCAGGGAGCGTCGCAGTCGAGTGCTCTGTAAAGTTACCTCTTCACACACTCCAGTATAAGTCAGACGTTTGTCCTGGCAGCAGCGATATTGCTCCGTTATGGTAGAGATGATTGCTTTTCTATGAAATAACATTAGTGCCAATGACAACTCCTGTAACAGATTACAACTTTACTTCCAATGGGAATTCTACAAATTTCGAAGAAACTCCATATCCAGATTTTACGCAAATTTCTGCCGTTTGTATTACTTTCATAGTTGCATACTTCATAGTTATGTTACTGGCTCTGGTAGGTAACGCAATGGTATTCTACGTGGTGGTCAGTAACAGGAAGATGCACACCGTTGTCAATTATTATATTGTTAATTTGTCAATTTGTGACTTTATGGTCGGAGGGTTTGTATTGCCCGTTAAATTATTAGAACTGACGGCTCCTGCCAATTGGGGTGCCATGAATGATAATTTATGCACTGCTATGTCCTATTTACAGACTATTTTTGTATTTGCCAGCGTTTTGACATTAGTCGCTACCTGTTTAGAAAGGTAAGTTATATATTTCTAATCTAATCTTCTATATTATTTTTTCCTCGATTGCATAGAAGTAAATATTTTTTCGAAGTTTTTTTTTTCTATTAAATCTATTTAATTTGATGTAAATTCGCGCAAACATAAGGCATTTTTAGAAAGTTTTATATTATCTCAAAAAATTCTTTAAATTTACTCTATAATTTGCTATAAACACATATTTAACTACAAAAATTTAAATTGTCACTATGAATTATATATATATATATATATATATATATATAAGGCTGTATCATAAACTGAAACTTATTTGTTCTATTGATTTTACTCTTATGTTTAACTAAATGAACGTAATTATGAAACTAACTTCCGGTTAAGAATAATGAGTTTTCCAATTTGCTTATACAAGTAAAATGAATTAGACATTTACTGTATATACAGTAAAAAATAATCCTTCAAAACATATTTTTTCTACTTTGTTTCGTTGCCAAAATCGTTATTTTAAGAGCAATTTATTTTCTATTTTTGAATAATTAAATTTAATATATTCATCTATACATAATAAATTATAATTTAATAAAATAAAAGTTTTATAATTAATAATAATAAAAGAATTCCAAACATTTGTGTGATAATTTAAATATATTTCAAATATTCAAAATTATTTCTTACAGTCAAATGTTTAGGATTTAATTATATTAAAACAAGAATTTTTTTTACGTTTAATAAAATAGTTTCAAATTAATTAACATTATGATATTAAAATCGTTTAAATTTAATTATTATAACATTTATTAATATAATTTTTAAATCGGTATTTTGATTGACAATGATCTTTTTTAATTAAACAATAATTTTAATTGTTATAGTATAATTATGAGAAATCTTTATTAAGTTAAAAAAGTATATCGTTTAAGTTTAAAAATATTTTTAAATTTATATTGTATACGCTAATAACGAGTAAAATGTTCATTAAGTCCTATCCAATTCCAGATATGACAAATGACCTTCTCTATCCCCCCACCCCTTGACCTTTAAACACTAACATTTAATAGTATCAATCCCCTAATATACATACCACCTTGAGAAATTTCAGAAAATTCCGAGAGAAGGCACAGGAGTTATTAAGCTTTAAAGTGGGCTAACAAAATCGTGCCTCCATACATACATAGACATTCATACTAACTGAAAAAGAAAACCTCCGAATTTTTTTTGCATTTCTTAACTTTTCAAGGTGCCAAATCCAAAAATATAAAAGTTTAGAAGTTAATCTATTAGTTGTTTATCTAGTCACGAGGTAAATCCGTGTGAAAATGAGTGGAGAGTGTTTTCACGCATCACATACTACAGACTAAGAGCAACGATAACAGCTGGCGTAGTATAACTTCAGTAGAAATATATGGAAGAAAATTTAACCAGAACAAATATTTTACATGTCTTTAGGCTCCAACAATACATATTATTGCATTTTTTTTTTTTTTAAATCGAAATTCCTAGTATTTCCAAGAAAATAAGTCCCACCTGTAGGTTTAGCATTTATTCCATTCTCTGTTTCTTGTTATATGTATCTTATTTTTCAAAACAGTTGAGAAATTCATTTAAATTATATATACTTAGGATCAAATGATTATTGATTAATGTAACTGTTGAAAAGTGAAGTGTTTAATTGCGTTGAACACATCACTTTGCAACTTTGTAATTTGCACTTTGCAATTTAATTGTCTCTTAAATACTGAACGAATTTCCTTTACTTATACTAAGAAAATCATAATTCATTTAGGACACATAATTAGGGTCAGTTCTACTTGAATTTTGTGTGTGTATGTGTGTATGAATAATGATTTTTTGGCGAGGTCCAAAATTATTATCGTTATAAAAAAGACGTGTTTTTAATTAAAAACAAACATATATCTGACGTTAATTTCAAGTGCAATATTGTAATTAAAAATAAATATTTTTAATTTTCTTTTGTTAATGTTTTCTATGATATTGCCCTATTATTAAAACTCTCCAGGCTAAGCAGAAGATCGGTTAATAAGTATTACACACTTAATATGAATACATAATATAAATGCATTAGGAATATCGTGAATAAACTGGCCGTTTTTACATCAATTCGCTTCTTCCTACTCGCATATCTTCTCGATCTGAGCCAAATAAGTACCAGTATGCACATATGTAGTGGCATAATGTGCCTGCCAGCAATGTTATTACAACAAAAACGTAATTAGAGAGAATTTTAATGCGTCTTTATGAAGGATAATTTTGATATAAAATCCTCAAGTTCTTTGATGGCCCCGTAATATAAATGCACTACATTTGTTTTGGCAGGGCATCCCTGACATATAGCAGTAAGGAAGTTTCATATAACATACGTTTTCTGAAACTTCCTTATAATAACAATAACAACACTATTAGGGAAAGCGGTGTATATATTTTATTCAAAATAAAACACAATTTTAATATAATTATTAAATTATCACAAATAAACCCGGAAACATTTCTACACAATCGATTGAGACTGATTATTTTATATAAAATATACAATAATTACTCTTAATTGTTAAGTTTGATATGGAGTAAATATTTTCCGTATTTAATCCATAATAGTAGGATAAATAGTAGTAGTTTTCTTTTAAAACTTACTTATTAAGCACTTTTTTTAAACTAAAAAATAAAGTGTAGATCTATACTTTATATTAAAAGGTATGAAATATTTATGAATTAAGATATTTATTCTTAGTCATCAGTAATCACTGTTAAATAACAAACATTCATTTACTACTTAAAAAAAAATCATTTATACTAAAATGAAAAATAAAACAAAACGGAATTTAAGAAAATGAATTGAGGATAGGAACAATTTGTATGCAATTTAAGTGGAAAAATAGTGTTTTTTCGCTTTTGCTTTTGCACGTTTAAAACATTTATTCGTAATAAAATATAAACAATTTTTGTATTTCACATAATAAGTCTGTCAAGAAAATAAATTGTTTGTGACACTAACAGTAAGAATTTTACTCTGTCGAGCCTTAATCGTATATCGACGTGATAACATGTGACTTAATGTTATATTCGTTTTTTCCCCTCATAACGAATCGAAATATTCTACCGCTTTTATAATGTTTATCTTTGTTGTTAAAATTCGGAATGCAATCTCACTATCATACGCATTATTTATCCTAGGAACATCTAAAAAACGATCAGTAAATCCAACTCTGTACGATTGGTTTATTTGTTCCTTTATTCTATTCTCTATCATCTTACCTTTATTCATTTAACTAAAAGTATAAGCTAATATTTAATTTTAACGATAACAAGTATTTTTTAAATATGTCTATTAAATATTGTAAGTTTTAATAATTTTATTTGATTTATAAACTAATTAATAGAAGAGAAATCTCTTGATCTTATTTTAACTTCTGCTATCATCACTACATTTATTTACTAGGAAAGGCGCTTGTTTATTTAACAATTGTCTTCTCTGTTAAAATTCTTTGTTTCCAAGTGATTGAAAGTTTTCATGGCAATTTATTGAAAGAATCTGCATTTAATTGCAATAAATTGATATAAAATGGAGAAAAATAATACAACTAAAATCTTATAGAAGATCAAGAGCTTTTTTATATAAAATTTCTGCAGTTCAGAAATTATTTGTCACTAAATTTTTTTATAAAAATAGTAAATAATTTTTCGCTTCTTGTTTCTAAATCAAAAACACGAAGTATATTGATCATGTCAACATCTTTGGTGACGAATATTGATTAGAATATGCTTTAAAGGTTGTTTCTTTGTTATTTTTTATATATATAAATTTATTTAAACACGCTTAAAAGTTATAGTCAAACTTGCGATATTCTCTATCACAAATTATAATACCAGGTAATCCTCGTAATCCATATTTATACATGAACGAGTTAATTAATTCATAAATTAATGAACGTTTTATTAATAATTTAAAAAAAAAATAAAAACCTTAAAATGTAGGGTTTACAGAACAAAATAAAAGAATAATTAGTGAGAAAAATGAAATTTTGATAATATAAAATGAAAAGATTCTATGCAGTTTTTGTAAAAATGGATATTTTCATTATTCGAAAAATTTATCTTTGTAAAGACTTTTCTTTCTATTAAATTGCTAAATATTGTATTATATAAAGCATATAAAATATTTAAATCCATTGTAATAAAATCTATATTGCTATGAAACTATCCAGTAAAATTATTTTGATTTTCAACAAAGACGAATAAAAAAATAAAGAAAATTTCACAGCGTTAAACTGATTTGCGAATGTATTTCGTTGTGATAATCGAATTTTCGTAAATTAAAACGATTCATTACTTCATAGTTTCGAAATTTGTGTCTAGTTCTGGCTTAACTGCCCATATTCCTCTAATAACATTAAGGTACTACAAAAGGGATTGAACAATTGGTTAATAGGTAAATAATAAAAGAGAATAAATAAAAGTATTGATTAGATTATTCACTTATATACGACATAAGAAAACATGTGAGTTAGATATTTCTTTATTTAATGGTAAGGAAAGGAAAATCAGTTGAAATAATAAATAATTTTGTTTTACTCTAATTAATTAAAATTATCATTACTTGAGAAGTTTATAAAGTTTACTAAATTTCACAACCTCGTGAGAACGAATGGCATAAGTACTAATGATGTGACTAGAAAATAGCGTGAGTAAACTCCACAAGTAGTAATGAGCAAATAGCAACTACTCGTTACTTTTATACCCTTTACTCTCGAGGATTCGAAGTAGTGAATAATCTTTCTTAGAAAGTATTTATTCTCGAAATTAATAAACAAAGGAAAGTGAGTGAATAAACGAATACTGACGACCAGTTTCCATTGCATGTCTTATATTAACTGTTCTATTTAATTATTAAATTTAACAATTGAAAATTATAAACTGTAAAACGAAACTTATATTAACTTATTTGATTTTTAATATCCGTATTAAGTACCTGTAGATTTATATAAATCCCTTTATTGTTGAACTTAAATCAGTTAATTTCATATACGTGACAAATTCAATCGAAAGTGGATGGTTTAAATTGTTTAAGTATAAGATAAAGTATAGGACTTAGTTAATCTTTTCGGAGTAGACCCCTCATAGTGAAACACTGCATACAGTATCCCCTTTTAATGTATGAACTTCAGCTGATAAATTTGTAATCAATATTTCTATTAAAGATTCAAATTAATGCATAACAAAACCTTATATAGTAGCTTCTCTTTTTGGCTCTGCACAGCGATTAAAACTTGTTTTACCTGTAAATACTTTGTAGTTCAAACAGAATTACAACTGCAAAGTTCACATACTTTATTCCACTTCCATGTAGTATTTATCGAACCATGGGGTTTGTTGATATACCTTCTGTAGAAACCACGTCTACAAATGCTATATAAACCTCGGAGGGTCAAATTTGACAATACTTTCCCTTGGTATGTAGCCTATACATAACAACCGGGAAAGTAAAAAACAACTCCAAACCCATCGAGAGCGCTTATTTGAAGCACTAGACATAGCCAAACTATACATTGATTTAAGACGGTCTGTAAACAGATTTCAATTTACTTTTACTTTCCCAGCTGTTATAACACAACAAGAAAAAGTATTGTAATCATCTCAGATTTTAGGGGTGGGGAGATATAGGTGGTGTCATGTCACATCTCGAGAGAGATCGGACTTAATGATTTTACTCGTTATTAACATTTACAATTTTTTTTTCTTTTCTTTTTTATAAAACTCATCTCTACCCTGAAAGTTAAGAGTTATACCATTTTTATAATAATTAATAATATACAAATTTTTTATGATAAAATCTCATAACAGATGGCGCCACACACAACTTAATTATTAATATTATGATTAATAATATAAAAGTTATTTCTTAAAACAAAATCTCTTAACAGCTGGGAAAGTTACGCAACTCGTTGCTGGATTTTTAAAAAAATCTATTATAGAAATATGTGTTTTTTAGGTTAAGATAGCTAAATTTATCTCAGCTTTATCAGCTTTTGTAAGGACAAGTAGAGGTTCCTCAATAAGTTATGTACTTTTTTTAGGATTTCGTATTTTAATATAGAAACATCATCTATTCAAACCAAATAAAAACGATAAAATCTTACTATGTCGAATAATAAAAATAAAAAATAAAAAAAGATTCTAAGCTAGCACGAATTCAATAAAATTCTATTTCAGTAAAAGTTCCAAAATATATTCGATTGGTGTAGTAAATAAGTTACTCAATGAATAGTATCGATAGCAATCTAACTCATCTGTTACCACCCAATGAGTAACGAATACTAACAAGTAAGTAATGAATACAGAGCGTATGAGCGTCTATATCTACCCATTTCTCAAAAGTAACATTGCTAATGAACAAATAAAATGGTGGCTGGAACCTACGAATCATATAATAGAACCAGAACTACTAATATTCTAATTACAGAAGACTTTCGCTAATCCAGTCATTCTTTGCACAGAGGACCATAGCAATAATGGTTATTTTTATAAAAGAAAAATTAAATATAATTTTTTTTGCAATAACGAATCTATTTAATGAACTTAAATAAACAGAAATAATAAATTTAATCATGTTTCCTATACATTAGTACATCCTAAGAGAGTTATTTAGTGATTTCTGCTTTTAAAATCTAATATTGTAAAATATTATAAACATTTTAATGTAATTGAAATATATTATTAAAATTCTGAGATTAAAAAAGATTTCATTTTAAATTTTCTCTTTCTTGAATCTATTTTATGGAGTATTTGTTCTATTTGTTACGGCAATGCGACACTTGGACAATCTGGGGGAACAAGGGAATGCCTCCTGGAAGGACTTTCTATGGGAAATTGGCCCTTATTTAGGTATTAAAAAGGTAAAGAAATCCCGGAAGTCTTCACTTGGCGAGCCCGTTGGCCAAGCGCAAACCCACGACCAATGTTCAGTGGTTTTATCCACTCGGGCACTGGAGTGCATCACACAAATGAAATATTGAAGATGCAATATATATATATATATATATATATATATATATATTTGCATCTTCAATATTTTATAACATAATATAACATTATATATATATATATATATATATATTATATATGTTATTATTTGCAATTTTAATGCTTGGAATAAAAAGAGATTGTGTAGAATGTGTTACTGGTATATGTTAATATTTTAAAGATTCTTTATTGCATGAAAACGAAATATTCATTAAATGAGTTGTGAAAGTCAATTACTCAGTCTAAATTATCGAATGAACATTTGAAGTTCATCATAAATTTCAAATTAATTTAGAGGATAATGCTTTTTTAAGCTGTTTTTGCCACGGGGACACTAAGAGAGCCTTTTTAAAGCAAGCTCATTATGAGTTCGGCCAGGCCCACAATGAGAAGACTGGGTGGAGAGGGATGGGACCCTGCATATTTAGAAGCACCACCTCCGAAAAATTTCTTGGGATTATTGTCTGTATCAAGTATAACTATACTACAAAGATTTTGTATGTAGAAAACTTATCTACAAGAAACTGATTTGCAATAAAATTAAATTTTATAAAATCTAGAAAGGTACTGCCATAGTGGCTGTAAGTAAAACACTTATTTACGATTTTTGTCTGGTTACATTCCGATTTCTTCCCTTCAGCGATACGTGGAATGTGCGTATTGATAGTGTAAAAACATAAAAGTTAAGTATTATGAAAAAATCCAGTTCAATAAAATGCAAATGAGGCTTAGAGAATTTAAAATCACAATATACAACAACAACAAAAAAAACTTTAAATTACTAAAGAAAGCAGTAATAAATAATGTTTATACTTCTATTTTGGAAACATTGAAGAATAATAATTCGATAAATTTCCTTTAAATTATTGCAGTGTCAAACACCACAGTAATTTAAAAGATAAAACTTGTAATTTTTTTCGATATTGCTGTTTTCAGATTCTAATGTTGAGATATTTACATAATCCCGACTTTCTGAAATGTTTAAAACTAAAACATGTGACTTATAATAATCAGTGGGAATTCATTTACTCCATAAAACCACCTTAACATGTATGAAAAAATCAATTTTCATAGATACTTCAATGTGGAAAGATATGGATTATAAAATTGGAACTGTACCTGGTGAAGTCGTATAAAAGTTGTATAGTTTCAATTATATATGTGCTGTATTGACAATGCACGAAACAAATTAACAATAGTAAACTCCGAAAGTTGTTTATTCTAGAAGGGAGTTTAATCTGGTGCTGACCAGCTACAACAATATATTGTTTTTGTTTTTGCATAATACTTTTTGTACAGGGTGATTTATTTAGGACTGAACGCTTATGTGAAATATCTCTGTATAAAACGATGTGCATGAAACACAAACGGAATGATTCTTTATTTCATGATGAAGCAGTCGATCAAGATATGTTACTATCAGTACATGCTATTGTGTAATCATCAGGTATTGAACAAAGTGTTCAGTCATTACTGAATTTCCCTGTATATTCAACAGGTAAATGTAACCTTTATTATTATTATTTTTCTTTGTTTGTTTTAAAGTACTTTTTACCCATTTATCTTTATTAATATCGTACAGTTTGATCAATAGTTAATATTTTTGTAATTATTTGAATTTTGTATAGGCATATTGTTGGTTTGTTTATTTGATGTCTGTTGGTTTGTTCCTCGTATATAGGGTAAAATCTTTCTAATATACAAATAAATAATTTAGTGTATAAAAATAATCGTACGGAATAAAAAATGCAGAAATTTTTACAAATATTATGCTGTTTAGAAAAGAATTTTAAAACACAATAACAATATTTCTTATGCAGACTAAAACCTAAACAACGAATTTTTAAACAAATTTCTCTTTCAGGATTTATTTTAAAAGTAGGAAATACTTTTTACTTTTTAAGTTTGATGATTTTAAGACTTTTAAAATATAATCTCCTATTTTAATAACTTTTCGTAATCTTAATTTACTGTTATTAAAAGGAAATCAATAATAAGTCTGTTTATTTCTTGACTCCTCCTACTCATCGTCATGTCCCCAAATAACATTAGACTGCTACAGAATATCTACCTATTAGTCAAAGATCTTTGATGAAATAAAAGAAATAAAATAAAATTAATAATTCGGGTATTCACTAATGTTAAAAATATAAAATTTTTTAAGGGAATACAACTTAAGTAAAGATGTAATTATCAGACATTTCTTAATTTAGTGGTAAGAAAATGAAATTTAATTAAGACAAATTAATTAAGTCAATAATTTAGGAAACTGCACAACTGCGTTGGAAAAACCCGAGAGAATGAATACACAGTGTGCACGCGACACAGAAAATGGACAGTGGAATCTATAAAATATTCTATTCACCGTAAATGTTGGTTATGTTCAATTGTTTCTTCTCGTAAATTAGAAAGTCAGTTTAAATGAAGTAGCTCGTCATATCGAAATTTTTGTACTGTACATCGATTACTCGTAAATCGGGGCCGAGCTGTACAATATTGCAGCTATTCTCTGTTCTGTACGTAAGGCATTTTAAATATAAACAAAATTTCGGCTTTTTAAAATAAGATTTATGCACGAGTTATTATTTGGAGTTTCGAATACTATCCCTCGAATCCACAGTAAATAAATGTTCAAGACTTAAGTGTTTCTGGCAACACATTGCAAGGTTTATTCATATAATTGGCTTGGCACAAGTAGGTTGACTTGTGGCATGCCAACCCTACTTGTGCCTTGTAATGCATATTGTATTATGAATTCATTCTATTCAAATTTTGAAAATAATAAAATATTTTAAAAAAGCTTTATTATAAAATTTTTCTTAACTTAAAATGCGAAAATAAGCAATAAATTTGAAAATTAATTTCTACTGAATACAGGAAAAACTAATGTTTTATGAATCTTTGTTTTGATACGATCAGCCATTATCAATTTCAAATATAACAAAATATTTTTGTTTTATTATTACAGAAAATGAAAGATATTACTAGAGATCGATCAGATTTTGTAGAAAAATAAACAAGAAAATATAAATAAAAATCTCGCTGAGATTTATACATTTTACAACTTGACGTCTAAATCTTCAATATTGAATATAAAATAAAAGTGATTCTATAAATAAATGAGCATTACAAGTAATTTAGGCAAGATAACATTCTTATTACCAAGTAATGTATTTTCTTATCGTCCTTAAATTGCTTATTTATGTGAAGTTTTATTTTGTAATCTGCAATTTTGATATAAACTATTTAATTAATTTAACATTTTTAGGAATCATATTTTGTGTTATTTATCTACAGTAGCTTAAAATCAAAACAGCTGTTTTTCGTAGCGGATTTCACGAGTAGAATTAATTTAAAAATATGCACTTTCTTTACAGTTTAAATCAACATTAAATGTTGAAGTATATATAATATAGGCAAATAAATTTAATAAATTTGTTTGCCTGTTGTTTCACTGTATTTTAAAGAAGGTAAAGAAAGTAATTATAGGCATAAAATTTGTAGAAATTACAACCGAAATAATACAAAATCAGAAAATTATTAACACAATAGCTACAGTATGTAAAGGTCGCCTTTGGCGGCCTGTGTCAAAGAAACCGCCCGACTGAGGTAATTGCTCCCACCTGGGGTCGGGGCCATAAACGGCCGGAAGGATCAAAGGTGGAGCGTCCCCACTTAAGGGACAATGTGTTGGCCACGTGCCGGCCAGCTTGAGAAAACAAGAATAAATAAAGCACGGACGCAAATGTGAGCTACGTCGGCGGGGGATAGGGCGGACGTCTTGGAAGGCTCTAAGAAGGGGAAGGAAGTGATTGGTCGCAGGAGGCAGTGCCAGAATCCCTTAAATTGGAAGGGTGGCAAAAAAGCGAGGAGAAAGGGCGAGGGACCTGGTACGTGGCGGTCTCTAACAACAGGCAGACCTTTGAGGCGGATAGAGAGAGTGTTCTCCTCTTGGAAAGTCCTCTGGAGAAAGGTTGTTGTAGAGACGGACGGCCACGAGGTTAAGCCATCTCCGGAAGAGTGACTCGTGTTCCCAGGCCAGCTAAGTCGACGTGCTGCATCACAGCTTCGATACTGTAGTGTACGTAATGCTATTACATAGTGTATATCTTTGTAAATATTTGTAAATAAACTGTATATAACTAATTATCGAGTGTGGAGGTGTGACTTTCAACGGACCATTAAACGGACAATCTCGAGGCGTAAAGAACGACTCGGGACGGAACATTTGTAAAGATCACGAGACGAGTAAGAAGGATCTTCACTGGCGCAGTCTTCGACAGGATTTTCTTGCAAATCTTCAGGAGATTCTCGCAAGACGACAGGAAAGTACTGAGCCCACATTCGAGATAGTGAGAACTTTGGATACTTACGGAAGGAAGAGTAGCCGGAAATCAAGGCGGAACAGAACTCAACATTGGTAAGTTGTTCTTGATTATTTGTATTCAGAATGCCGGGACGCGGAAGGACTCAAGGGTCAAAAAGGGGTATGCCATGTTCTGAGGATCAGGGAGGTCGGGCTGATCTTAGTCAATCCCAGGAAATGGATACGGAGCCGGAAAAGGAAATTTTGGACCCCGAGGTCGAGGTCACAGACAACCAGAATGAAATAGAGGGACGTGAGTCTGACGAGTTAGAGAAATTACGCTTGCAGATTAGACTAGCCGAGATAGAAACTAAAAACAAAGAGATAGAAACTAAAAACAAAGAAATAGAATCTAAAACCAAAGAAATGGACATTAGAAAGAGCGAAAAAGAAATGGAAATGCAAATTAGACTAGCCGAAATAGAGTTAGAGAGAGATCGTCTACGAAGTGATTCTAGGACTAGTAATAACTCTGAGCTGGGAGGTAACTTGGATAGCCTAGCTAGAAAAATCAGATGGGCGTTACCTAAAATGCCAGACAAGGAGGCGGAAGTACCGTCGTGGTTTCGGGCCGTAGAGGTAGTGTTACAAACGTACGATGTGCCGGAAGAACTTCAGGGGCAGCTAGTTTTAACGGTGCTATCGGAGAAATGTAAAACGGCGTTAAATAGGCTTACGGCAGACGAGATCAGGGATTACCAAACCTTAAAACAATTCCTACTAGACGAGCTGAGACTGTCTGCCGCTGAGTACCTCAAAGAGTTCACTTCCGCTGAAAAGGGAAGCAAAGAAACGTGGCCCCAATTTGCAGCTAGAATGGAGGATCTATATCGGTATTATCTAAATAGTAGAGGCGTAGATTCTTTTGAGCAGCTAACAAAATTAGTGGTCTCGGATCACCTTAAGACTAAGTTAGATGCCGACACTAAGCGTTATGTTTTGTTGCAAGAAGGTAAAGGCTGGTTCCCACCGGAAGAGTTAGCCAGATACGCAGATAAGCATGCGGAGGCTGTGGAAAAGGGTGACGTTAGACTTATACCTGAACGCGAAAGGGATAGAACAGTCACTAGAACTGGAGGCATGAGCGCGAACAATGGAGGATCAAGAATGAGATGCTATGTCTGTGACCAAATGGGTCATCTCAGAAGGGATTGTCCTCGGAGAAATATTAAAGAGGAAGGACCAAAGCCTAAAGCAACGCGAGCGGTTAAAATAGACGAAACAGTAGAATCGGACGAGCAGCTAGTAGCTAGGGTAAAGGTGAACAGGGAAACGATCAGCGGAAACGTACCCGTTAGTAGAAACGAAAATCTCCTGCTCACTTGTAAAGGTAATAAATTTTCTGCAATAGTGGACACGGGGGTAGATATGACGGTAATTAGGAAATCTGTAGTGCCTGTTTACGTGTCGCGGGCAGCGAGAAAGGTTAAGTTGATCAGCGCATTTGGGCAGCAGGTATCAGCAGTGTTAGCGACAATACCTGTAAGACTAGAAGGGAGGTCGAATAAAAAGAAAAATGATTACGCTCCAGCCTTGATAACTTGCGCATTAACTGACGAACTTAGCTGCGGTACAGATGCATTACTTTCGGCAGCCGATTATTGCGTTTTGAGGAGAGTCGAACGGACGAAAACGAATAGGCGACGGAAACCAGTCGCGAGGGTTACGGTTGCGAAAGAAAGCGGGGAAAATAGGACGAGCCCCACGACAAATAAAAAGAGCGATGCTAGAAAATATTGTAAGGCGGGTCATAGTCGGCAGGCAAGCGTTCCCCTTCGGCTAGTTGACCGCACGCCTCTTAAGGAACAATCGGTCCCTAGGGCATTGGTAGCGCGGGATAATAAGGCAAAAATCGCGCACAGAAGAGGGAAAAATCGTAATGAGATCGACGTACTATCCAGACGGGAAATCAGGAGCAATCCGGAACCCCCAGATCGTACAGACAAGGCAGTTTAATTTCGGTATTAAGTCCTTCGGATAGATGTAATCAGTATCTACCAGGCGATTCTGAATGCAATGTGACGGGACAATTTGCCGAAGATGTTATTGACTGTGTAAAATATCTTTTTCTGTAAAATATTAAATACTGTATATTGTTAGTATAGTTTATTATTTGTAGTAACTTGATCCTTGTAATAAGAAAGGAGGAAGTGTAGTGTAACAAAATAATTTGTACGGTAAAGATTGCTGTGTGTCGCGGTAGTATTGTTTATGTCAAACAGGCTTTTGTTGAAGCGCAGTTTGAACCTTGTCGGTGGGAGGTGTAAAGGTCGCCTTTGGCGGCCTGTGTCAAAGAAACCGCCCGACTGAGGTAATTGCTCCCACCTGGGGTCGGGGCCATAAACGGCCGGAAGGATCAAAGGTGGAGCGTCTCCACTTAAGGGACAATGTGTTGGCCACGTGCCGGCCAGCTTGAGAAAACAAGAATAAATAAAGCACGGACGCAAATGTGAGCTACGTCGGCGGGGGATAGGGCGGACGTCTTGGAAGGCTCTAAGAAGGGGAAGGAAGTGATTGGTCGCAGGAGGCAGTGCCAGAATCCCTTAAATTGGAAGGGTGGCAAAAAAGCGAGGAGAAAGGGCGAGGGACCTGGTACGTGGCGGTCTCTAACAACAGGCAGACCTTTGAGGCGGATAGAGAGAGTGTTCTCCTCTTGGAAAGTCCTCTGGAGAAAGGTTGTTGTAGAGACGGACGGCCACGAGGTTAAGCCATCTCCGGAAGAGTGACTCGTGTTCCCAGGCCAGCTAAGTCGACGTGCTGCATCACAGCTTCGATACTGTAGTGTACGTAATGCTATTACATAGTGTATATCTTTGTAAATATTTGTAAATAAACTGTATATAACTAATTATCGAGTGTGGAGGTGTGACTTTCAACGGACCATTAAACGGACAATCTCGAGGCGTAAAGAACGACTCGGGACGGAAACATTTGTAAAGATCACGAGACGAGTAAGAAGGATCTTCACTCAGTATATGCATCAATTTATCAACTTAATCACTGTTTAAAAATCTCAATAAAAAGTCATTAGGATCTTATGGCATATAACTGGTCTGTATAATTTGTTTTCAGTATTTTCATAATTTCACCTACATAAACGAATTTGTTTATTTATGTCTGTATATTATTTCTAATTTCATGTAATTTCTAACTTATAAGCAACCAAAGGTGTTTAGTAATGATTTTAGTAATTACGAAAGTATTCTACATATGATAATTAATGACCATATCTAATAATATATAACTAATGATCATAAATTAAATTATAATGATGCATTGAATTATTTTTATTTTTTTATAGTGTTATATAATGTAAAATAATTATTATGTATGTTATAATAACTACCAAACTAAACTATGTATTTTACTTTTTTGTGCAATGACCTAAACCACATATCATTTTTGCTTTGACGTTTATATAATAATCTATTATTCTCACAATTTAAATATATAAATTATTGAAAAATATATTTTTATAATTATTAAAACTTTAAATGTATTTTTAACGAATAAATATTTTTAAATTATTAATTTTGTAGAATATGGTATAAGATATTTTCTTGGTAAACTTCATATTTAATTGAATATATTATTGATAAATATGAATTTTATGCTATTTACTATCCATTTATACAATAAAAAATTATAGAAAAAATTATTTGCAGATTGTTTATTAAAATTCAAATTTTACATACAAGCAAATCTCGGTATTCGCATATTTGGTATTCGCAATTGTCAAGTTGTGATCAACCACGTGACTATTCGCGAAACATTTTTGCGTATTCGCGAATCGCTTTTACAATAGTACTTGTAAAATATGGTAGTATTTTCTGTTATCTCCAATTTTTACTTTTTTGACATAAGCAAAGTACAGCAAAGACTATACTTTTAAACTTAAGTTACCGCATTACAGCTATACTGTCTTCTGCCAAATTGTATGTAATAAAGTTTATGCTACATTTATGTAAATAGAGCGTGCGCATTAAATACATAGTTCCATACAATAATAATAATAATAATAATAATCCGATATAATAATATAAAAGACGGGAAAGTAGATAGTCGGTGAGAGATTTGAGGAACGTAGACAAAAGATGGTGAGAGCATACTATACAAGACAGATGAAGAATCACTAAATGAGGAACTGGTCATGATGGCCATAAAAAGCTTCTACCACAGCGAAGAGGGAGATTGTAAACAGGTAAAAACGCTAAAGCTGCCAGTGACAGCTTACAAGCTTTCAAAAATATACAGCACTATTCATAGCTTGTGAAAGGAGTTGCAAAAATCAGATCCTATTCTTGAGAGCGATCTCAACTTTAAGCGAGGTTTGGAAGTAGCGTGGCTTCCATATGCTGAAATCTTGAAGGACACAAATAAAAAAAGGCCGTCAACAACATTAAGTCAGCTTTCACAAATTTTTGTAACTTCTCCACAATCGTCTTAAAATGTAAGAGTAACGTTTTAATATACTGTTTAACGAATATATTATTATATGAATAAAACCAAAAATTATTTTATTGTGACATTGTCGCAATGCTGGGCTGCAATTTTTAATCATATTCTTAATTTATCTAATTTAAAATATATGCTCTCCACCTCAAATTAGTAGTGTCTTGCCCCTGTACATCATACTTTTCCTTTAGAAACGGACTAGTGCCGATCATTTATCTAACTCGTTTCAAGGGAAATTTTTGAATTAAAATTACGTGACTTTCGTTCAAAAAGTGCACTATGTGTTAACTTTATAGTTAACATATACTACACTTCTTGATTAATTTAAATTTGTGCATAGACGTAGACTAATTATTCTGTAATGTAGGAGCACAATTAATTAATTGAAAATCATAAGTCATAAGTTAATTTTATGATTTATAATTCAATTTAAATGCATTTTATGTCAGTCTTAATGATGAAAATTTATCAAATAGTGATAATTACCTCTGTCACATTGTATTATTCAGTCTTATTTCAAATATATAGCTTATTGTTATTATTATAAAGATGAAGAATGTTATTATAAAACGTGTTTTATTTTAAAAAATCAATTAAAATTAAATTTACATATAAAACGATCCTTAATGTATTTTTAAGTATAAATAAAAACAATGATAATTTTTTAAGAGAAAGCTAAATTTATATGATTAATTTTTATACAATTAAAATTGAAGTTACTCATTCGATTTTTATACATTATTTTAATAATAATTCTATCAAATAATTTTTAAATGATTCAAATGTTCACATAGAAATGTATATAAAATTTTTGTCACGAATATTCATAATTTTATTATATCAAATTGAATGTAATAAATGCAATCAAAGTATAATTATGCTACATAAATTATAATAAATTAAATTTTATTTTTCCAAACGAAATATTTTGGTACAACTTTCTCCTTGATGAAGTAATTAGAACACTGTAAAAATGATATAAATTCTTAATTGGTTAGACCATAAAAATAAATATCGATAAATAATTTTATTTTTAGCCAATAAAAATAACGAATATAGTGCTTATTTGAATGCATTTTGTATGTTGCCTATGCCCAATTTATTTAGTTTTTCCTCTAGGCACTCCCCTAGTATACAAGTTCAACCGCAGTGGCTGTTTTAAATCGAAATTCCATTTTAAAATGTACAATATGACGTATTAAAATATATAGAAAAGTTAAATTGAATGGCTAATTAATCAACATTTATAGCTTTTAAAATTTAATATAATGAATAATCTGGTGATATACATATAATTTATTTTACTATATTGAGATGCACTTTTTGGAATGTCAATAAGGCAAACGAAGTGAATGTAAACATTCAACATTCGCTCTTTTTCTAGTTTAGAATTAAAGTGTGCGTTTATGTGAATGCTTAATGATGCATAAGTGAGAGTGAAAGTCAATACAGAAACATGAGGAGATACATAAATACACAGACAAATGAATTTTTAAAAATCTTTAATAATTATGGAAAGAAGTCTCTACCATTATTTTTTAAATTGTTAGATCTGCAAATGGTATCTCAATTTTATCTTATTCAAGTTTTTATATAATAATAA
The DNA here is from genome assembly GCF_030686945.1 of Centruroides vittatus. NCBI lineage: Eukaryota > Metazoa > Arthropoda > Arachnida > Scorpiones > Buthidae > Centruroides > Centruroides vittatus. The sequence continues at coordinate 10,714,010 of NW_027122718.1, read as the reverse complement.
ATAAGTTTTCAGAATAATAATGTTCATTATTTTAAAACTTTGTAATTCTTTTTTCCTGTTACAATTAACTAAATTTATTTTCCAAGGTTAAAATTAAGAAAAATAATTGATTTTTTAAAAAGTAATAAATTTGTTAATGTTTGAGATTCATTAACAGAGAGACGATGATTACATAAACCACATTAGTACAAAAACATTTTTACTAATGTTGTTTATATAAAATTATCTTTAATTCGAAAGAATAAACATTTATTTGCACCTGTAATCAATCTCTCAAATTTCATCCACAAATTAAATCAGTATAATAAGTCATATTAACATATTATAGTCACAATAGACTAATATGAATAAAATAATATTTAAAGGATTAGAAACATTAATTAATTAGTGAAAAATGTTTATGAGTTTCTTTCAATCATTATCGTTTTAATTTCGTATTTTTTTATTACGTTTATTAAATTAAAATAACAATTAACTAGCACTTAACTATTTAGTATAAACGAAATTTTTTGTAAATAAAAAAAAAGTTATAACTAAATACAGTATTTTTATTAGATACGTAAACTTGTACAGTTCGTAGACCTTCAGATTGGTTTATTTACACAATATAATTATTTACAGTGATTTTACAGGAGTATTAAACTAGCTAATTATATTTTAACGTGAAATAATATAAAAATCTTAAACTATTTTGTTGATAAGATAAGTTATTGGACTTAATGGAAACAGTAAATATCACATCAACTAAGATCATATCTCGTTAATCGCATGAGTTAATCAATACTCGGAAAGTTATATATTTTTTAATGTTTTATTCATCAAATTCAGAGAACCATTATATCGGCATCGAATAACACAAACATTTCATGAGCTAATATATTTCATTCCTTGAGGCAATTGCCTTTCTTTACCCCATATAAATTTAATATTGATACGAAGAGAAAATTTCCAGAGAGATTTTAACTTATTTAAACAATTTTTGAAAATATTTTATATACGGAGCAATTTTTCAAATACTTATATATATATATAAAATATATAGAATTCGTTATTTTGAATATTTTTTATTAACTTTATTCTTATATATAAAGCGAATGTTTAGCATGTTATAAATTTATTAACATATAAATACAATATTATAAATAAATTATAATATATATATATATTTAAAATAGAGCTATATTATGTTCTCATAATGTTTTGAGATGTTTTGTAAGTTATTATGTTTTCAATTATAAAATATTATCATATTTTCCCTCTATTATACATAACAGTAGGAAAGTAAAAACATGATTTATATTCTACATCTCGTACCTATAAATTTATCTTTATCTTGAAAAGAAATGAAATTTTTACCCCTTTTCACGGTTAATTCATTATAAAATTGATTAATATATTATTAATTATCTTATCAAATAAAATCAAATTATTGTGGATTATTTTTTACATAGAACGATGTTTATTTTACATAAATAATATAGAATTTAAGCAGAAATAAGGTCTATTCGGAAAGGAGATAAATGAAAGATTTTTAGTTTAATTAACGATTAATTTAATTTAATTTAATTTAATTTTTATGAACGATTTTCATTAACTACACAACGATATAATTTTTCCAAATTTTGAACAAATTTGGAAAAATTTTTCGACTGTCGTCCATTTGTCCGTCCTTAATCTGGAGAACGGTGTTAGATAAACAAAATTGAAGACCAGATATGGAAAGCAGGGATAGAAAACCCGATATACGAACTTCCGATGCAAATCGAAAATCACGTTATTTCAATTAAAAATTCCCCATAAAAGGAGTTAGATAGATGACCGGCACGACTCGATTGCTAAAGGAAAAGCATGATGTACAGGGGCAAGCCACTACTAATTTGAGGTGACGAGCATATATGTTAAATTAGAAAATTATTAAAAATATGATTAAAAATTGCAGCTCGGCATTGTGACCATGTCAAAATAAATAATTGCTCGTTGTATGATAATTTTATCAAAACTTTTCTAACAAAGGTTGTTACGCACCAATAAATCTAACAAGCCCAGCAAAAGAATAAAACAATATATTTTAAATATAAATAGAAAATATAAAGCCAAATTTATTCTGGTTGAAAATTTTACTGTAGTACATATAATTTCGTTGTATATATTTTTTCTTTACTACCGCTCGGTCTACACAATATTCTACTTTTATACAATAATAAAATGTCTTATACTTTTCTACCATCTATGGTATTATATAGTCCAATTTGTCGTTTAGAGAAATGTAATTTCTATATATGATACAGAGTCTCTGAAAAATAGAAAGGTTTGTTTTATGATTTCTAGGAACTAGGTATTATATATTAGATTCCCTTTTTCTACGACCTGATGTGCTACGATAGATTAATACAGACATACAAGACTGTTCATATCAATATCATTTATTTTATAAGCATTGAATTAAATTTTAACGAAATTTATAATGAAATATAAAGTCACAAATTTTTTACAATAGTTTTATAATCTTCTTAAGTGGTACAACAATACAGGGAATGATCTTCCATAAAAGTTTCATTAATACACATTCATAATATAATAAAACTCAAATCATTGACCAAAGTTGATCCTGATTATTTTTCGAGCTATTATCTGGACTATCGGAGGTTTAATTAAATAATTTAGAAAACTCTGATAATTAAATTACTTTCAAAATTAATTTCTAAATATTCATATTTAAACAAAGAATGTTTCTTAAACGCATCTCTTATGGAACAAATTCGATATTTAGGAAGTTAAAAATTACCTTTAAAATCGCTTGAGAATAATCAGACAATTTACATTTAGGTTCGTCCAAGATAATTAATAAACGAATGACAGAATTAGGGGAATAAAGGCTATCAAAGGCGTCAAATTACCCAATCGAAAAGATAGAATAGATTAATTTAAATTATTTTTTGGTATATTAAAAAATAGTCATCTTTGCTTTGTTTTCGTAAAAATAAATTGGCTATTGACTTTTAAGTAATAAGATTTTGTTTTTACTGTATTTGGAAAAATTACAATAAATTTGTATACTGAGAGTATTTTGCTTTGTGATTCCACTAATTGAGCCTTTTAGAAACTGCATGATACATTTAACAATTATTAAATAATCATTGAATCTCATTTATGTGCATACCAACAGTTAACAATTAAATATGCAAATCGTGCAGATAAACAAGTATTTTATCGTTAAATATTTTCTCATCATATTGCAAATTAGTAATGGAGATAATTTGCAAATTAATGTAAAGCAAATTTTATTTAACTATTCACTATAAATTAATTTAAATCTATTTAATTTTTAACTTCTGTTTTGTGAAATTAAATTACACACACTTTTTTTTTGAAATGTTTAACAAATTTATTGAACTTTAAAAAATTGCTAAAGGAGCAGACTTCCTGCAGCCAGCAGTGAAATAATAGTTTTGGGTCCTACCCGAAACTATGTGTTCGACCGAGAAAAATAATTATATTCTTGTTTTCATATAAATCAATAAGTAAATAAAGTTTGGTTATGATTTACTTTAGGCTATGCTGACCATAATTTGTCGATATGAAAACACGATTAAGGAGCCGCAGCTGATACAGGACCTCTCTTATTAAAATTTTGTCAATAAATATAGATGAGCATTATTAACAGTAAAGTTAGCGCATTATTACTAATATTGATTTGATGGCGTAAAAAAGATACGTAAATTTCTCTTAGAACATTGCATTTTCGAAAATATAATAACGAAATTGCAATAAAAATAATCACGAATTTAATAATTAAGTTGATATGAAAAGGTTTTATAGAGTCAAACCAAACACTTTTAACTGATTAACTTATTTTGTTTATGTTAATTTGTTTAAATTCTGGTTAATCTCAATTGTATTGTAATTCGCAGTTTTGCTTTATAATAAACATTGCTTTCGTGGCTTTAATATTTAATTTCGACTGGGGAATTCATAAGTGAGAATATTCTTTCTATGAAAGTTGTTGTTCCTGAAAACGAAAGGAATAACTGAATGATGCGATTGAATGAAGAAAAACTTCAAGTGTTTTGTTATTATTGTCTTTATTAACACCCAAATTTAGTCTGTTTCTGTTTTTCTAATGTGTTCCTTAAGTTCGTCGAAACTATTCTGTAAGCTATTTTATGCCATTTCTTACTCAGTATTATCCATTCAAATTTATGACCCTTGTCAACTCAGAATAAACATTTCCAACAGATCACGTGTTCGGAATACGATATACAGATGTGTTTACGATACAAACTAAAAAGCTAAGATTTTTCGTTTTTTTTAAAGGGACGAAAGTCGACGAGATGGCCGGAGACACGACAAAAAACGTTACTGTCCTATTCAAAACAGTTTCTATGGTCAGCTTACAATAGGCCATATATTTCTGAAGACACCAAATTGCAAACGTAAATAAGAATAAAAATTTTACAAAAATTAATATAAAATGAGCATTAATGAAATTAATAACGAAACAGAAGACTGTTTCGTTACTAATTTCTACGAAAAAATGTAAAGGTTCTTAGAGAAGAAACGTTTAATACCTTTGTATAACAAAGTATAAATTAAAATGATAAATTAAATATATTAAACATTTTATTAAAGCGTTTTTAATTTTTAAATAAATTATAAAAATTTTTTTTTCAACTACTCATTCGCGAATCTTATAGTTTGCCATTGCCTAACAGGATAAAAATAAATTAGAAATGATAAGGTTGAGGAAGTGGATCGTATTTGGAGATAAGCTTGCAATTTTAGATAAATTTAGTAGTTTTCAAGTAGGCTTATTTAGAAATCAACTTGCTTTCAAAAAATTGCCTTTATAAAATAATGCTTTTAATTTACAAAATTATATAACTAATTATATTATATTATATTATATTATAAATAACTAATTTTAATTACCATCTTTGGCATTTCCCTTTAATATATTAAAAAAACATCCTCCAAATTCTCTCTTGTTGATTGGAGATATGATTATATAATACAGTAGATCGCGAACTGTCTATTGAGAAACTTTATAATTATAAATTAAATTTCGACATTAAAAGTGTGTTAAAAAACTTATAATCATTTTAATCTCAAATATGACTTAATAGGAATTAATTGAATATTATCAATTTAACAGTATCAATTTTATAACTTTAATCTACAAATGAATTATAGATATTCATTGAAATATTTATAGTTTATTCTTTATATATTGTTTTAAAGTTTATTAATATATTTAGACTTTTATATTTATTTATATATTAATTATAATAAATGTAATTTTTTATGCATCTACAAAAAATGACAGTAAAACGAAATTACAATTAAGAATTGTATTATATTAAAAATCGATGAGAAATTACGTGGTTACAAAATTATAAATATTCAAAAAGTTACTGACTTGAAAACAATAATAATATTAAAATTAAATAAACAGTAATGTAAAAATTACTCAGTTCATACATTACGTTATGTATTTTTATCCTTGTAAACGTGAGATTGCTACTTTATTTACAACCTTAATATATACTGTACCTAATTGCATGTAACATATAGACAATAGGTAAAGTGAAGATCCTTATTACTCGTCACGTGATCTTCACAAATGTTCCGTCCTGAGTTGTCCTTTACGCCTCGAGATTGTCCGTTAGATGGTCCGTGGAAAGTCACACCTCCACACTCGATAAGTAGTTATATACAGTTTATTTACAAATATTTACAAAGATGTACACTATGCAATAACATTACGTACGCTAATGTACCGAAGCTGTGATGCCGCACGTCGGCTTGTCTGGCCGGGGAACACGAGTCACTTTTCCGGAGATGGCTTAACCGCGTGGTCGTCCGTCTCTACACCAACCTTTTTCCAGAGGACTTTCCAAGAGGAGAACACTCTCTCTATACGCCTCAAAGGCCTACCTAGTGTTAGAGACCACCACGTATCTGGTCTCTCGCCCTTTCTCCTCGTTTTTTTGCCACCCTTCCAATTTAAGGGATTCTGCTACTACCTCCTGCGACCAATCAGTTCCTTCCCTTTCTTAGAGCCTTCAAAGACGTCCGCCCTATTTCCCGCCGACGTAGCTAACATTTGCGTCCGTGCTTTATTTACATTTATTTTCCCAAGCTGGCCGGCACGTGGCCAACACATTGACCCTTAAGTGGAGACGCTACACCTTTGATCCTTCCGGCCGTTTATGGCCCCGGCTCCAGGTGGGAGCAATTATCTCAGTCGGGCGGTTTCTTCGACTCAGGCCGCCAAAGGCGACCTTTACAGGTAATTTACAGTGTAAATCGTCGTAACATGTAATCAAATTATATATTATTATTTAATGAACGTGTAAATAAAAAAACTACAGAATTTAATCATTTTATTATGTTACGATCCAAGCTACACCGTAAATTACGTGTTCCCTTTACAGCAAATACATAGGTGTTATGCCCGGAAGCATCCACTAGTGTGTTCCTTTGAACAACTTGTATTTAGCTAGCACATACACTTGTTTTTGGTATTTAAATTTACAAATCGAATTTTCTTTATTATAAACAGGCTACGTTTCTGCAAATATAAGATAAATTTTGTATGAAAAAGTAATAATAAAGACTTAATGCATAGTAGATAAACGTTGTTAAACTTGTTTGAAACAAAGTTGTTCTACGAGATAAATTATTCTATACTCTAAGTAGCCTAATCTGTTGAATAACGGTAACTATAACATTTGTTGTACTTATGTGCTGATCTTCAGATTTCTATTCCGTACAATAGCTTAGGCTTATATAGAATTAAGTTTAGTATTTAACGGTATCAGGTAGGAGCTGTCTTAATAATTTTTTTATACTTGTATACTTCGAAATTGTTTCCCTAATTTTATCCATTAGATAGCTGCACTCCAAGTGTTTATCAAATATTAATCTTAGGCAGGTAGTTTTTCATACAAAGGAAACCTCTGTACTGTCACTTATATATGATTTATCTTCCTTAACTACTTGTTTATTACGCCTAACATAAATATGACAAAAACACACGGAATTATGTAAGGCAAAATTGTACGTATATAAATAATAATCTATGATATCTTAACTAAAATTTTACTAGTGTTGTGGTTAAGGGCTGAAACTCTTTTCTGAAGAAGTAATTAAATTTATATCTCCAGCAAGCATTACTACTTTTTATTTATCCAATCGATATAATACTTGAAAAGCAAAGGGCTTAAAACAGACTTGCAAGACACCTCTGTTTATTTTAAATTTAGAAGAATCGTAACTGTTTGTGGAGATTTACGTTTAAGTCCCATGTGACAGGAGTCTTTCCTATCACATGGGGTAAATGGAAAGATTTGTATGGTTGTTTCTTTATGTCATATTAAGTCTGAATCACCTTGTGCAATTTCTTTAAGTAATCAAAATCAAAAGTTCACAATTTGATTTGAAAAATAGCACTTTAAAACTTTGTAAACTAAATTTATAGTCATCTTTTATCGACTGGATATCATCATTTATAACTTTTAATTGAGAGTTTATTTGCATTAAAATTATTTATATTACGAATAACTATAATAAATAATTCATATTATTATGAAGATAGCGATAAAGGTGAATGGGAATTTAAAATTGACAGATTACGTAAAGAATTACTATAAAAAAACATAGTAAAATCAGATCACAAAATTATATACTGGACGTTTTATTTTATAAATATGGAATATCTTTTAATTCCAAATATGCTTTTGACCTGAAAAGTTTAGAAATGCTAAAAATATATATTTGAATAAATAATAACTAAACACAATTCGTTTACAATAAATTATCTTTTTTGATCCCAGCATGATGGAAAGTTGTATTCAGTTTTATATTTTGAAAATTTTAAATCTCCCATCTCTATTAGATTTGTAGATATAGAAAGCGAAATTGGAATCATTTTTGCTAAAAATTCCATCAAATTTAGTTTCAGGAATACAATATACAAACTTGTAATTTGGAATTTTCAAGATTATAAACTATAATCAAACGAATAACCTACCATAAATTTCATTTACCAAAGATTATTAAATTCTTAAATGTGTTGACTTTCCTCAGAAATTTTGAGTCATTTACTTAACATAATATTGATAAGAAAAGAATAGTAAATTTGATTATTTTAACTCAATATTTCAATAAGTTTGAAAGGGAAAAAAAGGCTTTATTCTTCAACTTATTTCCCACGGGATCAAATTTCCAGTTTCTATTTGAAAGTATCTCATTTAACTCCTGACTTTCATTTATCATATGAAAAAATACCCTTAAAAAATAAGTTTTCTATTCTAAAAACTCTTAAGATGATTTTAAAAAGTTTAATATTAAAGCTCTTTGTGATTACAATGTTATATTTAAATTTACATATATTGAGCTTAAAATATATAAAATGTCTAAAATAAACTTCAATTTAACAAAAATAAACTAAAAATTTTAAGAATATATTTTTTGTGTAAAGTAAAAACTACAAAAATCTGTCCGAAACGCTTTACAATTTAATTTAATGTAAAATTCATTATGCAAAACAGAAAACAATGTACAGTACATTAATTTAATTTAAAGATTAAATAAAATTTTAATTACAAAGATTTTTCTTCTCTTATAATAATGCAAAAAACTTTTTAATGAAACGAAAATTTCACGTGTAAAAAAGTTACGAAATAAGTTTATAAGTTACTTAAATTAATGTATCTTAACAAATTATATAAATATTGTATATAAATTTCACATAGATAAATTTAAATCTGTATAATTCTTCCATAAGAAATATTCATTTTTTTTTTTTTTTTTACATCGATTTCACCATGTTTTCTGACATTTAAACTCAGTTTTAATACCTTTCAGATAATCGGTTAGAAAAGGTGGATTCGGTTTACAATTAAAAAATCCAGTCAAATTCTTCCCTATGGACTTTTCTTTATTTTTTAGTAAGATCCACTACTTAATAAAAAGTTTACCTAATTTCTCAACAAAATATTCCGTTTAACTATACACGAATTGAATGATAAATTCGTGAATATTGACAGTATTTAATCTTACAATTCTTATAATTACGGCAGGAAACTTAAAAAATAAATCATAAAAGTTTTTCCTCTACTATTCAATTACTTCAAATAAAAACAATTTGTCATCCTTTCATCTACGGCAAAGTTTAAATTATATAAAATAACACAAAAATTGCCTAGATCGTATTTTAGAAAAACAATGGATTAGTTTACACAACTAGTCCATTATTTTTACTTGGGGGATATTAATAACCACTTGAAAAAAAGTCGTTGACGTCACACAAACTTCATACTTTTCTATTCGATTACACTTAAGCACGAGATCAAAATCGATTAATCATTCTTTATAAAACTTGTTAAAATTGTTGAGAAATTTCGAAAATATTATACATAAACTTTAATTTATTACTGTTATCTATACAGTAAAATACGTGTTGATTGATGTTTAAAGTTTAATCCCTGATATATGAGAAATTTGCCAAGTTTATTTAACAAAAATTTTAATCGCGTATTTAAATTATAATAACTCATTTAAAGCAAAAGTATTGTATATTATAAATCATACATAATACATATGTAATCATTCCTAAAATCTTCCATTTTTATATTAAAAAAATTATGAGTTTACTGTACGTTTTAGCGCATTTTATGATTAAAACAGACTCACAACTTTGATTAAAAAATCAAAATTTGTAGATTTATGTTTTGATATTTAAGAAAAAGTCAATTCAAATTAATTATTATGTAATTTACTCTGTTCTTAATTCCTTTTACCTCCATATACTTACTCTTAAATTTCTGTGTATATGCTTTCTACTAAGACCTCGTTTATTAATAGGACTTATTATACAGGTGAAAATAAAGATATTTTGTTCTGCTCTCTTTGCTAATCAGAAACGACACCAGTATAATAAGTCTTTTTAATATACAAGGTCCTAGTAGACAGCATATACACAAAAACTTCTGTTCTTCTTTATTTATTTACTTTACGATTTAATAAAATGGCTACTATATATATATATATTAAAATTAAGATTTTAATGAATAAATTTCATTAAGTTTCCTAAACTAGAGTAAACTATAGGTGATAAATAACTATAAAAAAACATAAAATAATAATAAAGTACAATAAAATACAAACAATGAAATGATTTGTGGTGTATTACTCTCAATAGCCTACATAAAATAGTAATTAGTGTGTAATTTTAACCTTATTTTGGATATGTTTTTATTTATTTATCATCAATTCATATGTAAAACACTTCTAAGAAGTTTAAAATTAAAATTTAATTTAAAAGTTAAATAAATATCACACGCAATGATCTGTATAATTTTTTAAAGGATGGACGTGAAATTAGTATTTATATTAATTAATACTGACGTGTTTAAATTGAAATGTAAATAATTTAATAGAACATGTACTGTACAAATATTATGATAAATGTAACGTATTTAAATTAATTCAAAACATTTAAAATGAACGAAATTTTCATACATTAATGATAATTATGTAAAATATATACAGTTTAAGAATAATTCTTAATTTGCTGAAATTTCTTATAATTATTTTATTTGTAATATTTATAATAATTTTTTTTATTAATTTCCGTTAGAATTTTATGTAGAACGAGAATTAAAATTCAAAATAATTTTAAGAAAAATGTTATATAAAATATTTATTTTAATCAAACAAGCAGTTTTTTATTTGTTCTGGATAAAAAATAATAAATAAAAATGAAATGAAAATATTTATTCACTTGTGAAAATAATTTAAATTAAAATTATTTTGACACTTAACACTTCAAAAAAATTATATAAAGTATCTAGAAATCGTTTAGTAACAAAATATTAAATTGTATTAGAATCTATAAAATTTTCGTAAAGGATTGCTTTTAACAGAGTAGGGACAAAAGTGACACGACCTTGTGAATTGGTCCCACCTGGAGTTGTATTTATAAACAGGTGGGGAAACAAAAGGAGCACCGTCTTTGTTCATTGGACTTGTGTGAGAGCGGGCAATGTGTTTGCCACATGTTAGCTTGGTAGAAAAAAATGTAAACAAGTGACGAACGTTATAGTGAGCTTGTTTCGTCAGGAAAACAGCCGACGTTTTGGAAAGCTTCCGATGAAAAAAGAATCGGGATTGGTCGGAAGTTGTCGTCCAGAAAACTCTTTAAATAGTAAGACGAGCAAGAGGAAAAGAGAGAAGGGCAAGAGACTGGTACACGGCAGTCTCAGGCACTTGGGAACCCCGCTGAGCGTAGAGAGAGTGTTCTTCTCTGGTAAACATCTCAGGGACGGGTTAGTGCGGAGACTGGACTGACCGTGCAGTTGAGCCAACTCCACAAGCTGACTGAGGCCTTCCCAGAGTTTAATAGTTCCCGGAAGCCAATCCAATACGTGAGACACCACACTTTGTTGTCCTGTATGTGTTATGTTGTCGAACTTGTACATTCTACGTATTCTGTTTTGTAAATAAACTGTAAATACTCTCTGAATTGAGTGTGGAGGTGTGCTTTCATCGAACCTGAATCAACGATCAGATCGTGATACACACGGAACCCAACTCAACAAGACGGAGTTTGGGAAACAACATCACTAGATCTTCACTAAAACTTCACTATTTAAATACAGTAAAACCTGCGTAAACCGGAATTGTACGGTACCGAATATTTTTGGAAGGTTTTCGTTTTAAACAGGTTTTTTATTTTTTTAACATAGAAAATTACTCCGAAGAATTTTTCCGATTTAAACATGTTTCCGTTTAATACAGGTTCCGTTTTAGACAGGTTTTATTGTATTCTGATTTTATTTTTCTTGTAATAAATAGAATTATAATCAAATTTAATAATTTTTAATATAAATCTCCGATAAGGAATTCATGATTCTTATTTAATTTTGAATTTGTTTTAGACTAATTTCATCGTTTATAAGAGAATTAATTATTTTATTTAATAAAAATTATAAAAATTTATTGAGAATTTAATCTGATAGGCTTATATTAATCACTATTCTTTAAAATATCTCATCTCTTGCTTATGATATATTTATTAAAATATAATTTTATACTTTATCATAACATTTAATTTAACTTCAATATTTTAAAAGAAAAAATAAAATTTTTATTAAATATAACTTTGAGATATATTATAAATTTGATTTATATTTAACTGTGCAGACTGTCTCGAAAGTTTCTAGACATAATAGACATGCATATATCAAATGGTAAAAATCTGATAATTATAATGTTAAGTAAATCTATTTTAATAAGTTTTAGATTATAAACACCGAAAAGTTTATTCAGTTTTGAAAATATAAGACAAAAAACTAAAATATCCGCAATAAGTAACGATACTGATTAAGTAAAATGAGACCAAGTATATATAAGCAAATAATGCATAAACAACAATCTAATATGCATTATCGTATAAATATAACTTAGGTAATTATAAAAATAAAATACCTAATAATATATGCTAGGTAAACAGAGTATATAAAGTGTCTTTAATATGGAAGTTTAAGAGTGATGACCTTTATCTGTCTCAAATTTAATCAAAAGTTTGTAATTGTAAAGCCTCTATTTGCACTCAGATACAGAAAAATAGAATTTGTGAAAGCTACTTCTGAGAGAGATTATCAACAAATCAAACAGTGGGAAATCTAGGAAAATACCGTTTGTTTGCCAATGAGAATTTGAGAATATTGTTTTTAGGAGCGTATCTCTAGGCATCTGCAGACTATTCTTCACATCAGATATGCAACAGTAAAAATCGCCACCAAACACAAGCACTGGACACAAGCGTGGTTTCAAGTACTTTATACTGATGAAAACATTAATCTGGATTGTCTTAAAGATTGGCTCGATTTAAGAACAGAAATTGCCAATTTTTCAACAGACAAGATGGTGACTCAGTAACGGTGTGGGGTTGCTTTCAATTCGGTGGAACATCAGATATTAGTTTTTTCGACGACAATAGAATGCAGACAACTACTAAAATGTGTTTGAGAATAAATGTTACCTGTAGACGAAGTTACTGGGTAAATCAGCAGGTTAATGCATCCGTCCACCGTTCACATTTAACAATGGTATGGATCAATTGCCATCACGTGAAACTATTGAAATGGCCTACTAGCAGTCCTGATCTCAATCCAATGGAGAACTTATGGTCTATATTAGTTAGAGATTTGTATGCAGTATTAGACAATATAATTCTGTAACAGGAACTTAACTTGTAACTCATAAAGAGTTACAAGTTAATGTTCCAACTCTTTATGAGTTACAATAATCTAGATCAGACGTTCTTACAGCACATAATTCTTTCAATACCTGAGAGAGTATTTCAAATAGTTAAAGCAAATAGTGAATAAATTAGAATTTGATTTGTTAATGTTTCTTTTCGTAATTTTAAAATCTATAAACTTTTGAGACAGACTGCAGTCAAGTCTTAAATTTTATAAAATATTATTTCAACAAATATTCCTGAAAATTTACTTTAGATTTTATGTGAACTTATAATAAACGAGCAGTTATTTATTGTGACATCGTCACAATGTCGGGCTGCAATTTGTAATCATATTTTAAATTTACTTAACCTAAAATATATGCTCTCTATCTCAAATTAATAGTGCCCCTGTACATCATGCTTTTCCTTTAGCAATCGAGTCGTACAGGTCATCTATCTAACTTCTTTCAGGAGAAATTTTGACTTGTTTGTAAGTTTTACTTAAATCATTCTGTTCTTCATACTTTTAACAAATAAAATAAAGAACGAACTTAACCATTTTTATAACACGTCCTAAACTTGTAATTAGCAATCAAAGATAACATTTCAAATTCTAGCTAGAGTATTATCTCGTTAAACGAAATAATATTTAGCATCCTACGGCAATATTTCAACATATAAACACGAAATACATTCGTAACTTATTTTAATCGTTATATGTTTTGATTTGCTAGAATAATAATTCAAATTTTCATCTGCCTATTCAGTTTTATAACGTATAAAACAATTTTTACAAAAATGTTAAAAATTTCATAAAAATTATAAAATCTTTTCAACGAATTTGTTAGATTAAACCTAATATAAAAATATTTTATTCATTTTATATTTTTCTAAATTACATTCCTTCTTAGAATACTTTCAAACTTTTCTGAATAAAAATATTTCTAAAAGAAAATTTTCAAAAAGCTACAAAATTAATCCTGTTTTATAATTTGTATTAAAGAATTGCCTTTACTTTAATATTTTTTCACTACAAATTAATTATATTTTCTTCAATCCGTTCTTCTAATTTAAAAAAATCTTTTATTACTTCAATGTTTATTTTATTCTTTTATTCAATTTTATCATTTGAACTTGGAATTATATAATACAAAGCTTGATAAATACTCAAATATTATCCATTCCTGTATAAATTTCTTAATAATACTTTAATCTATTAAATCTTTTTTAAACAGTCTGTATTACTAACCAATTTGATATACTTCTATGTCTAAATAAAATATTATTTTATATTTTATTAATTATATTTCATTGTTTAGACAATACCCTTGGCCAGAATGAAGTTAAGTGCAGTGTCTTTGTGTGGAACAATTATTTAATTGCAATAATGTGATGTATAACATCAAATAACTGAAATCAGCTTTATAATTACATATCATGATAATCGCTTATTAAATGAGTTTCAATGACGTTAATTATAATGTGATTATTTATAAATTATAGTGCAAAAGTATTAAATATAATCAATAACTTCACGTTTAATTTCTAAAAGTAATGAAACTAAATATAACTTTAATTATTTATATGAAAGGTTTTTAATATTTATTAATATATGAATAAATTGAAATGGATTGTAATATGCTTTGCCTAAAATGTAAATAAAACGAGCAATTATTTATTGTGACGTCCGAGCTGCAATTATTAATCTTTTAATTAAAAAAAATCAAGTGACTTGGAAGTTCGTTTATAGTTAATCAGAGCTCTGGGGACCTATTCTGAGTTGTATTGTTAAGCTAACGAATACGATAAAAACCAGTTTCTATCGGAATCACATTAATCAACTGTGAAACTTAGCATTGAACGTCGCGAATCTCGGTTTTTCGTTTTCGAGATAATGCTTTTCGGCTGAATGATACACGCTTTAAAGAACTTTATCGTCTTCCGAAGCCATTACTATTACATTTATGCAATGAATTACGAGAAAAGCTAAAGCCAGGGCTGGATTTACAAGTACACTATGTAAGGATCTTCAACTAGTTTAGAGGGAGCTCAAAAATTTCTAGAAAAAAGAAAATTAAAGTCAAATTTTGTAATAATTTTTTTTTTACAAACCAATAAAATATATTTTACTTTTTATTTTGTATAGTATTTAATTATATTAATAACCAATATTGTTTATATTACATTTCTAGTGATTTCTTCTTTTTAATATAAAATTAATTTGATCTTTAAAGATAGCTTTTCTAAGCTTTTAGTAGCTTTTTTGCCATCAAAAAATGACGAAAACGACATTTTTTGGTGAGGAGCCTCAAGGGCCTCGAAATGCCTAAATCCGACCCTGGCTAGAGCCGAAATTGTTTTAACTAATATCTCGAACTGACAAGTTCGCTGGCTGCGTTGTCCCTTCTTTGATAACACTTTAACACAAAAAAGTATAGTAATTGTATGAGCAATAGTACGGTTTTACACCAGATGTTTTTAATCAATTGAAATAATCGTAATTCCGGAATTTTTCACTTTTTGAATAAAAAACACTGTTAATTATTATAACTTCAAATCCATTTTATAACATTTCTTTTAGAAAATATCACTAATTATAAACAGATCATTTTCTATTGTTTAATCGCTAATGATCTGTACGGTATGTATACAGTACATAAGTTATATATATATTGCAGATGCGTAACTGAAATTGCTTTATAAATGAATAAGCATAAAGTTATAGGATCGAATAAAAGATTCTAGAGCTCTCTGCATATTATCATCAACGAAGATAAACAATTTTCAATTATTGATATTATGAAATTATTTGCAGTTTTCGAGGTTTTATTAATTATAATTATTAATAAACAATTAATGCTTGTTTCTGTTAAAATTTTGAGTACCGATAAACAAGCATTACGTATTTAATAATGACATTAACATACCTATAACTTTATATAACTACATATAATGTAATATAGAGCATATAAATGCTCTATAACTCTGTATAATTTATGCTCTCTAAATAATAAGAAATTATATAGATATAAAGCTATATTTATTTGAATATAGCTTTATATTAGTTATATAGCTTAATACTAACTATTTGAAAAAATAAAGACAATACGAACAATATTCAAGTCCTTTAAATCATCTTTCACTTCATTCAAGAACTAAACTGTAGGATTACACGTCTACAAAACATTAAAAAGATGTTAAAAATTCCCACAATAGCATTCATGTCATATAATCGCACTTATTAACTGAAATCCTCTGGTGGACTTTTTGGGCAATTAAGGATCATTTACATAATCATACATGAGCCCAGGATTATTTTCATTTGAAAAATAGACAATACGAACAATGTCTTATTGTTATTGTCTTTTTTCAAATGAAAATAATCCTGGGCTTATGTATGACTATATGAACTAATTTGATGTAATTTACTTGTCACAATCTACGGTAAACAGTTTAATGACTGAAAAATGAAAAAATCCAGAAACGAGTTTGAAAAGAGAAGAAACTTAATTAAAGAATCCGGAAAAGCTTAATTTTGAGAGTAGGATGGGTTTTACAAAACATTGTACACGCTAATAACGAGTAAAATCGTCATCAAGTCCAACCATAATATACGATCTCTCTCCATCTCTCCATTCCTCGACTTTTAACCACCAAAATTTAATATCATTCATCTCACTAATACACAAACTTCCCTACAAAATTTCAGAAAATTTCGACAAAAAGCACAGGAGTTATTAAGCTTCGAAGAGGATATTCAAAATCGTGCCCCCACACACATTAACATCCATACATACAGAAAAACGACCCCGAATTTGTTTGCATTTCTTGCCTTTCAAAGTCCCCTGAGTCGAAAAACGTAAAAATCTGGTTGGGGGTAATTTTTTGACTATTTAATATTAAACATATATTTAGTTTATTACTTTTTCAGTATAAATTCATTATTCTTTAATTTAAAAAAAATATATTGTCTTAGTTTTAATATTGAATTTTATAAAACTAACTTAATTTAATATCTAAAAAGTTTATTAAAATTCTATTTTCATTTACGATTTTATTTTTTAATATAGTTAATTTATAGTTAATGATATAAAATTAAAAATTTGAAATAAAAATGTATAGTTTAAGTCGTTAATTTTATTCTTCGAGATGCAAAATTAATTCATTAAATTAATCTATCCAATTAAATTTAATTCTATTTAATAGATAAGTAAATTAATTATGATATTATATATATATATATATATATTTGAAAGCAATTCAAAAAAAGCTGAAAAATTAAGCAAGAAAATCTGCATTAAATATTCTAAAAATGTCTCTTTTCAATTGTAATACTGTTTTTTTTTTTGTACGAATTTTGTTGTTAACATTTAAGTTTATTTATTTTACGGAGTTTTCTATAAATATTTAAAAATTATTTTTGTTCTTCGGTAAACTTTCTATTTTTTCCATTTTATCTTCAAAATTGTATAGCTCAATTAGGTTTGCTCTTTTGAAATGTTTCCACCCTCCTGTGTTTTCATTCAGTCTTAATGAGATATAATGCAATATAAGTATCGTATTTATATACTTTTCATCGTGTATTCGGTAAAAGTTTTATTTACACAAAGATAGATTTATAAGATACTAAAGTTATATATAAAAAAAGTTACTTCTAAAGCAATTTATCTCCGTGTAAACGATGAAAAACATTCCAAAAATTTTCAATAAGAGCTTAACTTTCCACTCTTGGTGTTTTTGAGACTTCTTTTGAGTGTTATTAGTGAGAAAAATAGAATTGTGGAATACTTTTTAAGACCATTTATTAAAATATGATTTTTATTCCGAAGATTTATAATTTTTTTAAATGTATTTTTTATTACACGAATAGGAAATTAAATAGCTAACTTTATTCAGAAATTTAAACAAAATGAACAAGATTGAATTTGATATTGAATAATTAGAACTTAACATTGCTTATTTTGTGTTATAAAAACAAAATGACATTCATTAAATCAATTCTAATAAGAAGATTCTTAAACCTTCATTTTAAAATAATTACTTTAATACTAGGAAATTATTTTTAATGCCTTAAATAATGAAAGTAATGATGTTGAAATTAGACATTTTGTTGGGTTAATTCCTTTTAATTGGCAATTAATTATGTTTTTTATTTCAAAAATTCATTGTTCTTTTTAAAACTTTTCTTTATTTTTACATTTTAAAATAAATTAAATATTTTCAGCTTATGAATAATAATTTTTAATTAAAATATTTATATCAAAACTGATTGGAAAAATCTTTTTATGTTATTATTGGGATGCAAGTTTTAAAAAAACTAGACCTATCAAATGCCACTGGTGTTGTCCGTCTGTCTCTCTGTCCTTCAATCTCGAGAATAGAGTTAGACAGACGAAATCAGATAGAAAGATTAGAGGCAAGAGGCCCGCTTTAACTATATACGAACGTCCGATGCAAACCGGAAGTCACGTTATTTAAATTCAAACAGTTTTACCCCGAAAGGAGTTAGATAGATGACCGGCACGACTCTTCTAATAACAGGAAAAGTGTGATGTACAGGGGCACAATATATGCTCTCCATCTCAAATTAGTAGTGTCAACACACTACTAATTTGAGATGGAGAGCATATATTTTAAATTAAATAAATTAAAAATATGATTAAAAGTTGAAGCCCCGGCAATGTGACTATGTAAAAATAAATAATTGCTCGTTTATGATTAAATTTAATATGTAAATATTTTAAAATTTATTTTTTTTTCTATGCAAACTATAATTTTAAAATGTGTTCATAATATAATTTTCACAAATGGATTAAACGAGGAATATAAGAATTGTTATATGTTGCATTAAAAATTGAAAGTTTTAGGCAATAATTCTACTGAAAATTAAATCGTAGAGAATAATCATTAGAAAATCAGGATAGGTTGTACACACGACCGAGGATAATTCTACGAGTATATCATTGGATAAAAATTTTAAGATAAATTTTAGAGATTTGTGTCATGGATTTTGATATAAAATAATTACAATCCTCGATTTTAATTAGATATAACAAATTATATATCACAAGCAGACGTGTATGCAACTATCAAAATTACATTTGATTCGAACTATCCCAGAATTTATAACATATATCAGTAGATATTTCAACAAACAATTTTTATCTGAAGATGGAAAATTTTCTGAATCTTGTTATATCAGTAGCTAATGTAAAAATTCATGTCTTGTTTATATTCTCATATGAGAAATCTGTTTTATTTGAACTCTCGAATCTATGGTTTTTTCAGTCTCGAGAGTAAAATGTAAAATTTTTCTATCTTCAAAATCTTTCTTTAACTTTCACAAATATCAGTTAAATGAATACGATGGAATAAAATATCACAATCTTTAAACAGAATCTTCAAAGTCACTTGAAAATATTAATCACTTCAATAATAGTTTTTGTATGTTTAATACACTATAACAGTAGTGTCCTATTAACTGTAATCTCTGACCATTTTTGAGGAGATTAAAATTTTATCAGCTAATCTATTTCATGAAATAAAAAAAAATAATAAATAAAAACAAAGTATCATAAATTATTCATAAGCCAGAGCAATATTTATAACTTTTTCAACAACTATTAATATACACCACATCATGAATATCATCTATTTTATTGCTTATTTATTTAAATACATTATTCAAATAAATACATGATCATAATAATAAATTCAGGATGTTATAATGTAAATAAGTTTTGTTGTTTTAGACTTTGTTAAAAATTTAAAAAATTCTCACAATTGCCTGGCTATTAAATCATTTTTTTTCAATGATTCATAATATTGCCAATAGCATTATTTGTTTATTTTAATTTAATTGAAAAAGCTTTAAAATGTTGAATTTTAAAATTATATTATGTTTCTGTTTGAGTAAGTTAATTAGCCTTTAAAAAATTATTACAGCTTTTCAATTAGAATTTATTAAATTCATTACAGCAAATTTGCAATTCACAGAATTACTTCTAAATAAAAAGAATGTTTTCGAATTGTTTTCTTATCTTACTAATTAAGATTTATTTTCTTAATTGATTATTACTTGAAAATTTTTTCTAACAATTTAATTATTTTTGTTGCACTTTAAAATTATTTTTTCTATTTTTTATGTTTTATTTAAATTTATAAATTTTATATTATATACTGATTAAGATCAAATTAATTATTAAATAAGTAATATTTAATAACTTTGTATGCACAAAATAATTAATTTCTACATTATTTTCTAATGCTGTTAAATATTTTTATTTGCTTACCTTTTTCATGAAATCACATTTGACTTTTAGACATGTCCGTTTTATTAATACGAGTTTATACTTATGCTCCAGTAATGTTCTAACGCATTAGCAGATAGATAAGATGAATAAGATGATGGATGATCGTTGTTAACAAGGTCTATTCGGAAAAAAGTACTAGAACACCTGGACCTAAAGGCACCGTTCTCTCTTGATATTGATGGTTCCTTCACCATGTGTCCCTTCCGTCAATATCATGAGAAAGCGGGTCCTCACCGGACCCGCTCTCTCATGATATTGAGGGGAGGGACATATGGGGAAGGAACCGAGGAATGAAATGTAGGTTAATGTTACATATGGTTCCAAAATGGCGGCTCGTCTCTGATTCCAGCAAATAGAAGAAAGGAAACAGTGGAAACGCACGTTCTAACCTAACCTAACCTATTCTAATAATTTTGTTGGTAATTTATTAGAATAGGTTAGGTTAGGTTAGAACGTGCGTCCCCATTTTTTCCTTTCTTCTATTTGCTGGAATCAGCGACGAGCCGCCATTTTAGAACCATAGGTAACATTAACCGAGATGTATCCTTCGGAACGGAGGATAAAAGACCGGTCCATCGAGGACAAGAGTGACACGAGCAACGATTTATTAGAATCTTGCTTCTTGTAGTATTCAACCGTATCGTCATAAAATTTCTTTAGTTTTTCAATTTCTTTCACCTATTTAAAATGAATACGATGGAATAAAAACAGAAAATAAAATAATTTATTTGTCTACTATATGCATACAGACGTTTCCGTGATCGAATCGCTGTACGAAGGAAATCAAATGTTACACGCATTCTTCCCAAAAGTCACTATGTTTAAAAAACAATTTCTAGTAAAACTCAAATTATGATTTAAAAAAAATAATATAAAGCTGCTAGAAGAAAAAGTTTTACTTAAACAATAGATT